>NC_090448.1:285982766-286285797 GCF_031143425.1 Pleurodeles waltl | reverse complement strand
ATGTACTATGGTATCCCCAATGTTATCCTGTGAGGGATGTATGCCTTACAGTAGTGACAAATTAATTTAAGAGTTTTTCACTACTGGACATGTAAAACTTCACTACCAAGACATGTAACACTTAAAAGTACTTGTCCTTATTTTTAAATACATTGCACCATGCCCTCTGGCCTGTTCAGAGCTTACCCTATGCGTTAGAGGCTCGTTATAAGTGTACACACAACTACAACTAGCAATAATGCCCTCAACACAATGTTAGGTCCAGGCAAGGTCTCAAAACATTAGCCCCTGGCTCAACCCCTGGTAGCTTGGCAGCAAATAGGCAGACTTAATTTAGGAGACAGGTATGTAAAATATTTAAATACACCAACCAGTAAATAAGTAAGACACAACACACAAAAATCTCACACCAATTTATAAAAGTAGTAATATTTGTATCCTTAAAACGACACCAAAGGACAAAAATCCAATATAGAGAATTGGAGTTATGATTTTTTTAACAATTAAATTAGAAAATGTGCTTTGTAGCGTTTAAAATCAATAGCGAAAACTGGGGACATCGGGTCGTGCTTGCCCAGGCCAAAATCGAAGTTTGAGGCTGACTGCAATGGAGCCCTGCTCGGATACAAGGAGCAGGAGACCTCGGTCAAAATGTTACCTTCACACTTCTCTCAACATCATGCAATCCTCCCCAGCAAGCCGATTTAGATGCAGTGTCATAGGACTACTTTTCCTCGAGGTCCTGTTCAAATCCTAAAAGTCTGGAGTTCCAGAGCTTTCAGCAGGATGAAACTGAAATCCTGACTGGCTCTCAGTTGAAGATAGTCTGTTTGACTCACAAGTTGTTCCAAACTTCTGGAAATTCTTCCTGAAGTTCCTCCTGAGGGTTCGAAGTATCCAAAACACAAACCCAATGGTCTACAAGCTCTGAGATAGTCCTTGGAAGTTTAGGACTACAGTTCCCATAATGTACCTTTCCAAATCCTTAAACCTCCACAGGACACACTCCAGGCTGGGGACGTTTGTGATGGTTGGTGCAGGAAAGCTCTGTTAACCTCTTGCTTTCAGGGAGTTCACTCCTGAGTCCTTTTTGAAGCAAGGCAAAGTCCTTAAGGATGTTATTCCAGTGGGCAACAGGAGCAGTACTTCAGTGTGCAGTCCTAGGGTTTGGAGACTATGGTTCCAGCAGGGCAGTCCTTCGTCTGGTGGTTTCAGGCAGCAGATCTAAGTTGCAATGCAGCTCTGCCATATTTATTCAGTCATCTTGGGGGACAAGCAGGGTGCACACCTGTCCAGTTTGCTGCAGGATGTTCTCTAAAAGAATGACAGCTTCCTCCAAACTGTGACATTTTCTTGTCCCATAAAGCACTGCAGTTTAAAATTCCAAGATGGACGATTTTCCTCCAGACTAGCAAGACCTGGTTAAACCATCCTATTGATGTGGCTCATTTCCATTAACACACTCCATCTGGACATCTGCAAATTCCTTTTTTGTGCCTGCTACCTATCTGGGGGGTACAGGGTGAGAGAGCAAGCCCGGCTGGCATTCCTTTCAATCAGTCAATTAATCAGAGCATTTGTAAGGTGCACTACTCACCCGTAAGGGTCTCGGGGTGCTGGGGGGGGGGGAGGGGCTGCTACTGCTCAAACAGCCAAGTCTTGAGGTGTCTTCTGAAGGTAAGTAGGTCCTGTGTCTGTCGCAGGTGGGTGGGAAGAGTGTTCCTTGTCTTGGCGGCAAGGTGGGAAAACGATCTGCCACCGGTGGTCGTTCTGTGGATGTGTGGGACGATGGCGAGGGCAAGGTCAGCGGAGCGAAGCTGTAGGGTCGGGATGTAGAAGGAGAGCCGTCTGTTGATGTATTCTGGTCCGGTGTTGTGCAGTGCCTTGTGAGCGTGGGTGAGGAGATTGAACTTGATTCTCTTGTTGACGGGGAGCCAGTGCAGGTCTCTCAGGTGGGCTGTGATGCGGCTGTGGCAGGGGATGTCCAGGATGAGGCGTGCTGAGGCGTTCTGTATCCAGTCTTTTCTGGAGCTTAGCAGTGGTTCCTGCATAGAGGGCGTTGCCGTAGTCCAGTCTGCAGCTTACGAGGGCTTGGGTGACCGTCCTTCTGGTGCCAGTGGGGATCCATTTGTCGATCTTCCGAAGCATGCAGATGGTGTTGAAGCAGGAGGAGGAGACGGCATTGCTGGGTCATTGATAGCGATGAGTCCAGGATGAATCCCAGGTTGCTTGCGTGGTTGGTGGGTGTCGGTGCGGTTCCCACTGTGGCAGGCCACCAGGAGTCGTCCCAGGCGGAGGGGGGTGGAGCCGAGTATGAGGACCTATGTTTTGTCAGAATTCAGTTTCAGGCAGCTGTTCTTCATCCATTCGGCTATGGCCTTCATTCCTTTGTGGAGGTTGGTTTTGGTGGTGGCGGGGTCCTTGGTGGGAGAGAGGATCAGCTGGGTGTCATCGGCGTATGAGACGATGTTGAGGTTGTGAGATTGGATGATGTTTGCGAGCAGAGCCATGTAGACGTTAAAGAGGGTCATTCTAAGGGACGATCCCTGGGGTACGCCGCAGATGATCTTGGTGGCTTCAGAATGCAATGGAGTGAGGCAGACTCTCTGGGTTCTGCTGGTGAGGAAGAAGGTGATCCAGTCCAGGGCTCTGTTGCAGATCCCTACATTGTTGAGGGGTGTGTGTAGGGTGTGGTGGCAGATGGTGTCGAACGTGGCCGAGAGGACCAGGAGGAGGAGGGCTGCGGTTTCGCCTTTGTCAAGTATGGTCCTGATATCGTTGGTGGTAGCAATGAGGGCGGTTTTGGTGCTGTGGTTGCTGCAGAATCCGGAATGGTCGGGACCAGAGTGTTGTTCTCCTCGAGGAAGTGGGTCAATTGTTTGTTGACCATTTTCTCGATTACTTTTGCCGAGAAGGGGAGCAGGGAGATGGGCCGGAAGTTCTTGAGGTCCTTTGGGTTCGCTTGGTTTTCTTGAGGAGGGCGTTGATCTCGGCATGTTTTCAGCTCTCCGGGAAGGTGGCGGTCTTGAAGGAAATGTTGATGATCTTCCGGAGTCGGGATGCAATGATGGAGCTCAATTTGTTGAAGATGTGGTGAGGGAAGGGGTCGGATGGTGAGCTGGAGTGGATGGTGTTCATGATTTTGATGGTGTTGTCGTCGTTGATGTGGGTCCAGTAGAGCAGGAGGCTGATGTGGCTGTGGAGCAGTGAGTCTGTGGTGTCGGTGGTTGACGGGAGGTCTGGGTATTGAAGCTGTCATGGATGTCTGCGATCTTGCAGTAGAAGAAGGTGGCTAGGGAGTCGCATATGTCTTGTGATGGCGTTAATGTTGGTGCCGGGGTTGGAGAGTTCCTTCACGATGTTGAAGAGTTCCTTGTAGCTGTGTGCGTTGTTGTCGATGCGTTCTTTGAAGCTGATTCTTTTGGCGGTGTCAGCGGATGACATTCTTGAAGGCTGTGTGGTTGTCCAGTGCCTGTTCTTGGCGCTACTTTTTCTTGCGTCTTCGGCATGTTTGCTTGGATTTTTGGAGGTCGGCGGTGGACCAAAAGGCCTTTTTATTGGTGCATCTGTTAGAAGGTTTCTTGTTCTACTTCATTTGAAGCCCAGTGTGATTTACCCAGCCCCCTTCCTGGCCTCTACAGCTTCATACATATCCCCATCAGATGACCTCTGCTCAGTGCGGGCCACTATCACCTCATCGAAGCAGGCCGGCTAATCCTGTTAAGGCTGATAAATCGGGAGAGACAACTAGCAGACTGGAATTTAGCTTACAAAAAATAAAGTCTTATAACTTTTTTTCTGTATTAGGTATGATATATTTAACAGTGGCAGGTTGTTGGATTTATTATTACCATTTTTTGAGTACTTTAATGACACCTTTAGCTTCCTCCTAGCAATACTTATGCTTATGGAAAACATTCACAGGTTAGCCAATGGAGCTAAATATCTACAATTAGGAAAAAGGAAAGGGTGCAGTTTTTCCCTCACCAGGGCATATAAAACATATTTTATAAGGTTCCTGCTTATAGTTACATGGCGCCCCACTCCTGGAGCACCTAGGGGAGACCTAAGGGTGATATATATGTAAAAATAAGTTAGATTATCACTGTGGAATTAACTTTATTTCCAAAGTCAAATTTGCACACATTTTACTTTTTAAAGACAGGCTTCATGGCAGGGCTGCCTTTAAAAATGACAGCAGGCAACGCAGCAGTACACATTCCAGTGCAGGAAATCTACTGGGCCTCTAAACATCTCTGCACCATTATATACTAGGGACCTATAGGTAGTTTGAATCCCTCTTGCCATATTTTCTACTAGGATTAACAGGGCTCTGTCATTACCAATTGTAATTGTGCTCCTTTATCATATACCTTTTATTCGGAGCACTGGCCTCGTCCTAATTAGCAGAGTCCAGGGCACAGTCAGGGAGAGTTACCACCAGTATCAGTCAGAAAAAATGGAGGTGAACATGCTAAAAAGATGACTTTCTCGCACTAGGGGTGCCTTACGTGTTTAAAAGGGGGGTTTGGGCCTGCCAAAAAGGTTTATTGCACTAGGTTTAAATGGATGCTTCCAAACTGCACACAAAGGCTGCAATGGCAGGACTGAGACGTTCAGAAGGTCTGCTTAAGTGGGTGGCACAATCCATGCTGCATGCCCACCGGTAGGATTTAGTTTACAGGCCCTGGGAACATGTGGTACCACTCTACTAGGGACGTGCAAGTAAATTAATTGTGCCAGTGTGGTACAAGCCAGTTCCACTCTTTTAAGGCGAGAGCACAAGCAGTTTTGCACTAGTTAGCAGTGGTAAAGTGTGCAGAGTCCTAAGGCTAGCTAAAATGAATTCAGCAAAAATACAAGGGGTAAAGGCAAAGAAATGTAGTGGACGGTCACCCTAAAGCTGACAGATCTAATAGCTTATCTGTTTTGTCCGCCGGTGTCCAGGTCCTTCTTTTCCATTTTTCCTACCTATGGTGTTCGTTATTGCAGCAGGTCGAGTGGTACTCTGGACACAGGGGTGTGAGGGTCTCCCACAGCATTCATTTATTGCTTTCTTTTTCTAACTAGATTTTACTACTAAACATTTATGCCTTGATAAAAAACACAACATTTTGGCTTTAAAGTTTATGTAGCCGGACAATCTATGATGGAAGGGTTAAGCTTTGGGTTACAGAAGTGGCTGCTAACCATCAGAAATCTTTTGCTTGGTGCCAGTGTGATTTGTCCTTAGCCCGGAGTGGCAACTGGCAATACAGTCCTCACTGGCAGCTGCCCCCTGGGCAGTCTCTTAATATGAGGTCTTAACAATATTATGATACTACTTCATGTGGCAAAAAACACTAGTTCTCAGCTTCCATCTGGCAACACTTTCTAAGTTGCCAGCTTCACAAATTGTAAACAGAATTTTACAATGTATAAAGACATTGACCTTTGCAACTTTGAAGACTTCTCTCAATAACAGTAAAAAATAGTCTTCATACCTTCCAGTCAATTTATATTCATTTAAACGACAACGTGACCTTGCTCGTTTGTCATAATCACACATCAGACTTTAACTGTACATTAGAAGCTTTTAAAAACACCAGTCTGTATCAGTCTTAGGGTAGTAAACAAGTGGTCTTTCCAATAATTAGCTACAAGTGGCATAAAATATACCTTTCCAGCATATTGAAGCCTCTTATTAGAACCTGTGAAAGGACATGCGCCAGGTCAAAAGAAATGAATACTTTTATCAGAAGCACATGCAATACTGGAAGTTCACCACCACGTCAATTGGATATCAAAACACCCTGATCCCAAAGTATGTACAGAACACAACCTTAACCAAGAGCAATTATTGTTAGGGGGTTTACTGGTGTACCTTCTTCAAAACCACCCTTTGTACGTCGCTGTGAAAATCAAAGTAAAAAACACCACTCATAGCCTAGTGTGTCGGGCATATTGTTGTTGCTCCCTCCTCGATGGTCGCTGCAGCACTAACATCAACAGCTTTCAAATAGGCTACCTGATGAGCCACCTGGAAACAAATTGTAGGAAACATCTACATGTCCTAGAAACCAAATGAAATTCTACAGGGACACAACCAGAAGATAGCAAGAAAGTCAGCCCACTACGAATGTTAAACCATAAATTCAATTGTGTTGAGCAGAATGCAAAGAAATTAGAAAAGTTATACTCTCGGTGTCATCTCCTCAAGTCATACACATCCAAACAAGGGAACCACTTCCCCACAGTCTTACCTGCTTTCCACCCATCTGGCACAGTGGGGCAAACCAGTCTTCCAATGACATGCCACTAACAGCATATGTGATCTCACCAATGCTTTGAAAATCTGCAAAAAAAGTGAATGACTGACTGAAAGTAATTAGAGAAAACATGCCATCTCTCTAGTTACTGATACTGACCTTCTCAGCATCCTCCTAAGTATAGTAAAGTACACAGCTTTGGTTTGCCCACCTGAGGTTTTCTCAGCCCTCCCAACCCCCAAACAATTTTAAGGAATGCCCCAGTAATTTAAAAAAATCCTGGCAAACCATCCATTATATATTTGACAAGGTGCTAAAACACTAACGTCCCAGCATTAAGCACCCCCATTAGAACACCTATAATGCCAAATCTCTACAATGACCCAATCACTCCATATATACTCCCCACATCAACATATCTCTGAACCTTTACAATAATTTAATTCACCTCGAAATCTGGATAATCATAAACTGGAAGTACTGGGTCTTTAGTGGGGCTGCTTAGTACATCCAGTCCTTTCTCATCTTTAAATTATGAAAAACGTTTTTTCAATAAACCCTGTCTTTCCCTCTCTCTCCAATGCCGCTCCTCCTGTCCACGCTTTGTTCTTTTCCTCAGTGTTGACCTATTTCTTATCAAGAAGTGTCGCCCCTTTCTTCAAAGAGAAGAGCCTCGCATTTTTGAATCTGTTCTTTTTCATTGGCTTTAGACAATTGGCTATAGGTAATGGCATGAACTTATACTGTCTGCTGAAAAGGTTCTATTTCTGCTCTCACTCTGTGGTTAAGTAGGTCTCGGTTTTTTGTTCACTTTTTTTCCCCTCTGTTTTACTATTATTTCTTCACATGGTTTGGCGTGGCACTTAAATGCTGACTCCATTTTTTCTTCCTTCCTTTCTTGTGCCCTTCCAGGAACGAGTCTCTTCCTCCCTCTCTGCTATCGAAACCTTGTCGGCCGTTCATTTTTTAGAGCTCAACACTAGCATGGCTGAGATTGTATTTTTACTTCTCACTCCTCCTCTCCTATACCACCTTGTTATTTTTTGTTCTTCTACTAACTCTTCCTCTGCGTTGGCCAGTAACCTTAACTTTGTTTACTTATTCCCTTAATTTTGTCCCTAAGGTTGCCACTGTTAAATCCTATCGGTTCCCACTGTTCAGCATTCACAAAAATCAAACGTTTAGTTCCTTTTTAATTCCCTGAAATGCCTTTTTTAAACCTTTGTTGTGTCCTGTTTGAAATATTGCTTCCTTCAAATGCTATCGTTTTCTTCTGCCTCCTCATTTATCTTGTTTGATTTCATTCTGTGTTTCTAGCTGTCCTCTTCTTCCTGTTTGCTCACCGTTGCTTGGCCATCCTGTCTTAGACTTAGCGCTGGCTTGATGGACTTGATTTTTTGTCGTCCTTTCATTGTACTGACCTCGTGTACAGTGCTTTGGATTACAATTATATAATGAAGTAAAATAATACAGAATCAGTGTATGTTTAGGTTTCAGCATTTTTCATTTTAAATCATTGTACCATATCATACCTGTTCCATCTGTATTTATGTAGAGGTGTTCTTGAAAATTACACTTACATCTAGTAGCAGGGCCACTGAAATTATGCGACGCTGTGGTGATTTCTGCTTTACCATGGACTAGATGCATTTGCCACATAATCCAACATCTGCATAATCTTGGCATTTTAACCAAAAATTGTTTCGAGCTCAAACGATCAAAAGTTACTAAAAAGGCAACAATGCGTGTTGCCACACAGTGGGAAGTCCTTGACAAATATTGAGTGGTCACTTCTGAGTTGCATGTTGCTCTGTTTAGGTGTTAATCTGGAACTACTGAGGAAAAAGCTTTGCCCAGGCAGTGTTAACGTGTACACAGGACAAAATAATGAAGTAATGCTACTAAAAAATGTGCCGCATTATCCTTCATAATTTGTTTTTGGGCGCATAATTTAGTGACGCCTGCCACATAATTTAGTGAACACTGCCACATAACTTGGTCCTCCCCTGCTGCCTAATTCCAGTGGCCCTAAGTATGTGGAAACCATACACGTGCAAAAGCAACAGATCGTAAAAAGCTGAGACATTGTTCAAAGGACCCAGAAAATCATGCAGTGACTCTTCGATTAAAAAAAAACATTGGGAGGCAGTGCAAAACATTACCATCTTGAGGTCATTCCTATTTAACCCTACAAGGGCTCCACTGCTGTTTACAAAACCTGCACCGTGTAATAGCAGTAGGGAATCGTGGTTGATGTGCACCAAAGTTGTTATAAAATGGGGAAAAATCTTTTTTTATTGAAATGATTAAATGTTTTCTTCTTCTTCTTTAATTTATGTATGATGTTGAGTTCCGTAAAGAGCATTATTGTGCCAAAGCCGCTTCAGATCTTAATCAGATGCCATTCTGAACATATTTATTGAAATGTATGAAACAGCTGAGCATTTTTTCATCAAGCCAGAAAGGAACATGAAGTTCCCTTTGGAGGCTTTGTGCGTGCAGATTTTGGATCACAGTCAGTTGTGCCCTACAGATGTGCAAAGTAAAAGTTTAAAATACTCTATTTGTCCATATCTATATTTTTTATGGTGGGACATATCCGAGAGGCCAGGTTTGGCAGTAGTTGGTATAGGTATGTCAGTTCCACAACCTAAAAATGCAAGTTTTTGATGAGGCGTTGGAGGTGTCTTTAGTTGGTAATTTTGATAGAAATCAAATATATACAGTGAAGTAATTCCTTGCGTCTTTATTTTTAGCTCTGGCATTATCCAAGACTTTTTTGTTTTTACTTAAGTTATATCTATAATATACTTATAGGGGTTTTCAGCTGGCCACATCATCCATTGATCTGTTGTTGTGTCATTCACATTTTTATTTAGCCAACTGCAGCATGGCAAAAGCTTAGACTAAGTCAAAAGGTGGGAGGCCAACCCCAAGACTTGTTGTCTTTTCCAGTGCTTGTTTTACCTGTGAGCTTGATCGTACAGCGTTGTCTGCTGTACTGATATTTGAGGATTAAAGACTGATCTAACTGTGCAATGAGCTGACAAATATAGCAAGGTCAAAATCAGTTGCGGCTCGCTTCGTTCTGAAGGTGCGGGGCGGGTGCGACTGGGGAGGGGGACCTAAAATTTAATTAAATTAAATATATATATATTTTTTAAAAGCACTTACCTTTTTGACAACGTCCTGCGCTTCTCTTCCCTGCTGTCTGCACACCGGCACAGGTTCTCAGCCTGCCCTGCACCAGTTGGCTGGGAGCACCCTGGCTTGTGTTGCCTGGCTAGAGAGAGCCTACAGCTCATGTGTGTTTGGCTGGCCCGAGACGGCCAGCCAAACATACATGCACAGTGAGAGGGAGTTCTGAGCACTCACTCACAGCTCCTCATCCCAGATGCCTTGCCCCTTTCACAGCGTTTAGTATCCCTTCGTTGTGAAAGTTTAGTAGCTCCTGCTGCTGGCGGGGGGCGACGCTCCTCTGCCCTAACGGAGGAGCCGCCCCTGGTCAAAATGCTTCACTTTCCTGATGGAGTGCCACAAGTGCCACCTAGAAACCTTGTGTGTTCAAAAGTCTCAAAAATGTGGAAATATCTGATTTCATGGTTATGTTAAGGGTCCTGTAAACAAAACAAGAACAACCCTGTATGCCAACAGGGCTTAGGGTGAACATGTATATTCAAACAATTGTCCAGTGAGATTAATTCAAGTGATCACCTCGTGTTTTGTCAGTCGCGGCTCGTGGCTGTTAAAGGGGGTGGTGTGGGGGAGGAAACAGGGGGGTGTCAGGGGAGGGGAATATTAATAAAAATTAAAAGAAAATAAAAAAAACCATACCTGAGCGCTGTGCTCCACCGCCGCTCCTTTGTCTCATCAGCATGCTGCAGGCCAATCCTGACTCTGCTCAGAACAGCGTCAGGATTGTCTGGGAGCGCTCAGCCAGGCTGCAGGGAGCCTGTGCAGGCTCACTCCAGCCCAGCAACTATGTTGCTAGGCTGGAGAGAGCTTACTGTGTATGTGTGTTTGGTCAGCCCGAGATGGCTGGCCAAACACACATGTGCTCTGAGGGGGAGTGCTGTGCACTCCCCTTCACACTTGTCATCCCATGGCCACGCCCCATTACAATGAAACAATAATAATCACTGTTTATTATAGTTTCCTTGTAAAGGTTTTGCAGCTCTCAGAGCTGGCGTTGGGGGGGGGGGGGGTGGGCGATGCTCCTCGGTGCTGATGAAGGAGCTGCCCCTGTGTGTTGCTCCTCGGTAGTCTATTCACTCATGCAAGTTCCTTCAGCTAGTTTTGTTGAACCTATCACATTCTAAAGTAAAATATATCACAAGGCTCTTCTCTTAGCAATCTCATTATTCATTTAAAAAACGTTTTAAGTGCATAATATACAGTGAAACAATGGTGCAGATGATGCTGTGCTAAACAATGTGATCATATCTACAAGAATATACATACATACCTAATTCAGTCATAAGGCTACTCGAATAAATCAACATAGGCTTAAACAATGGGTTCTAATTGAACTGAGAAGAGGTGGTTTAGACGTTTTGACAAAAGTTATTTGTTGGGTCTTTCAGTACACTGTCATCTGTCTAAAGCACCTGAGCTATGTAGACCTAGATGGAACTCTAATACTTTAAACTGTGTAATGACTCCAAACCACAACAATCGCTTTGCACAGGAACAATCCTTCTTAAATCTCACCTGGTAACTAGAAAGATGCTTGTGTTCCTGCGTTTTTCAACAGTCACATTGGTGTTCTTGAATTGCATGTATGTATACGTAGCTCAGGTGCTTTAGACAGATGACAGTGTACTGAGGAGACCAGACAAATGCTTTTAGGTTGAAACGTTGACACCTCCTCCCCTCGGTTGATATAGAAAGCATTTTTAAGCCTATGTTGATTTATTCGTATAGCCCTATAATTGCTTTTGCACTATCTTGGGTATACATGCTTATGTATATTTTGTACGAAGCCGTGTGTGATATGATCATCAAAACTAGCTGAAGGAATACGCATGAGTGATTAGATGACCAACAGTAACAGATGAGGTGATTACATTTGTAAGGGTCAGACAAACACCTGTTTAAATTCTGTGTCTTGTAATGTTAATAATGTTTTATAGCGAGCAACACCAGTTGTCATTATGGGTTTGGATAATGAGTATTATTACCAAACTGAAAGGTACTCATTAAATTGACCTTGAGGGGATTAAAGTTTGTCAACTGTGCCAAGGTTTCAGGAAGTGACGTGCAGTAGGTGGGAGATCAACCATGTTTGGGCTTGCTACAGAAAACGCCAAAAGCAATCTAATGCTACATCATCATATGATAGTGCATTGTAATACTCATGGTGGAAAGCAGCATCAAAAAAGGAAGTCATGCAACATATCTGACATTTGTTTAGAAGAATCTTCATCCACCACGGTGTTACACTGCAAACCACATTGAGATACTGAGTTGTGTATAAGGTGTACCTTCCCAAACCCTTCATTTACTCTTTCCACTTTTTCATTTTCTTAAAATCAAATGTATAGTCCATGGTCATCAAAGGCATAGATTCACTTTATGATTGACACTAAATGAGACTCAGAGTTTTATACAAAACTAGTATTAGCGAACTAGGTGGGAGTGGGAAAGGTGAATAGATGGGGAGCGTAGGATGAAGATATATAAATGAGGGAGTAACGCCCTGGGGGAACGGGAGCATAAGGTGAGGTCATTGGGAGGGTATGACGAGGGAGAGGAGGCTAGAAGTATAGGACACAATTTTTAGACTAGAGGAGAGGAAATAAATAGGGTAGAGTGTAAAAGGATGATGATTGGAGGAAAGAATGGAGGAAAATAATAGAATTCATGATTGAATATGGATCAGTTCTGAAGAGTAAAATGGGAGGGCGGTGTGCCAACGCTATGGTTTAATAGGGATTTGTGGCAAGATATACACTGCACGGTTGAGTCTTTATTAGATAACATAATGATACAAGAGCCACTGTGGTTCTGATTACTGTACAAAAACAAGGTATACACAGTTCCACAACGTAAGTATAATCAGGAAAACCACATTGGGTCCTGATCTAAGGAAAAGATCGTAAAAAAGAGAGAAGAAAGAAGAAAGAAAGCCAGGTCCCTGGAAAATTAATTATTTTGGAACAAGAGCCCTCACTCACCAAAGGTGACATGCTTCATCCTCGGGCTTTGCTCCACGTCAGGCCGGCGCTGCAATGCCTGACGGGCCCCTCAAGGGGGGCTCTTTGCCAGAGATCTTTTGAGATATACGCCCGGTTTAGAAAGAATAGGGTATAGGATTGGAAAAATTCTATTTAAAAATAACTAGAGGTTAGGCAAATTTTATTAAATAATCCAACCACTGTCATGATTAAAACCAAAGAGCGGGGAGAGAAAAGAACAAGGTCTACGCTCCCCAAAAAATTATTCACTTCCTCACTCAATTTGAGGTTAGGAATTGTACGCACAGGATCCCCTGTACGATTCACCAGAAGGTCAACATGTTTCTCGCTATTGATGTCCTATGGATCTAACGCGATTCTTCAGGACCTAAACTACCTAATCCTATGTGTAAATATAACCTATAATAAGGAATATTAGTACAATGCAGGGACCTGAAATGAGAAGCATAACAAACAAAAAGAACAACACATTATTCACATGCACAATATCAACAGCAATGTGCTCTGTGCAAATCCACACATAGGTGAAGTATGCCCACTGTGGATCAACGTGTAAATCAATGTGAAAATAATGATGAAATAAATGCTTACCCTCCTCATACTAGTGGATGGGCCGCATCAGGTAAAGCACCAAGTAACGGAGGTCCTACTGAGCTAAATGCGTGAGTTCAATTTTCTGATTGTATTTAGGGAGAAAGACAAAAACAGTAATACCGGGAAGTTGAGGGATATAGCGTTTGCCAAACATTCAAGTGTCCCATAATCAAATGTAGCAGGATGCTACACATATTCTGACTGACCAGGTTTTTAAAGTTCACTTAGCTGAGAAAACATCAAATAAACGTAAAATACGTGGTGTGCTGATTGCAGATGTTAACAGCATATATAAGGAATGTCATAGACACATATATGTATAAGTATATATAACGTGCTCAAAAACGCTGTAGCCAAGTATGCAGCGGCGGTGTCTACACACGAATGTTCGTGGTGGGAAATGCGTGTAAACAACAAAGGACCAAATCAAAGGGTATATAACTGCCTTTTCCCAAAGTAACGTGAAATGATCCTAAGGATTCCCATCTAAACACCCAACAATATTACCATCCACTTACTTGGGACCTGTCCGAAGTTTGCGGCATCACCTGCCCCGTCTCGGTGTTCCTGGAATAGGAAAGAGCACCCGGTAGGCTGGGCTATATATCTTCAAGCCTCAGCATAGAAAGAGGACAGAAATGGCGGCCATCTTGTGTTAGGTCCAGCAGTGGGATAGAAATTAAAGAGGGACTCTATCATGTAAGCCCCCAAAAAAAGGGAAGAAAGGGGTCGGCCATCTTAGTGTTACAGAAAACCAATTTAAAAGACACAGAACTAAGGTTCAAATATATGTGTCGGAAAAAGAATGGGATTAAGAGGCAAATTGCTCAGACTTAAATAAGCATAAAATCTATGGAAATAGATGGAATAGCCACAACCATTAGTGAGTGTACTTAAACCTGGTCAAGAGATTCCTTAATCATGATCGATGCACAAAGTCTGTCCATGGTATGTCATCATTAAGTCCTATAATATGTGTCTTAAGTCGATAGACCCAACGTTGCTCTTTTTCAAAAAGGCGGTTTGTGGATTCTCTTTGGTCTCTGATGGTCTCAAGTATAACCCACCTGAGATCATTAGGGGTGTGATGTAAATCAATGTAATGTTTCGTCAATTTTGTGGAGGACCTCTGACATCTAATAGTACTGCGATGTTCATTTATCTGAATCTTGATAATCCTAGTGGTCATCCCTATGTATCGTAGTTTACACGGGCAAGTGATCATGTAGATACAATTCTTAGTACGGCAATTGGTATGTATCCTTAACTGCCAGGTATAGGGTTCTCCCAAATCTAATTCTTGGGTGGTAGTGGTAAGTGAGCAAACATTACACCCACCACAAGGATGATGTCCCCTGACCCCCAGCCAACGTGTCTTTATCAATTCTCTAGGTTTTGGCACAACAGGTCTGGTATGGACTAGTAAATCTCTAATGTTTTGAGTTCTTTTGAAAGCAAAAAGAGGACGTTCTAGGGATTCTCCCGAACTGTTCCGGATACTCCAGTGTCTCAAAATGACCTTCTTGACACGGTTACTCAGAGGAGTAAAGGTAGTGACACATGTCAGTCTGGTTTGTGGTTCTCGGACATTGGTGGCTAGCAATGTATCCCTTGGGATATTCTTAGTTCTCTTCTTAGCCTGTTTTATAACAGAGTTGGGATAGTTCCGCTCTTTAAGTTTTTGACTCAAAATATCTGCCTGTGTATGAAAATCAGCCAAATCAGAACAGTTACGTCTTGTCCTTAAGAATTGGCCGAATGGAAGATTGTTCCTTAAGGATTTAGGGTGGTGACTGTCGTAGAGCAGGAGACTATTCCTGTCAGTGGGTTTGTGAAAGATGGATGAATGTAGTACTCCATCTGTAAGTATGATCCGTAGTTCTAAAAAGGAAACTTCTTTGTCAGAATATTCAGCACTGAAGCGAAGATGCACATCAAGAGTATTAATCCACTGGATGAAGGCTTTAACTTGATCCACATCTCCTTTCCAAACCACTAGTATGTCGTCAATATAACGACGCCACAGTCTGATGTTGGAAAAGAAGGGTTGAGTAGGAACCAGTATGTTGTTTTGTTCGAAGGTGTACATATACAGACAAGCCAGACTCTGTGCAAAAGTGCTGCCCATAGATGTACCTTGTACCTGGTGATATAAGTTATCTTCAAATTGGAAGAAATTTTCTTTAAGGGCCAGGCTCGCACATTGCATTATAAAACTGATGGGGGTATTGCGAGTCCAGGGAGTGGACATCAATGTGTCTTGTACTGCTGTAAGTGTAGCTTCCTGGGGTATGTTAGTATATAGGGCTTCAACGTCAAGACAAATTAACATATCCGTTAAGCCTGTAGTGTTAATGTGATCTAAAAGGACGAGAGTATCCTTAGTGTCTTTTAGGAAAGTGGAAGTTTGTTGTACAATAGGTTTAAAGAAGAAATCGCAAAATTTGGAGAGAGGTTCCAACAGGGATCCTATCCCTGATACAATCGGTCGGCCTGGAGGGGGGGTGCCCTTATGAATTTTGGGGAGACAGTAGAAGTATGGCACCCTAGGTTCTTTGGTGTCAAGGAATTTGGCTTCCTGTTGTGTGATCCAACCTGCTAATTCTGCTTCGCTAATCATTCCACGAATGATGTGTTGAAGGCGGGCTGTAGGATCAACATTAATAGGTTCGTAGTATGTATCATCACTTAGGAGTCTCAGGCATTCTTGTCTATAGAAGGTGGTATCGAGTATCACAATAGCACCTCCTTTATCCGCAGGTTTGATGGTAATGTCAGGATTCGAAGATAAAGAACTAATGGCTGTTCTTTCTAATCTAGACATATTCTGAAAAGGACGAGTAGGTAAAAGATGCTGTAATTCATGCCGTATCGCCTTCTCAAAGGTTAGAACTTCTGTTGGAACAGAAGTGGATGGAGGCATGAAGGATGACGGATTCCTTAAATTCGTATCACCCAGGGGTATCGAGGGCATACGATCCTTAAAGAAGAAGTGTAAACGTACCTTCCTAAACATTGCTGAAATTTCGCAATTTAGCCGGAACTGGTCTTCTTTTGGGGTAGGTACAAAACCTAAGCCCTTTTCCAAAACTGACAGTTCAGAGGGGGATAGTATGGTGCCAGACAGGTTAACCACTAAGGTTTGTTTGTTGGTGTCGCACTGCGGCTCCTGGTCACCATTTGTGGTTCTTCCTGGGCCCAGTGCACGTTCCTGCCTCTTCTTTTGTTTCTGCCTCTGCCCCGGCCTCTCCCTAAAAAAGGATTGAAACCAAACTGGGGTTGCGGTTGGAAAAATTGGTATGGCGGTTGTTGCCACATAGGAAATTGATGGTATGGGAAAGTCGGTGTCATATTCATTAATGGGACCTGACGATTCTGATAAGATTTTCGGCCTTCATCACTGCTCCATTCATCTGAACTGGAGCTGGGATGTGAGCCCCGAGGTCTATGTAGTGAACTGTCCGAGTCATCGGAAGTATCGGAGGTTCCTACCGATTGAAAATCTTGTTTTGTGTAAGGATAGACTTTCTCCCTACTAAATCGCTTGATATCTTTTTGTAATTTGGATATCTTCTGTTGTGTTAGTTGTTCTTTAATCTCATTCAAATCTGAGTTCATCTCTGCCAAACGAGTTTTAAACTGGGACAGTTGTATTGTAGTCTTTATGGAGGTTTCAATCATAGAGATCTGAATGGTGATCGAATCAGCCAAACGTTTTGAAGTGTTAATGATTAGAATCAACCAATCACGGGTACACTTCCAAGAAATTTGTGCCCAATCAGTACAGAATTGTAAATCTTGTAAAAAGATCCTGGGAACATTGGTAACAATCAAACCATGAGGTGAGATGTTAGCCCTAAGATATTCGGTCATAATTGTCCCATGAAGTACTGTTTTTATAAACTCTTTCTTCAGGGCTGATAATTTGACCCAGTCTTCCTTAGACACGCCCGAAGGACCGCTATTATCTGATTTCTGTAGACAGAGTTACAGCTAATAGAGCTCCTGAGAACGACTGATGGAGGACATGTGAGGTTCAGAGTAAGAAAATTGTAGAAGAAAGCTGCCTTTGCTTCTGAGGTGCCTACTACTGTAACCTAATTATGTTAAAAATGCTCTAAATCTGCATTCTAGATTTTATTAATACAGAAGATCAGGTAATGTTGTGGTGGGATTGTCCTCCTGGCTTACAAAATGCCCATTTACATCTGAAGGTTGTTAAACACAGCATTTTGGTTGGGTTAGTAATATTCTCAGGGTGTTGGTGGCTAATAGTGCGTTACTGTTCACATCAGAGACAGTGCGGTCACTCAGGTGAGGCCTGATCAAGCAGTATTTAAATGAAGTGGGTCACTTTGATG
The DNA here is from genome assembly GCF_031143425.1 of Pleurodeles waltl. Lineage (NCBI taxonomy): Eukaryota > Metazoa > Chordata > Amphibia > Caudata > Salamandridae > Pleurodeles > Pleurodeles waltl. The sequence goes on along the minus strand of NC_090448.1, from coordinate 286,268,397 downwards.
AAAGGTTTCCAAAACTATGATTTACATGCATACAAGATGGTGGCTCCCTTTTATTTAAAGTACTAACTCTTCACTATGACATCCTTCTGAGAGCAGTGTTGAGATGTCCAGGACCTTTCAGAAGTAAGAAGAAAGTTCTTCAAATACCTTCTTGAGTTTTTACTCACCCTGCTAAAAATGAGGGGTGACAAAGGGCATATAATGAAAAGGGAATGGAAAAAAAGGACTTGGATCTACGGGCTGATGTCTGCCCGAGAAACCAATTGTATCAACAGGAGGAAGAACAGAGTAGACCTAAATTGCAGTGCTATACCACTAGAAATTATTCCCTTCCTCCAATGTATCTGGTTGTTCCCCTGGATCTTTGGACCCATTAGAATTGTCTGCTCCTTGTATTTCTTTGGTCTTTCTTAAAGAATATATCTATCTATATGGCAGTCTTTCTGTAATGATCTTAATGTTGGTTTTCTTGATATTCCTTTGATAATCTCAAGAAATATATCTTTATGGCAGTCTTGGAATAAATTCAGCAAAGTGTTCACCTGATATTTCTCACAAACGGACAAGAACAAGGAAACCAAATAGCAAGTAGCAGTGAAACTGGGGCTATAGGTGGGAATTTGAATGAACAAGTGCATGGTAGGGAGGACCTGAAAGCAGAGAGCTAATGGTTGGGGGGCTTCACCCACAATGAACCATAATTAGATCATGTGTGATCTACCCGAAGCAACAGGGGTGTGGCGGAGCCCATCAAGATTAAGTAGCTGAGAGGGCATGGGTACTGCAGGATGTCCTTGAGGGCGAGGAGCAGCAAGGGCAGATGGTCAGGAGTAGAGGAAGCTGATACTTGAAGGATGCCACAAAAAGCCAAGAGCATCAAGAGTGAACTGTACCTAAAGCCTGGAGTTGTGAGCTTTGGAGGAGTATGCAGCAGGCTCCGCCATGAACAAGTAACCGATGTTGATGAGGAGAATGCTGAAAAGCTGGAAACAGAAGGCTGTCAAATTGGGAATGTAAAGATACTTTCCATAAGAAACCAGAAGAACTGGAATAAGGAAGTTGAACTCTCGTTTAAGAGCCACTTCGTCATCACATGAGGCATTAATATATACCTGACTGGTCAAATCCAGACTATCGGAGTTGGTGTGCATGACCACTCAATATGCAAGTGTCCAATAACATTGCTGTGCTCTGTACCATATCCTTAACAGAAGCCCAGCAGGCCAGTATGTCATTGTTTGCAAGCACAGGACTGGTTAACCTTGCAGTTTGGGTGATGGCTTGGCCTCAAGTGTGCCAAGGGAACTGAGGTACTGTCAGTTTTCATACTCTAGTAGTTGATGACAATATAATTGATAAACCTCACATAGAAATCTAGAGGATAACTGTGAATAATGGAATTGTTTTCACTAGCGGATTTTGAGTGATATCAAATAGCTGAGACCAAAACCCCAGTAGTCTGTAATTAGAGGTGAAAACATCTCTCTTCTTCTACAATGTTATTTATACCCTGCAGTTAATCAGCCCCTGCTTCCTACATCTATGCACGTAGAAACGATGGATAGATGAATCACGAGGGGCTTACACTACATGGTCTCACCTGCCTCAGCTCTCTGCCCTCTGTTACACACAAGTATCCTGTCATCCCCATATCAACCCCTGGGCTTTTCCTCCCATCTGTTCCTCCCATAAGCAAAGGATACCAGGTATCCTGCCATCCTATCAAACCACCCTCAGCATTACCTCCCCTGGCCTACCCCAATGTTAAAACAAACATACCTGATGTCCCATCACCAACTATTATCACAGTCTGCATTTACGTTCGTATTCCAATCCAAGTAAAAAATGGTTGGTATTCTTCTGCCTATCCACACCACCCACTCTTCAGTTATTCCTGCTCCTCGAACTCCTGTGGGAGATCTAATTTGTATTTGATTGGTAATATGCTGTTTATAAAAATTAAATAAAAACAGTTTTGACGAACAAAATATTGTCTTTTGCCACCTTTTTGAAGTTTCTTGTGACAATTTTAGTTTTTTACTGTTGTGACATACAGGCAGTGAATGCTAGAATTTAGAATGTAATATTCGCGCTACTGGCTTTCAGTGAGAGTCGTACATAGCAAATTTCTCCATGAATGTGAATATATAGAAGTCCCCAATGTTTATGTTTGTCTTGGCAGCTCAGCTATCGCCAGACTTTGTGATCAACTTAAAAAAGAGCTTGCTGGAGTAAGGGCTTAGGCTCTGCCCACATGGTGGTGAAGAGGGGCACATGTTTTACTGGTGTAGAGAGCCAAAGTTGTTTGCCTCCACTGAAAATAGTGCTTGTATTGCACATTTTACCTTGTGGGAGAGCTTATATTCAGCACAGCAGGAGTGGATTAGTTATTTTAGCAAGCAAATAATAATGGCTATAGGCCTGATCTGTTTAATATGAAATGTTACATTAAATGCAGTAGACTTGCATTTCTATGTACATGCTGTCAGTTCATTTATGGGTGATTTGTTGCCACTCTATATGAAAGCCTGCCGAGGATTTTGTTACATGAACTCACAGATTATTGTAGTAGGCAAGAGTTTTGGTGTTTATTAACCTCCATGACAAACCACAGATATAGCTTTTCTCTTTGACAATCCTTGTTAGGCCCTCTTAGGAGAGAATATTGTGCTTAGCCAACCATAATTTTGTATGCATTTGCAATTGCATGACTGTTCCATTTTGGAAAAGCTTATGCTCTTAAGGAGACAAATTATTGGACTGATGTGTGAACTGGGAGAAGTTACTTCTAATGCCATAGGTCTGCTCTGCTTAGCATTTAAAATGATGGCAAAGGCAGTAGGACTTGCTTATTTATTGTGAAAAGCATTTGTGAAAGCCAACAGATCTTCAAGGTTAAGAGCAGATTATCACATCACATTACAGATTTTAGCAAGGCATTTTGGGCCAGATGTAGTAAGCGTTTTGCATGGCGCAAACTGCGAAAATCGCAGTTTACGCCATGCAAAACGCGCATCGCGATGCACATTCCCATTTTGCGAGTCGGTACCGACTCGCAAAATGGGAATGCGACTCGCAAATAGGAAGGTGGGTCCCCTTCCTATTGCGACTCGCACCGCGATGCAGAATTGCTTTGTGACCGCGGACGCAAAGCAATTCGCAGTTACCACCAGTGTCACACTGGTGGTAACCCATTCGCAAAAGGGAAGGGGTCCCTGTGGGACCCCTTCCCCTTTGTGAATGTTGCCATAAATGTTTTTTCAGAGCATGCAGTGGTCCAATAGACCACTGCCTACTCTGAATAAACAAAACCAAATGGTTTCGTTATTTTTTTGTATTGCAACTCGTTTTCCTTTAAGGAAAACGGGCTGCAATACAAAAAAAATAAAACTGCTTTATTTAAAAAGCAGTCACAGACATGGAGGTCTGCTGTCTCCAGCAGGCCACCATCCCTGTGAGTGCAGGGAATCGCAATGGGGTTGCAAAATGCGACCCACCTCATTAATATTAATGAGGTGGGTCTTTGCAACCCCATTGCGATTCACAGACGGTGCCTAAGACACCGTTCTGCATCCGATTTTGCAACTCGGAAATTGCGAGTCGCACCGACTCGCAATTTCCGATTCGCAAAATCGGGAAATTGCTACATCTTGCCCTTTGTTACATGTAACTCACAAATTAGTCAGCAATGGTTTGGTGTTAGCTATGCACTCTGACAATCCTGGGTGATTTAACTGTGATGATTCTTGTTAGGCCCTGTTAAGAGGGGTTGTATATTGTTTTGCAAACTATATTTTCTGCATATTTGTATTTATATAATGGTATGCATGATTGTTGCCAGTTTATGTGCACTTGAATAGGTCCGTGTTGGTCATGATGTCAAGCCAATGGTAAATGTTATAGGCCTTAACTGTTCATTGAGACAAACTTCCTCAGAATATATAGTTTTATATGTTTATTATTAAATGTTATGACAAAGCTAATAGGTCTGACTTATTTGAAAAGCATATGTTAAATAAAGGCAATATGCTTTAAAGGATGGATTATCATTTCACTGTGCTAAAGCCTCTAGAGGGATATTTTGTTACTTGGATCTCACAGATCATTTTAGTAGACAACGGTTGGTGTTGGTGACCCAGCCATACAAACTGTGTCGATAGAAGATGTCTCACAAGAGAAATTTGTTATTGTTTAGACAGATATAATTTTATAGATATTTGTAATTTTATTATGTTATACCTGATATTTGACTTGTGGCGGCAAAGCTTAAGCTCAGCATAGTAGGTCTGAGTTGGTTATAGTGATAAGCCAGTGATATAGGTTACAGGCCTGATTGTTATGGAAAGTCACGATAAAGTAAGTAGGCCTGACATATTTGTTATGAAAAGAATGTGTTAAAGTCTATAGGCATTTAAACGTTATTACTTTGTACTAAGGCTTACAGACGGGTATTTTGTTAAATTGAATCACACATGTTACCTTAGTAGTCAAGGGTTTTGGTTTGGTTACGTCCTCTGACAAACTGTGGTTACAGAAGATTTGCACTGTGATAATTATTGTTAGCCCTTCTTAGGAGAGATAGTTTGTGAATATAATTGCATATACTTTTTGTCATTTTATATATGTATGTATAACCATGCATTGTGCCCTGCCAGTGTCATTCCAGTGCTTCCACTAATGAGGTGTGAAAACAGCTCCCAGAGAAGGTACAATTGGTTAGGCCCTTTTCGCATTAAGACTCAGGTTTAAAAAATGTGACACATAACAGCTCAGGAAGGGCAGCTGGGGCATTAATTTGAAAGTGATCCAGTTGAGGCATGCCCATTTATAATTAAGTGTAAATTAGATCTGGGTATGAAAAGCCTTTTATTTTGTAGACCGACCAGGTGCCAGTTGGAATTCAGCCTAGTCAGAGAGGGAGTTGGTCCCCAACTAGTTGAGTGTATCTGGGGAGGAGGAGGTGGCTACCTGTTTCCCTAAACACACCCATGGCTAGCATTCGCTGCCTTCAAGGGCAGAGAGATTCTGCCATCTTGGAGTGGCCCCAGAATAGTGCACTCTGGGATAGATTGCAGTAAGGCAAACAGTATATGTTGTACATGCAGGAAAGGTTTCTCTTGAATACGTTTTTCCTATTGATTAGGAAGTGTTCAGGAGTCACCCCCATCAGCTGGCTAGTAAAACCTACAAAGCCAGCACCTCACTAAGGGCTCATCAGAACACTTTCTTGACCTGCAGCTGAGGAGGACTGGTCCTGCTGTTTGTGACCTCTGCAGACACCAGAATGGGTCGAACCAGCTTCTACTTGTAAACAGTACTGAGAAGTAGACTTGCAAGGGTCCGTTGGCTGACCTTCTGTGTGATTAAAGGAACACAAGACTTAGCAAGAAGCATTTTTCCTAAAGTGCGCATCTGACCAGTAGCAACTGGACCTGAACTGGATTACGCAAGTGGCCCCTGCTTCAGTAAGCCCTTACTCTTAAGTTCTGTCCATTAGGTCTTGGGAGCCTTTAGAGTGAGTAATAGGAGCTGCTTTGGAAACTCTGAAGTGTTAAGACTTAGAACGTTTTTGGACTTCCAGGACCTTCAGAGCACCTGAATGGCCTTGTGCAATGGTGCCCGATTTAATTGAGACTTCATTGGATACAGCTTCAGACCTGCCTGCTGATGGATTTTGAGCTCCAAAGAAAAAACAAAGTCTAAAGACAAAATCGTGTCTGGACGAAGGTGTAAAAAGTATCCATCTGACGTAAGGACTTTGTGGCTGTGATATTTTAAGTTCTCTCACTTTGAGGTTTTCCTGCCAAAGCCAGCAGCTTCAGCAGAACTTCATCCATTGTCTATCTGTCTTCGAGAGGTCTTTGGCAGATACAGCCTGCAATATTGCCAGACTGTATGATTTCAACCTCTGTTTCAGAGACTACGTGTGGTAGATCATTGCATATTTAACCACGCTCCTACTTGAGCAGCATGAGAGCATGCCTAGTCCCAGTCAAACAGTGACTACTGATTAGTACGTACCTAGATACGCTCTAGGGTAGTGGAGTATACTCAGCCGCATTGCACCTACAGTTTTCTATCTAAAACCCTGCATTCATACCGTCACCACATTTGGGAAGTGCCCCTTACTTGCCACCACTACCCGGCTTCCTTTGTACATACTACTGATTGGTATGTTTGCCTGAAATATTTAAAAAATCCTATCCCTGCTTCCCTTTATTGGCTTTTTGTAATTTTGGGGTCATTTTACTTATTACATTTTTCTCTGTTTTTCTAATTTCGCTGTGGGTTTTAATTGGTTTTAGTTATTACTTTTTAACTATTTTGTAACTGGTAAATAGAGTATACATTTTCCTAACTTAAGCTTTTCTGCTCTGTGTCATAGCTACCAGGGGGTTGAATCCATGTTAAAATTATTGAGACTGTGTTTTACCAAAACAGGTGTGTGGCCTTATTCCTTGTGATCCACCCCAATTAATAATCCAATTTCTTACATTGATGCTCAGTGATGGGATACAGAACTTGTGTTTAGCAGTACCATGCATTTAAAGGTCAAAATTATTTATTTATTTATAAAACGTGTGATTACCTGAAGAGGGTGTGTTGGCCTAAAGGTACTAGAGTTGGAGGTCACAACTGCCTAAAGGATGGACTGCAACAACCAGGTTTCTAGCTTCTTAGGGAACATGTGATTATTAGAGAGTCCCCATAAGGTAGGAAAAGGCATGATCTCACTCACGCACCTTGTGGATGGTAGAGATCTGTAATAGTTTCTTAGAAGAAGTTCTAAGATGATGAGCTGACAGAAATTGAAAATGCTTTTCCAATAAGAAGATCTTGAGACTTTAGTTCCTCTGAGGGTTAAACAGATGGCCTTAAAGGCTGCCAGTGTAAGGTTTTAAGGTGATTAGCCACCATTGTATGAAGTACTTTAAGAATGAGGTGAACTGCTGCATTTTATACCATTTGAAGGAGGCGGAGGACGTAGTCAGGTAAGTCAAAATATAGTGCACTACAATAGTCCAGTGTTGAAGTGATTAGAGAATGCACTACAGTATGTTTTACAGATTCTGGAACCAAAGGAAGAACTTTCCTGAGTCTGAGCAGCATAGTGAAAGACGTACCTGCTACCCTTTCTCATTTGATTCTTGAAAGTAAATTTCATGTCCAGTAAGAAACCACGTTTTTTTTTTGCTGATTTCTGTTGACTGAGGGTGGGCTTAATTCTTGTGGCCACCTATCCGGAAACCATGAAATCATGTAATGCCCAAAGAGGGCATAGTTGTTTTTAACAGTGTTTAGCTTCAGAGAGCTGAATTGCATCCTTGAAGCAACTGCACATCCTAAACGTGCAATTAGTCTCAGTTTGTTATTCACAGAAAGATAGAATGACTTGTGTGTTTGTGTTGTCTGCACACAATATAATCTCAAACACAAATAATTGAACAACGGAAGCCAATTAAAGAAGATAAATGTTGAACAAGGTGGGGCTGATGGAAGACACTTGAGGAACCCCAGAGTTGGTTGTGGATGTGTTCATACTTTGAGAACGGGAACACCAGTACAAACCTAACCATTTCGGAGCATTATGGTAGATACTGATAGCCTCCAAAACATTGTAAAAACCTGACAAAACATCTAACAACGGATGAGAGTCCATGATCCAGTTTAGACCAGGTGCTGTCCGTAGGCTCCACCAAGTTGCTTCTAAGTAGGTGGAGATCTGCTTATTGATAAAGATCTTGGAAAGGAATAGAAAGCACATAAATATTTCTAAGTACATTGGGAACTGCAGAATTTTTTTTCACAGCAGTAGAATACAAGCCTATTTCCATTGATTGTGGACCAGTGGCCAAAGGTACTACAAGAATACATAGCTCAGTGACCAAAGCCAGAAGGATCTCAGAATCTACGTGAACCCGATTTAAGAGAGGGCATAATTATGTTGTGTCCTCGGTGGAGAGAGGTGAAAAATGGACCAGCGGAATATTGCTCTGAGGTGTGACCTACGCTAGAGTTGCCAGGGAGTGCTCATTGGGGGATTTGGAGGGGTGGAGAGGTGAATTTTGGGTTTGGGGCTCTAAGATTTTATTAGGGAAGAATGAGGACGAATTTGAGCAGAGCTCAGGCAAGAATGAGACCATACTGATACATGCCTGCTGTTGCATAACACTTAGCGAAAAGGAAGATATCTCCGGATGAATTGCTAGGTGATTCTATTTGGTTGGTGTAAACCTGTGTCTTTATGATGTGGATTAGCTTGTGATAGTCTTTCAAGGCCAATTTATAATGCAAACTAGTTGTGACACCAGATACAATTCAGTTTTTTTTCACAGTGGCTTTTGGTCAGAAGTCGTTTTTCACTGACCGCTGGGGATCAGTGGTGCCTTTGAAAGCATAGACAGAATTTTGGGGGAGGGAGGGATGCCATACCGTTATTTGCGGAAGTTAGCCAATAATTAAATCTTGTGACTGATGTACATACATCGATGTGAGCTAAATAGGAATGGTTACTTGGGAGTCCTCGAAGTGAGATTTTTGGGGTTTTGTACCAGTTGTGGCCTAATGTAGGAGTGCAAGAGTGGTTAGCCCCTGACAGACGGGATCATGATAAAGGCATGTGGAAGGGAATTGCAAAATGATCCAACCAGGCTAAAGGGAGAGGGTGGCTCTGGATATATTGTATAAAATGGGGTCCAGCAAATGCCTCCCTTCTAAGAGGCAGAGTCTGAGTTGATGGGGTCATCAAAATCCATGTTTAAATCGCCCAAATAGTGAAGTAAGTATTTTTAAGTATATTTGGGGCAAGAAATCCAAAGAGGGCATTGGTGAAATTAAATTTGGGACAAGGACCGCAATAGATTAATACTCCTGAAAAATAATTGTTGTGGTCAGTTTTATGGGAAAACTTCATCATTTCTCATGCAATAAAAGTGGGGTTGGTAGAAATAGTACAGCTAATAAGAGTGGTGTACAATTGTCAGGCCACCTCCTTCTTTACCTTGACGATCTAAGTGTTGATTTAGGTAGCTTGGGGAATTGGCAGAGGGTATATCTGATTTAGAGGCCTCGCATAGCCTGGTTTCGAATGGAAATAGTATATCTGGATTCAATTTGAGAATGAGGTCTGAGTTGTCCTCTTGATGTTTGGTGGGAGATTGAAGATTGAATAGCAGAGAATTGGCGGGTAAAGTTTCCAAGAAGTAAGCAGTGGTGTTATTGAATCTATTGGACTGAGGACAGACCAAAGAGAAATAGTGACATGTTCTACATGAGACAGGCATTTCCTACGAGGAAGGCTGGGTGACTGATTTAAAGCAGCACTTAACATTTTTTTTGTATTTATCAGCTGTAGTTACATGGGCTGTTGGAAAGATGGTGTGAGAAGACACAATTAAAAGTTGGAGCATCACCGGCACTGGCAGCCTAGCCACAGATGGGTGCAGACCAGCTTGCCTTTGGTGTGCATCCACACTCACTTATGCTTGAAATAGGCTTCCTTTCAGGCGATGTGGCTGGCTAAGCCCTGGGAGTATGATAAAACCAGGGAGGAAAACCAAAGCTGACCTGGATCCCACCTCTTCCATTGTAATAACAGAGCTCCCTTTTTGGGCTGTAACCACTGGGGAAAATAATTACCAAAAACATGTCAAAATTGGGTGCATAAAAACAATAAAAAGTGGACTCCTCACTGAAGCTGTCCTGGGGAAGTGGAGACAGGCCCCTCCTGAATACAAGGAAATTGAAGATCCTTATACTACATTTAAAGCAAAAATAGATTTTTAATTGGCATAGGTTTTTTGATTGGGTCATGTTTAATTTTGTATTTTTTTAAATCATCTCGGATTCCTATTTTTGCACCTTAACTTTTTGGGAACATGGAGGGCTTTAGCATGCAAAGGTTTGGAGCATGTGCAACCAGAGAGGACTGAAGTTGAGCAGTGAATCAAGATCAGAGGATTTCCATACTGCTGTCAGGCCCTTTAAAGACATCCGCCAGCTGCAGACCACCTCTGAAGAGAATGAGGTAACCCTAAAAGAGGACCTACAGTCATGTATTTCGTTACAGGAAATCTCTAAAATTGCTTTTGTAGGGAAGGTTTTTGGCATCTGCTATCCTCCTTGACAAACCCTAGGGGAAGAAAATTTGCACTGTAATTATTCTTGCTAGACACTTTACACAGGGCCTGACAGGCTTACTTGACTGCCAGGATCTTGTAATAAAAACAAAATCAATAAATAGTATGTACATCTATGTATATAAGAAAATACCTATAGAGATACATAGAGGGCCCTTGGGTCAGTCGTCGTCTGCCACTGGTCTGTCTGAGTGCCATTGACACTCTGCTTTGATAGTTCAGTCATTAGCTCTCTTGCCGTATGAATGACAGTATTTTCTGATCAAATTTGCACACCAATCTGAGAATGAGTGCACTTTAATATCAGGGCTGGTTAGCCAGTGCTTTATTTTTCAATGTTTTTGATACATAGTTTCCCTTTAATTTCTTTGCTTCTCATGGTTTTATCTTATTTTTTCTTAAGGGACACTATAGCTTCCTAGGCAGTGATAATGCGCTGCTTGCTTTCTGCTCATTTACTCTGCAGTACGTAGCATCCCACGTGGCCCTTCCTGTAAACTAAGCGACCGTACTATGTACAATACCACTGCAAGATAGACAGCTGCTGCTATGTTTACCTTTTGTTATAGCAAGTATAGTCCCAGCGTGTTCAGACAACATGGTTTCTTTTTTCTACTTTTATTCTTTTAATTAGGCTTGCATATGTTGTTGAGGTTTTGTATGTTTTATTGTGGTTGTATAAGAGAGAATGCAAAAATGAGTCAGTGGATGGATGAATGGTTCCATGTGTGAAAAGATGAATGAAGAGCATGATTAACTATTAAGTGCCCAAACCACTCTGTGCACTTTCATTCATACGCTAGACCTACCGGCATTGTCAAAAGATAGTTTTGAAGGTTTTTTCCTGCTTAATTTACATTTTGTTATTATTAGTGGTGCGTGGGTTGTGAATGCTTCCATGACATTTACAATGCTTCCTCCAGCTGTCTATGTTTAACACCTAAACTCATGTTTCAGCTGTTTACCACCCAAATGTGATCTCCAAAGGTACTGTCAAGCAATAATTGATTTGAAAGCCTAATCTTTTGCAATAATGAGGAAACACTGATAACCTGGGGCAGCCCCTCCATTAGGTCGGAGGAGCGCCCCCGCCTTCCGCCAGCAGTGGCAGCTGCAAACCCTTTTAAAGAAAACAATAATAAACTGTGTTTATTATCGTTTTCTTTTAAAAGGGCGTGGCCACAGGGGTGACAGGCAGTGAGGGAGAGTGCTCGGGCTGCCAAACACACATGCGCAGTATCCAGTAACACTTCTGCTAGGATGGAGAGAGCCTTCACAGGCTCCCAGTCTGTCTGGGAGCACCCTGGCTGGGCACTCCCAGACAATCTTGACGATGCTCTAAGCAGTGTCAGGATTGGCCACAGGGTAAGAGTTCTAGCTGATACGCCGGGTCCGACCATCCCCCTCCCAACCAGTCATGGATGACCAATAAATGCATAGCTAAGTAGTATAGGTAGAGGTTGGACATTCCCAGTCCCCCTTCATAAAAGTCCCCTTGACAGGTATGGAGCGCTAGGCAGGGGTGCGAACCATGCCATAAGAATCGCCGTGCCATTGCTTCCATCTCGCTAATCCACTACCTAGGAATATGGTGCGGAAAATTTTGAGGCATGTAGAGGAGCCGAGGGAGCACCATCATTTTATACAGTGCAAAACGGCCCAAAATGTTGAGAGGGAGTGACCGCCAGCGCTGAAGATCCTCCCTGACTCTTCGAGTCAAAGGTGTTACATAGAGGGACCACGCCAACTCAGGTAAGAGTGCCACATGTATCCCAAGATACCAGAAACTATTGCAGCGGAGGGGACTACCCTGCTGCAAATCATAGCTATCTCTGGCCGGTCTCAGTGGGACCAAGAGGGACTTACCGGGATTTACCACCAAACCTGACACATCCGCAAAGAGTCCTAAAAGTTGCAACACCCGCGGCCCGCTTCTAGCCAGGTTAGCTAAAAACACCAGTACATCATCCGCATACAGCGCAATGCGATCCTCCCGCCCACTGGGCCCAGCCCACCCATCGATCAAGGGGTACTCCCGGACCAGCTTCACTAACAACTCCATCGCTACAGCGAATAAAAGCGGAGAGAGAGGGCAGCCCTGACGAGTTCCCCTCAGGATGGGGAACAAATCTGACACCACCCCGTTCACCTGCACTCGGGCTGTAGGGTTAGAGTAGAGGAGCCTCACCAGGGCCCGATATCGTGGGCCAAACCCTGCCCTCTCCAGCACCGCCCGGAGATAAGACCAATCCACCGTATCAAACGCTTTCCTGAAGTCCACAATGAGGAGTGCCAGCGGAGAGGTCAGGAGGGCCCGATTAGCCAGCGCCACGTGCAGCCGTCGGATACATTGCCTGCTACTCCTATTCGTCATGAAACCGCACTGGTCCGAGTGTATTTGTGAGGGCAACACCTTCCGTAATCTGGCAGCGAGAATTGTAGAAAATATCCTAACCTCTGTGTTAAGGAGTGAGATGGGTCGAAACTCCGAGCAGTGCCGCGACGGCTGCTTCGTCTTGGGGATTACTGCAATAGTAGCCTATTGCCCACAGTCTTTTCTGCCTCTTCCAACATGGCTAGCAGATGTGGGACAAGTACATCTTGAAATTTATTATAGAGCTGGCCGGAAACCCGTCCGGACCTGGAGTCTTACCCGCCGTTAACTCAGCAGTGGCGGCTCCCACTTCTTCTACACTCACTGGTTCGTCCAGGTCTTTTCTGTCAGCCACCAAAATCTTAGGGAAGGACACCTCATATAATAGGGGGTCATTTCTCTCCATCAGCAGCCTAGGTGCTCCTCATATAATCTCTCATAATAGGTGGCGAAGCTCCTCGCAATTTCATAAGGCAACCCGGATACTGCCCCTGACTCGGTAATGATCTCCGGGACGACCCTCCCCGCCATTGGACCAGTTGCCAATCAGTGCAGAAGCTTGCCATTTTTATGTCCCCACCCATAAATCCGGGCCACAGAAGCTCGCCACATATGTTTCGCTGTCTCAAGAGTTGCATGCTTGATCTCCCGCCGAATGAGGAGGAGCTGCCTTCTAAGAACTTCATTGTCGGCCTCCACAAGGCGGCCCGCTAGACGCACGGCTTGGGCTTCCAAAACTGACACCGCTTTAATACGTGCCTGCTCCTTCACACGAAGAAGGTGCTTTGCATGTCCCCCGAACGGAAGCCTTACAGGCAGCCCAAAGTATACCCAGAGACGACACCGAACCAAGGTTAATAGAGAAGTACTCTGACAGGCGTTTGCCTAGGGCATGCACATAGTTGTCATCCTTTAGGAGCCATGCATTAAGCCGCCACATCGGGTGTCGACCCGCTTCAACCTCATCTAGTCATAGCATGAGCGGCGCATGATCCGAGACCCTGTGTGGGAGCATTTCCACCCCGCAACCTGAGATGCGTCAAGGGCCGGAACAAGAAAGAGGTCTATCCTGGCATGCGTGTGGTGCGCTGCCGACGTGTGGGTGTACCGCCGCAACCCCGGGACGCCAAGTCCACCAGACATCACAGAGACCGAGACCCTTCACCCAGCTGCGCAACCCCTGCCTGCCTCGAGGACAAGGGTCCCATAATGTCTAATTCTGGGATCAGCACTGAATTGATTCCCCTCCCAGAATAGTCAGTCCCGGGGGGAGCCCTGCCACCATATCCCCAAGGGTCATAAAAAAGTTCTGCAACGCCCGCGGGGGTATAAACACTAAGCATGTTGATGTGGCGCCCCCCCCACCAACCCGGAGACCACCACGTAACGGCCCTGCAGTTCCGAGCGAGTGGTAGCCACCACCATGGCCAGTGAGCGGTGCAATAGAATGTCTGTCCCCCGTGAGCCGCTGGCAAAGCCTGCATGATAAACCCTGTTATACACCCCTCTCAGCAGCACAGGGCATTGAGTGCCAAGCAGGTGGGTCTCCTGCAACAGGACCACAGACGGTGCAAAACGACAGAGGGTGCTGAACACCGCTGACCGCTTAATTTTATCTAGGAGTCCTTTAACATTCCAGGATATTACTCGCTTGGCTGACTCTGACATGGACAAAAGAACAGTGCATTTCCTGTGCCCACCCCACCCTTCCATCATGATCTGTCAAGCCAACCCTAAAAAAAGAACCTTGCATCAACTTTAGCACAGAACTGTTAAATAGCCCCTGAACTACCCCCAACTACCCCCCTCCCCATACTTCCACACCAGAAGCATCTGTCACCCCAAACACTAGATACAGAATGTCTACAGTGAACTTGGAATGGTGGACCCCTCCATTTGAGTTGGAGTTCTGCAATGCGGCTAGCACTGTCCCTCGCCTCGCCTCCATGGGGGAGCGCCCGCCCGGACCATCCCAGATACTCACAGCTCCAGGAGTCAAAGTCAGGAGAGCAAGGGAACTTGGCTTGGGCGCTCCCCCTCCACAGCTCGAGTCGGCCTCTTCTCAGGGCCATCTGCCACAGCCCCTCTGCTATCAGGGGCCTGGTCATGCCGTACATCCCCCTCCGAGGCTCGACAGAGGCCGCTCCTCCCTCTCCAACGAGACCGAGTGCGCCTGCCGGCCCCCCCTCTCCCTGCGAGCCAGCTTGGTCTGTCTCCGGCAGACTGCTCCTCGGCTCAGGGTGCCCACCCCCGAGTCACACGGCGCTCCTCTGTGAGCCGTTCCCATGCAGCCTCCGGCGAGCCAAAGAAGAAGGATTTCCTGTCCATTATGACTTTCAGCCTCGTGGGGAAGAGGAGCATGTATGTCAGCTGCATAACCCGCAGTTTCTGCTTGACTCCTTCATACGAATGGCGCCGGGTCTGCACCTCACGGGTATAGTCTGGGAATATGCCGATCCTGTGGCTGTCCTAGCGGCGATCCGACTGAGCTCTAGCCTCTCGAAGGACAACATTCCGGTCTTTGAAGTTCAAGAATCGTGCTATCATCGGCCGCCGGGGGCAACCCCTCCCGAAGTCGCGGCTGCCCCCATCGGCCGCAAAGGCCCAGTCAAGGCCTGCTCCACTCACGCAGCCGCGCCAATGTCCGCGGCCCCCACCTCAGGCCGCGGAGCCCATCCTCCACTCCGCTGCAGCTTCTTCGCCCGGAATCGGGCCCCCTGTCGCTCCATCACCTCTCCAGCTTCTGGGGGTCCACTGGCGGGCAGGGGGTGCTGGGACAGCGGGCCTCACACCGGCAGATGACGGAGGGGTCTGGAGCAGTTCGACCGCCATCTTGACGCCGGTGATCAAGCCCTCGAATTGGAGTGAACCTAATGCATTGTTTGGGATGACTAGTTTTCCGTTTGAGAAAAAACTGTTGTAACACTGCCTGTGCTGTTGTTGTAAAATGCAATGTTTAAATTATACATGGTCCTTATCGAGTATCCCTTTAAGAAACCTGCTCAGAAATATCAGACAAAAAGATAACAGATTTGCAATCAACCGTTTTTAGTGTGTTTTTTTTACATGATGTTTCGGTACATGATCCTTTATTATAAGTGGGACAGATAGTGAATAATACGTAAATGTGCTTCATCGTTGGGCATCTTGGCCATGCCAGGCAGGGTTAGTCCCCTGTGTTGTTGTGGTTCAAAAATAACAGGATCTCAGTGGCGTCCATCTCGGCATCCATTTTGGCAATCAGTCTTGGCTTGTCATTTTATAAGCTTTAATAACGCAAGGAAATGTACTGTAGAAGTTATGATACTTGTGATTGAGCCAACGTTTCATAATTATACACAGATGCAACATCCTACACAGAACCAGAGAAACATTTGCGACAACTTCTTTTTTTTTGTTCAAAGTGTTATTTCTGGTGTTTGAATAAAAACGAAAATTGCATAAAATGGAGCTCTCAGGTTTCCCAGGTCCTCGCTGAAATACCTCATACAGTCCAGGATATTTCCTTTCCATTCTGAGATGTAGTCCTTGTTTTATAAAAGGATGTGGAGGACCAAAAATCCCAGAATGAAAAGCATAAAACCTGAAGGGGATGAGCTACTCACACCTGGACCTAAAAAACATGAGAGTTCTGTGTACATTTATTGGTAACATTATACCTAATATGGACATTTCAAACTATTGGTCTTTCTAGAGACCTAGCACTTTTTTGAGTCCAGAATAAATGGAAAGGCCTGCAAGGAAAACATCTACTGGTGGTTCATCTCTGTATTCTAGCACTCACTATTAAAGAGTTGGTTTATCCACCCAGCAGGATGCCAAAAAGTGACAAATCCATAAACGCTCAAAGGAAAATGTAATCATATCAACTTGCCATGATCATTCCACAGCTGATCCCACTACATCCTGGCATATTCTACAGACCTCATTGTGTAATAAACAAGGCAGTAACAACCAGCTACCTCTGTCACAAGGACAAACTGTTAATCTCAGAAAAAACCTTCAAAAACAGCAGAAGATGAATGGTGAATTCATTAATGAAAGTGTGGATGTGTCAGTTGTAAGTGGACAGAATCATCACAGTTATGATCCAGGGAAATTTGGAAGAAATGCAAACTCTAAACAAACACTTGCAAAGTCTATAGGAGTGGCATTTGGCCCACAGAAACAGGAATTCCAAAGTGAGACCTTTAAATGAGAGGGGGGTGAAAGAGGGAGAGCTAGCAAAAAGGCAATTGCGATCACTGGAACTTTAAAAGACCTCCACTAAATGGTGCTTTATATGTTTTAGTTTGTCAGTTTCCTAATCAATGTAATTGAACGTCCTTCCAGATACTGGCAGCATATCACTAGGGCTGACTTGGTAGAAATCTGCACTCAATCCTCTCGTTGTGCAGCCTACATATTACTTACTATACATCTCTACAAATCATACTAAAATGTTGAAGTAGCCAGTAAAATAAGGGTGAGCAACTTCTGCCCTATGTGTGACACTTAAAAATCTGCTAAGTTCATGATTCACATTGGAGTACTGCCAAACATAGAAAGTTCATACTGCTTTCAAGGGATTGTTTTCTGTATACAGTGCATATGTAGAGATAAAGAATTAATTGTAAAATAGTTCATCATGCATTCCATTGCAGGATCCCCAGAACCGCCAATAAAAAGACATAGAGCCCAAAGTACTCATGTGGGTTGAACCATAATGTTAGTGACGTTGTCCCACTAATGGCTGAAGAGTCCTGAGCCAAAGAAGCCAAGGCAGATGTACACTGGCCGGTAGACCCTTTCTTTGTGTAGAGAGTGCATAGAATTTTTTTTTTTTTACATAAATGGGAGAAGTTCAATTATATGTCAAACCTGAAAAGGGATATTCTAAATGGATGATGCTGGTCATTGGGCCAATATGTGATAAGATTACCTCGGTTTTCTTAACAGGCAATTGATAAGACACCACTACAAATTAACGAGCAAAACGATAGGAAGCCAGTGGAACCCACTGGCATTTTATTTCTGCTTCAGAATTGTTGGTGTCAGGAGTTATACACAGTTGTAATCATGTGCATCTGAAAGTATTTTCACCCATGGTGGTAAGATGGTGGAATGGATTCCATTGCCAGAGCCTGAAGTTGCCGACTCAAATGGGCTGTGTTTACCGAAGACGGTAATCCAGCTGCCCATCCCATAGGATGATCCTTGATATCTTGCAGCCTTAAATGTTCTGTTTGCCTTTTGCATGTTTATCAAACAAAATGAACGATCGTTTTATGTGTTTCTCTCCTTTATATTATATTGTGTTTTCTGAAGGCAAAGCGGGTTACTCAGAAAGGATGTCTTATTACGTGGGTACATATGCTTAAGACCTTTAAATTTAAGATGCAGAAGAATGTGTCCAACAATCGTTACTCAAACAAATCTGCTTTGCTTAGAAGTCGATTCTGATAAACCAGTAATTACTTTAGGACAGTGCCTCACTTGTCTGTACTTTTATTTCGTCCAAATATTTAAAGCTGCTTTAGCTATAATTTGTTCATAGCCTAATACTTTAGCACCTTCAAATATAAACATTGTTCTGACACATTTGTTCCGGCACTTTTGTTCAGAAAGCAGTGCCCCTTACCATGTTATTTGCCCACCAGATTTGGAAGGGGTTGTAATGAAGACCCGGTGTGTAAGGTTTTCATCCAAAATGTGAAAATATTGTTCTGCTAATTGCAAAAGGGTTTTTATTTTAAGTACGGGGGCAATCGTTGGTCTTGAGCAGCTAATTAGTGCGATTACTCCACAGCTGCATTAGTCTTCTTATCAAAAGGATCAGTGTAGTTTGGGAATGTTTCGCCTTGACAGGCCTTAAATAGCAGGATGGTGTTTTTCTTTTCTCGTCTTTTTTTTTAATAAGTCGTATGGTCAGGAACTCTGTTTGATCTTTCCAAAAATAATGCTAAGACTTCTCTCTTGGTATCACTGCAGTCCGCCTCCAGTTCCCACACATTCATCGATTTCCCACAGACGGCTGGTTTTAAGTCGGTCCATGGCATAACTCAAGCCCCTGCAGCCCCTGAGGTTTGGAGGGGGGGGCGGCGAACATAACGGTGGGGGGCATTCAGCCCAGGGCCAATAAGTATCTGTGAGGTACTGGAGACTAAGGGGCCCTTCTTCCTAGTCCGGGTGGGGTGGGGGGGTGAGGCGCATTATTTAAAGTACCACCACTGCCTTTAAAATAAATATTGGGAGCCTAGTAAACACATCTACCTCGTGCTTACAACATGCAATTAAATATATTGCTAGCATCCTAGCAATGCATTTTTCAAAACGCCAACATTCTGCGACCTAATACGTTCTGATCTATGTATTCATAAATTCAAGAAAGGCCGTCACCAGAAGTTTATGTTAGTTTTTATGTCTCTGTGTATTTATTGCAGTGTCTGCAGTTTGATTTTACATATTTCACTTACCAGGCTGTAACCGCGACACTTTCCGCTTGTTTAGCCAATCAAATGGACCATTTTGGGTTGCTTCGTCTCTAGAAAGAATGATGCTTGCCCCTGGTTCTATGAGCCTGATTCTTAGCATCTGTTGGTTTGGCGTTGCCCTCATCTCCCTTTTCAAGAAATCCCTGTCCGGACCAGTTCCCTGGTTTTGCACTGATTCATATGGTTGCTCCTTTACCTCTAGCCTATCTATACCAGTGGTCTCCGGCTTTTTGTGTTTATGAGCGCTACTAATGCTCAATGAAAATCATTGTGAGCTACTTCTGTTTTTACTGTTGTAATAGCGACCTCATCAGACAAGATTACATTAGTGGCCACCATATGCAAGATAACTTGCAGTGATCACAATCTGTCAGGGTTGCCAGTAGTAATAAAAAGAAGGCTTTGTCAATTTAAAATGCCTGTACACATGTAATACAAAAGAGCCATGGCTGCTGTGCTCTTGACTCGAAAGAATAATATTTGTTGTGATTTATGACTGAAAAATGTAAGATATATTTTGGAAATTCAGCCATTTTCCTTCTAACATCAGCCTTCTAACATCAGAACATGACTTCTTAAAATGCACACATTTTTCTTTTGAATACACAATTGTGTCATATATATATATTAATTCAACCAAACAAAAGGGTCTAATTTACTAGTCTGGGATGCGCATGAGAGAGAGATCTATAGATAGCTGGAGAGATACCAGTAGCTCACAAGCTGGAGAGCCTGATCTACACTCTTCTGTTCAGTTAGGTTCTGTGCCCACTGCCATCTGTATTGGACCTGAAACACAAAACATTTTCTGAGCGTTTGTGAACTAAATTTTACTTGTTCTATGAATCTGTCACACATTGTTAGAAAAGTCTGTATTATTCGGTGTGTCACATACCTCTGCTGAATGTGCGAGAAAAGTGCTTAACTTCTCCATGCATAGTCTCCAGCATGTTGGTGACTGCCACATGTCAAGCTAATGCAGTGCTAATGAGGTCAGCATCCACACACTATTGCTACTTGTTATGCTTTCCCCACACCTTTCTGCACTTCTAAATTTACACCTCAGTAATCCACACGTGTAGGGTAAAGCAAAATCTTATACAGTAGGAATGTAGGTGACCCACATACACTTTGCTACGTAGACTTCCGCCATTGGGGTAATGTAGCTCAGTGAAGCAGTTAAAACTTGCTGCAGTGCAGAGCTGCATACCACACATGCAGAGATTCATG
This sequence comes from Pleurodeles waltl, assembly GCF_031143425.1. NCBI lineage: Eukaryota > Metazoa > Chordata > Amphibia > Caudata > Salamandridae > Pleurodeles > Pleurodeles waltl. The sequence continues at coordinate 286,248,181 of NC_090448.1, read as the reverse complement.
AAAATGTAAATTTTAAACCCCTCTGTTTATTCTAGTCTTATTTAAACCTACTAGGTGTTTTAACAAAGTTCTCCAACTGTCTTCCCTCAGATGTAACTTCTCAATACCTGCTCCTGAAGGCTGCCGTATTTCTTTCTTGTCACTTCTTTTTTTTACTTGGGTTTACTCTATATTTTTACAACTTTTCGTGTCACTGTTGTGTACCTCGTACATTTTTTTTGCTGATAGTGATATCAGAGATTACATTTTCCAAAGACACTTGGGACTTCATCATATGTTAATCTCAACTCAATCAAATTATGTTTACCCTTTATTGTCAGCAACCTTTGTACTGAGGATGAGCCAGTTTCAAGATCCTCAATCTTTAGTTTATGTGAATTTTAATTTATCCCACACCCTTCTTGCTAGTCTTTCTGACCACACTCTTACTCTATAGATTTGTCTTAAACACTGCCAGCATATCTGACCATTTATAGGACGCTACAATTATTTCTGTACTTGCAAGTGTTTATTCTCTAGTTCTAAGCATGGTGGGTGGGGAAGACACTTTCTCATTTTATACGACCTCGGGCATGTTATGTTCAGAAACTAGGGGTTATTTTTAATCTTCTTCAATGAGAAAGTCCCAAAAATTACTTCTATCATTGTTTTCTCTAATAGGCCATTATAGCTTGCCGTAGCGGGCTATATAGGCCATTAAAGACCCGAGCTGAAGGGGAGGGACTTTAACAAGGGAGAGCGACTTTAAAGCCGGCATAGCCCAACTATGGAGGGCTATAAGGCTATTAATAAATAAAACAAAGTCCTCACAGAGCTCATAGAATACTATATTGATTTATCAAGTTTCATTGTGGGCTGTCTCTCCCAATATTGCTTGCAGTTGAGGTTAAGATTAATAACGAATTTGTAACCATGCTTTCATAGTTGAGTGGCCAAATAGGTGCACAGTGCCTCTCACGTGTAACCAGTCAGGACATGTGCTTGATTTTAATGCATGCCTTGAAATAATTTAGATTATTTATGCCCAGAGACACAATTGTGTCTGTTTTTCCAGATTGCCCACTATTAAATTCGAACGTTTGTATCATGTTTGGTCAATGAGACACTTTATGGTACATGTCTGAAATGAGAAATACATTTGAACATAAGATGCATTTATCTATGTAATATCCTGCGGGTTAAAGACCAGATTTGATGTTCTTTCTGACCTTTTGGTATATACTATAAATACTATGCTCTTAAATCTTACCACATGGTAGAACAGTTTTACAGTTTATCATGTTTTATTTTTTTACCAGTAGTGAATCTACATTGTTTTTACCATCAAGGATTTTTGTTTCATCTTACGACCCAATTTATAGTACAAATATGTCCTGATTTAATGAACATTTTATATCAGATTTCTTTAGGTGTGGTGCAAATCTCACACCTCTTTCAATAAATCCATTTTCATTAAGAGTATCCTCCTTGAATAAGACAGCTCACAGACAGTTTAACTCAATGGTGCAGCCTTTTCAGCCAAAGAAGGTGCTCCCATTGTAAATCCCTCATCGTGTGCTGATTTGTACTTGCAAGGAGGGGAAAGGCTGACATCCTATATGTACCTTATCAGTGGCAAAGATCAGTGTATGATGGAGACGCATGCAGCAGAACTCAAAACATTTTCATAATCACATAAGGTGTCCGTAGAAGAATATTGCAGGGGATGTGTCAAGCCACAGAACATGAGTGAGAGAAAATGGACCCTAGTTAAGTCTGGAATAATAGAGCCTTATTTTCTGTTAGAGGAACAAATCTTTTCTAGTGATCACTTTTGCGATAGGTCATGCTCATTGATACGAACGGTGAAGCCCTCGATGTTGATACCAAATTGTACAAGACCTTAATGATGCATATCATTGCTTGCCTCTACAATTTTACTACGAATATTAGTCTGGACTGATACACACATTCTCGTAGTCATGTTAATATGTGACCTGGGTTTGAGGTCTATATTTCATACTTTAATACAGATTTCGCTGAAGTTTTACATAGATATTTTGATTTTGACTTTTATTGATTTCTCTTTAGAATATTGATCAAATTTAGGCACTTGGATGAATGATGAACAATCGAATCATGTTGCCTTTCAACATTATTAAATGTAGGACTTGATTCCCTCAACCCATTTATTCAAGAACCTTCATATTTTTAATCACAAGTTGTCTACAGTTGGTAGGCTGCAAACACATTTACTTTGGCTCCATAAGAAAATCAACAATAGTTGTATATTTGGTGAAATGTATCAGCCATACTGACGCAGCTGCCTGTGCCACCTTGTTGATTTCTTAGTACCTTGTGGCTCTGCAGCCCTGCCTCCACTTTTCAATGTGTCTCGGATCCATCCTATTAAATTTGTTAACTTTATAACTTCTTGTTGATACCAACTGCCAGCATCTTATTGTTTCACTAAACCTCTGTTTTGCTGATGAAAGAATCATTTCTGCTGATTATGCTATTTGTTGTTCGCCTTCCACTAACATTGAAATCATTTTGTTTCTTAAAAATACAAAACAGTGTTTTAATTACTAACATTAGTTTAGCCACAGTACTAAAGACCAAAATACAAAGAGTGTCTCAAGCAACATTTTTCTACCAAACACTGTTGGTTGCTAATTGTACTGTATTTGTGGAGTGTTTTTCACATCTCATCCTAATTTCTTTCTTTTGTTAGAAGCAAGCTAAGTTCCTCACTGTGTCTGCATTATCACTATTCCTGGCTAATTAAGAAACTGAGCCTTTGCCACTTACCTTCCCACAGCAGTTCATCCGAGCATCCTGGCGCTGCCAAGCCGCCACTAAGCTCCTCCAGTATGACATCACGGATCTTGCTACGGCAGCAGCTCATGCGTGAACAGATGCAGCAGCAGGAGCGGCGTGAGCAGCAACAGAAGCAGCAAGCGGCTCAGTTCATGCAACAGAGAGTACCAGTCAGTCAGACTCCGGCCATCAACGTTAGCGTCCCGTCTAGCCTCCCCCCTTCCGCTCAGGTTCCAATGGAGGTTCTCAAGGTATGTGAGTACGCTCAACCTTTCCATGTATCAAGTTTATTTTTTTGTATTTATTCTATCTGAAATATTCTAAAGCAGTGAACAACTCTAAGCCTATATTTATGCAAAGGGGCAACTTTTGTGAACCGAAGTGAGAATATCCCTGGCATTTACCCCAAATTTAAAAAACATATAATAGCCTTTCTTTCTCTAGTGGTAGTTTAACTCTAAAAATAAAATAAAAACAACTAAATGCTTATATGTTTCACCTTGTACGCCCAGTATTACCCTTTTTAGCGTTGTATGCTTACTGCCTACTTATGTCGAAGATCCAAACCAAATTTTTCAATTATTTGTAAATAAAAGTATTTTTGAAGAGCAGTGATAAACCTCGCTCGCTCCATCTTCCCAAAAAGGCTCTGAAACGCACAAAGAGGCTCTAGGTTTTTTGAACTTTGCTACTTTAATCCCTTTTGCCCAAATGAGTTCATTGCTTTTGCTAGTTTTGTTTCCTTGTCAGGGGAGACAGTGCGGGGGCTTGTTAGTAGCACGCTACAGGGAGACAGCAGCTTGCTAATTACCGGGAAATTGTAACCTGCTTAGAATAGACCCAATTTCACACATTCAGACTTAGTCCAGGTTTCGGGTCCTCTGAATTAAAGACAGCGAAAACATTTAAAATATGGATATAATCACAGAGGAGTAAGTAGAAATCGAAACACAAGAGTAACTCCTGTGGTTCTATTTGTGGATGTCTTCACTTTAATTTCCCGGTAAAATAAAGGCGAGCAGACACTTTTAAACCATGACTGACCATCTGAATGAATCACTTGCATGTTTTTAAGTAGTCAATAAGTAATGAGCGAAAGACTTGCAGTGTAAGATATCCTTCCCGTTCCCATTTAATGCCTGTCAGGCTAGTGGGGAATTCTGATTAGTTGTTAATGTAGTTTTGGGGGTTTTGTTTTTAGACACTGTGCCTTGAAAAACGGATTCTAACAGCAGCTGAAAGCTGTTGTCTTGTGTGGGCGTCCAGTCAAGTTTTAGGACGCAAACTGCTAGCACAGCTATAGTTACATTTTGACTGACGCCGATCCCAGGAATCTTTTTTTTCCTGTTCTTTGTAACGTTGCAAACGAGGTGAATTTGTCAGAAGTTGAGATTTTGAGTATGGAGTTGTGAGTCCTCATTTCTGCAGGTGTAAAGAAACAGGTGATCCATTTGAATGTTGTAGAAAATCCAACAGATGTGCCTATGTTGTTCCATATTCTAAAGCGTTTTGATTTTTCAGTGTAAACAGTGTGAAAATGTCATATCATTACAAGTTGCTGAGAGAAAGGTGAAGCCACATGAATTGTCTGGCTCGTTATTGCATCAGGGGTTGAAAGCACTTAATCAACTAGGAAATAAGCTCATGATAGTTTCAAAAGGTGGCTGCAGGGCTGGTCCTACGACAAGGCGGTCGTTTGCAACGCCGAGGGCACCCCAGCACAGGAGCTTTAGACAGCTGACTGGAGCATTGCGTTTTCTAGGGAAGGCGTAACATGTTAGCTATGATGATAAAAATCTTAGCACATGCCCTCCGTGTGGACCTATCACAAACATTGGTGCTGCACAGAGCATGAAACGCCCATGGTTCACCTTTATGTGGAAATGCTGCAGGCCACAGAGAATGTTTTGCCCTCATTTTTAGAGTTTGAAAAATCCAAGATTCGACTTGGAGTAGTCAAATCTTGCATGAGGAGTACTTTGGAGGAACGAAATGGGCGAGGAGCCGCTTACACCTACTTCTTCCATGTTATCACTTAGATTTGATGTTGGAAATAGTTGTATTAGTTTATTGGGGGTCTATAAAGTTGTTATGCTACCTAGAGGCCACTTATTATTCCAAACTATGTAGTGGTTTGAGTACAGATGAGGTCACGGGGTGGAGTAATGAGAGTTTGGGTTATGCGATGGGCGCAACAGTTCTGTCATAAAATGGATTCCATCGATGACAATGCCTATCTGTTGACACTCTGCTTAATAAGCCAATGTTTATAGTCTTTCTGGCTTCGGTGCCTCACAGTTGATTCTTATTGGGCATAAATTAAGTTCTAGCGTTTTGACTTGTGTTCCATGATTTTGATATAAATAATAGCACTGCCATTTTTCACTTCATATACCTGGCCATTGGCAGCTATGTGCTATTCTACAGTCAATGACATATTTCAGTTCTACTTTTGTTTTTGAAGCCTGTCTTTAAAGTCAGAGGCAACTTGAAGTGCTCTCAACTTTTGAAAATCAGATCCTTCCTTCATCCCACACTTTGGCTTTCAGGTTTTTCTGGACTACCCTCTTTCTCTGTATCTTGCTTGTCATGCAGTGATAAACGTCAATGATATCAGAGGCCATCTGATAAAGTTGATGATTCTCTTGTTTGAGGACTGGCAAATATTAGTGCAGAATCTAGATAACCTCCTGTATTGCGCACACCATTGTTGCTAAACAAATAACTATAATTCTACCTGAAGGAGTCTACATTCAAAAATATATGATTTTTATTACAAAAAAGTATATACATATGGGTTAGGAGCATTCATTTTCAGCCCCTAAGTTGCAAAAGAGCACAGTACAGGCAAAGGAGTAAAAGGTATAAAACAGGTCTCAATGAGAAATAAATACAATAGTATTACAAAAGCCAGTGTAGCAAGAATCCATTATGGAATGGTATAAACAGTGTAGTTAGCTCTAGGAAATAAATACTTGTTAACATGAATAAGAAGAAATTCCCAAATGATAAAGGAACAGAAAAACGTCAGTCTAGAGGCCTTGTTACATCAGTACAGGGAAATGTCACTTGAAGATCAGCTTATCAAATAGGTAGCCAACGGGGATGGTTGGTGAATGAAGTGCTGCTGCTCAGGTAGATGGTTGCACACCCTTGGAGCACACGACGAGGATTAAAATGAAGCTCGCTGCTTTTTTGAACCTCAGTCTGAACTCCCCATAAGTGACTTTTCAGTGTCCATGCTAAGTAATGATTTGAGTCTGCTGCAGACTGCTGCAGTTGTGACTATATATTTGGCTTCATTGTCTAGCTGTGGTAGTGGGATCAGGAGAAATGCGGGTGAAATAGTTGAGGAGTCGCATGTCAGGATCAGATATTCTAATGCCTGGACAGTGGTCTGTCTTGAAACTGGATTCAGGAATAAAGTTCTAGATACCACTGAACAAACGGAACTGGTATTATACATGTTTTGCCATGTTTTTTTGAACCTATAGGTCAAGGTGTAGTTTTTCAACAAAAACCATGGAAGTGAAATATTTTTACAGTGGTTCTATGGTGTCAAATACTCAGTGTCAACAAGTACTGACCAGATTGGGAGATCAGAAGAAGCTGAGGAGATGAGAAGGAATCCTGTCTTACTGGGAGGTGCTGTGAAATTCTGATCATAGTATTTCGTCTATGATATACAACTGTACTACAAGTTGTCCTCTGAATCCGATATTTTGGCACTATTATCTGTGGTGCACAATGTCTGTATTACATAGTAATTCACCAGTTGATTACATGTAAAGATATAATAACGTGTTTAGTTTTTGTAAAGTTACTTTGTAGGGCTGCTGTCACAAGAAGAAGTTGACCAACTCCGAGCCGTAGCTCTTCACCACTGAATCGGGAGACAGATTGAGGTGTCCCAGAAGACTTGTAAAGGTTGGGACAAGCTCACCATTTCAGTAGTTATTTCATAGTCAACAGAGCTCTGCCCTTATCTCTAGGTTGCATAGTCCTAGGCATTTAGGTGAAGGACGTGAAGGCCTTCTTGAACAAGTGAGGTTTTAGTTTTTCTTTTTAAAAGATCCCAGATTTACGAGAGGATCCTGGGCTCTGATTGCAAAGGTTCTCCTTAGATGTGTTCCCATCTTCCAAATCATGAATCAAAAACAGTAGACATATTCCGAAGGAGCAAATGGTATGAATACCTCTTTGTGGAGCATGAGTAACATTATCCATGATTTGTAACATGGTGGTTTCGGTACTACAACCAGATATAACATTTTGTTAGTATTCATTCAGAAGATTGTTGTGTTTCTTTTTATCAGAATCCACATACTTTTGAAAGTCTGTGACTGGAAATCGGAGACCACATTATTTAGCAATATTTATTGAGGTTGTCTAGGTCAATGTTTGGGGTGTTTTTTTGCAGGAGAGGATGAACCTGACCAAATTTGTAGAAAAGTCATAAAATGTACCTGGAAACCCAGGGACGTCAATTCACCAAAATGCCAGGGGTGGTGGAAGTGACATCACACACACTTTGACTGTAATTATTTCACAGGCAGTGTTGTCACATGACCTTAACCTTCATGACATGATACATGCACTCACTCTCACCCTGACTCAGTCATTTGCACTCTCTTGCTCACTTACTCTGTCACCAACACTTTCTCATTCACTCACTTTCACACACACTACCACACATACTAACATACATGCTCACACATACTCATCCTCTATCACCCAAATTCTCTTTCACACTCATGCACTCACATAACATAAACTGAAAAGTATTTTAGTTACTTAGGGTGGCAATGAAGGTACCGTTCCAGATCCTGCTGCTCCACTTTTGTTATTACATTAATAGTGAAAGATAAATTATTTATCACTATTATTGTAATAAAAAATGAGCAGAAAATGAGACTTGAACCTGACACTGGTAATGCGAGCCACGACTGTGTTTTTGGCACTAATTGGTCCACTCCTGGGCCAGGGGTCACAAAGGCAGTGCCTGTGGTCGCAAAGGGCAAGCCAGGGGTCGCATTCTGCGACCTCTGGTGTCCCCTAAATGGCATCCATGCCAGAGGCACAGTGCTAATTAAAAAAAACATAATTTACTATGTTCGTCCAGTAAGGAGAGATCTGATGGACAATAGTCTTGATGAGGGCAGCTGGAATTCGGTCAGCTGTGTAAATAGGTTTGGGGCCTGCAATAATGTGGCTACAATTTGTGAGTGATAGTTTCACCTGCAGATACTTTGTTCATACGAACATAAACCAAGCGATTATCTTGGTTTGGGAATATATGTATCTGTTTTGCTGAAGTTTGTAGTGAAGATGGTGAAGACGATGTTGCTGAGACCTTATCTAATTCTGCTTCTCTCAGCCTAATTTTCAGTGTATTTAAAGCTCTAGTCCTCTCGTCACCCCACGCCCCGATTTCTTGTTTCTCTGGGCCCCAAGGTTCAGGCCCACCTCCTTTCCAAATCTTCTTCACATTAAAATAATAAAGGGGTAAGATATAAGCGCTCAATTAGCTAAAATGATTGGCACATGTCAATTGTAATGCTTCTGTGTTATCAAGACTTTTTTTGTATGTATTGCAGAATGTCATCACAGCGGGCAAGATCTGAACCAAGTCATGCCATGCAATGATTCGAAATGCCTTGCACGAATTTTGAAAATATTGGCATTATAAAGGGATTTAACACAATTTATAACACCCACGAGTAACCAGGTTGTGCTGTCCTGGTGTTGTAGCAAGTTTTCTTTAGACCTCTGACGAGTTCAGCTGTGTGGTTTTAAATATGCTCAGTAAATATCATAGTAAACCTGTGAAAATAGCATTGATTTAAATATTTTAGAACTTTTTTCATTTTGATATTTAGTTGTTGGAAAAAAAGACTAAACTTCGCAAGAAAAAAGTGACAGCACTTCCACAGTCAGCTAGTGTTATGGAAAAATGTAGGCGGGAAGACCTTGAAATCACCTAAAAAGCATGCAACTAAAAAAAATGGGCGTTGCGTTAAGAGAACGCAGTGGAAGTCTAAAAAATGAAAAGAGGACGAAGAAGATCCCCTGGTGTGATAAAATAAAAGGGAGGGAGAGTGAGCTTTCATATTCAAAAGAAACAAGGCTTCCCTTCGATTAAAAGCTGCAAGCACTCTTTGTAATGTGTCCCCAAGGAGCACTTAGTGAACTACGGTACTGGCATATTAGATTTTTAAAGTTCTGTAAAAGTACAGGTATTCTTTATCACCTCTTATCGGTGACCCCGAACAAACAGTTGGACTCCTTTTGTAGTCTTACTTAAGTATTCACATGCGATAGTTCTCCTTTAAGTCTATGCTGTTTTCTCTTTACCTTCTTTCTTCATTCGTGACCTGTGGGTAAGGTAATACTTTTTAAGGGAATACTTTTCTGTTTTCTTACCGACTTTTACCGGTCTCATTCCAGGTTAAGGTGGGAAATTTAAGTTGAAAGAAGCCCAGAGTGAAGAGACGTGGGCTTGGGATATAGGTCGGCCCATGCCGTGAATCCAAACAAAGTGTGGAAGTCATGGCATAGTCCATACTTGAGTGAGCTATGGGCCTGACGGAGTTGAGTTGACTCGCAGTGTGACCTTTGGCAAGTATTGAACCAACAGTCTTCTGGCCATGGTCAAAGCCCATATTGAGCCCATTTTAAGTGGTCTTCTGCCGCAGGGGAATTAAGTCTATGGCTTTTGGCCATGGCCTGTGGCCAGAGCTGACAAAGTATGGCCACATCACACTTAGCCACTATGGCCTAGGTGAGTGGCCTTTGTGTAGTTTGCATTTGGGAATTATGAGTGGCAAAAACGTTTTCAGTGCAACTGAAAGCTGATGGGTACGAATAAAGGTGATGTCCATTTGGATCTGGGAGTACAAGGAATATCCTGTGCCCAGTGCCGCCTAAAAAAAAAAAACGAAATTCGTATTGGGCATTCTGGCCACTGAGCAAAGTATATAATTGTCATGAATTTAATTTTGTTCACTATAAGACACTTTTGACAAACCCCTGAACAGTATGAAATATGGTACAGTGTAAGAAAAAGACAAGGGAAGCAACATCATAGTATCTTGGAACAAAGGCCGATACAATATGTTATTTTAAAAAGAAAGAAAAGAAGTGGAGAGGCCACGGTTCTTTCCTGGTTCTAATTTCAATGTCTGTATACCAAATGGTGTTGTAGGGATCCATTGTGAGTCCCTCCTTCCTGTGCCCCTTTGTGCCAGCCTCCCTAATTGTGATTATCCCAACGCTATTATGGTGTGTTGCTTGCCACATCATCACTTCTTCAGGTTTACTCTTGTCCAGCTCAGGCAGCTCCTACATTCACCCACTGCCCATAACGTATACACACTGACACATCAGGAGACTATTCAGTACCCATTCCACATGTGCTCTGCCATTGTCTGATGATTTTAAAGTGTAATTTAGGTTCAGGTACAGGTGCTGGCAGGGTCAGACATATGCTTGTATGGTTAACAGATGGCCACAATCACCATATTTGTCACACACAAAACAGTATTCCTCACAAGCCCACATATATATGGATGTACAAATGACAACACGATGCAACGTGCACTCATGCACAGATGGAACCATATGTGTCATCCTTGTCAGCATAAATGTGATGGAAACGGATATGATGTGAAACACAAGTAATCCACTGCTGTCACAATTAGGCACGCCAGGTGACATTTACACTATTGTAATAGTTGATGGCAATGTGTGGCATTTCATAAGTGCCCCCTTGCTGAGCAAAGCCTTGCACAGTCAGATGAAGGGATTAGTTAATGTCGAAAACATTTACATCTAACTCATCCTACTGCATGATGATCCTCTTTTCAGTTCCCACACCACATATTTCCGAAAGTTGCAAGATGTGCTTGCAGGAAGATGTGAAAGCCATGCCAACATTTTACTCATGGAACTGAGAGCATAAGTAGATATCGTTTTGGTGAATTTGAAAATATAGTACTGTTAGAAATGTGGTTATTGGTTGGGGAGGTGAAACCCTACTCAAACAGCAACCAAATGTTCTTTCAGTTGAAGTGACAAGCAAACCACATATTAACCTGTGCTCAACATCCTGGCAGTTTGCCACAGGCAGAGAGGCTTAACTTACATGTAAAGTATTTATGCAGCACTTCAAACAGTAACAAAGTGAAAACACAACACAAGAAAAATCCCACACCAATTTATAAAACTAGAGTAAAATGTAATACATTATTTGAGACCAAAGCAACAAAAATCGAATCAGTAAAATTGGAGATATGCACTTTTAAACATTTGAGTGAAAATAGTGCACAAAGTGCCAACTGTAGTTATCTGGCTGTGCCGGACCATGACAGAGTCACAAGTTCAAGCAGACTGTGATGGAGTGCAGGCCAGATACAGGGATCTGATTGGGTCTGCCAAACTAAGTACCTTAAATCCTTGTTGCAGAGCATTACAAGATCCTGCTTCTCGCAGCAGCAGTTCCAGGAGTCGCAGGGCTGCGATGCCAACTACTACATCATCGTCAAGGATGTTGTAGATGAGGGGCTTTGGATGGAAAGGCCTGCATTCAAGGTTCATTGTACAGTAGTGGTTCTGAAGAGGCTGTGGGCTGCAATGCTAAGTCCTCTGTCAGGGAGGCATTGTGCTGGGTGGTTCCGAAGCACAGCTGCAAGGAGATGCATTGGTTCTGCTAATAGGACCACAGTTGGACTGGCAGAGCACCCTCAGGCCCACTTTTAAGTGTCCAGGACTAGGGTGGCACCACTTGGGAGGTTAAAACTCACAGCAGATAGAGTCCAGACACTGGGTTCAAGATGGTTGAACCTTCTGTCCTTTATGCTCCGATAAGGAGGCCAGCCAATGATCCCAGGACCACCAGAGTGACTCCAAGAGCTAACGATGCAGGTCCAGAACAGCAGTCCTTCTGAGTCTTCCACAGGTTCAGAGGTGTCCTGAAGAGTTGTGTTTGCGTTTGAGAGTCCATGATTTATACCTGTTTCCCACTTTGAAGTAGGACAATGTTCTGTAACCTGAGACATGTTTAGAAAGGATACTTAAGTGGGTGGCGCAATGGGTGCTGCAGGCCCACTAGAAGTATTTTATTTACAGGCCCTGGATATATGCAGTAACACTTTACTAGGGACTTACAAGTAAATTAAATGTGCCAATTAGGTGTAAGACAATTTTATCATATTCAAAGCAGAGAGCACAATTACATAGCACTGGTTAGCAATGGTAAAATGTTCAGAGACCTAAAAGCCAACAAAAATGGGTTCAGAAAACAGGAGTTTGGAGGCAAGAAGTTTGGGGATGGTCCTGCAGAAAGGGTGAAGTCCAATACAAGCTATCTATTCTGCTGTATCAGAACATGCCACCACAAAACCTACCTCCATGTAGCCTTCATTCACTGGCGTGTTTATTGTGAGGAAATAGATAACAGTTAAAACTCCATGCAGCTTTCCCAGAATACAGTTGAGAGGAGCAAGTTTGTGTGCAGCATTTCACTACAGGGCACAATCATTCACATTCCTTGTGTGCATTTGAACAACTGGGCAATTATGACATTGCAGGCAGAAGGGTTGACTGCTGTACTCAGTTAGTGAAACACCAAATGGCCAATGACCTGTTTCCATCCTTCTCTTTTATTCGTTTGTGCGAGCTGCCAAGTAGCCTGATCTATACGCGATCTTGCATATTTAACTTAATCATCCATGCTACCTTGGACCACTCCTTAAACAGATTTAGTCCTGGGACCAGAGGCCAATCTCTCTTCCTGTTTTGCCGGGTCTCTTTTTGCCCCTAGTGTAGCTCTGATATCAAGTTCACAAGTGCATATTTGTGTCATTGTTCAGTGGGAACTGCGTTCGATAATATTTGATCATATTTGGTAAACCCTGTGTAGAAATTTAAACTGTATTATTTCAAGACTGCAGTTCCTAGATACCCGAGCTCTATATTCTATAATTCTGTCCTAATCTCCATCTCCAAATTCCCTGCCCATGGATTGTTCTCATTGTGCCCTAATTCCTGTAAGGAGTTTACTCAAAGTTTCTATAGCTTGATTGTATAGTCATGTTACTATACTACGTCCTACACCCCACAATACTTTGATCTGCATGCCACCAGTCCCCTCTACCCCCCCACCACAGTTTAGTTCTGGCCTTGTATACCTGCTCCTGAACCGTAGAAATTCCCCTGTTGGATCCCATTCACCTCTCATAACTCAGTTAAGGTGAGAATTGCACCCTCTTTTAAATGACAGGTCCTCTCATCGGTCCACATAGAGGTTTATAAAGGTTCAGATCCACCCCTCATACACCAGATGGGTAGTTCTGGGACATAAACCTTTCAGACCCTACTCAATTGTACATACTTATTCCAGCAGCATTCCGCTGGGTGTCTTCCCTCTCCTGCTTCATGTGACAAACACTATTCCCCACAGTATGTTGGGGGTATACCTCTGCAGGTAACTTCAGGTAACTGCGAATGTGGGACCCCTTTACTTGATGTCATCTTGTATAAGTTGACTGACCATTGTTACCAGAGCATTATTACTCTATCTGGCACTATTTTACCTGGTGTCATGCAGGTATTGGTGATTTCATTGTTGGAACTAGGTGAGCCCCTTTTTCATGTTCCTTTACATTTTTGTATTCTTTCCACTTGTTCCTTAAAGGATGGCAGGATCTTGTTTGCAAAGCTTGTGTTGTTGAGTAGTTTTGGATTTTAATTTAATATTTTACATGTGTTGTACTCTCTGGTGCATGGCTGTTGTTGCCACTTTGTACATAGTGTTTTTGATGTCTGCATGATGTTCAGGCATTCACATCCCGTGGGAATTTGGTCTGGTTGGACATGACATGTTGCATTTGAGGTTGTTCTTTCGTTGGCACGATATGTTAAGCTGCTATGACTCAGATGTATGTTTGTTTTTGTGGTGTGGGTCACCATTGTGATGGGTGAGGCCTGTATCCTCAAAGCTCGATATAAATGTTAGTGGACATGAAAATTATATATGTATTTACCAGTATAGTTGGTTGAATTTTCTCTAAGAGGTGCTATAGCGGTTTTGGGCCTGGGATACTTGATTTTATTTAAGGATGTTTTCAGTCCTTTTACTTTGACCCACAACTCTCTTTATGCTAAATAGGCGGAGTGTAAATATGTAAAAACTGCGCAATATTGCATTATCACAGTTACTTGTTTATTCCCTGCACATCACAGCTCGAATTCTGTATTCCAGTCTCAAATGAACTCCTCACACTCTCCTGGAAAGTACTTTTCTAGTTTGAGATTCACTTGCTGCAATCACATATTTTTTCATTAAAGCTCCCGGAAATCTTTGGGGATCGATCCCTGGTCTTCCCGATATATATATTAGAATAAAATAGATAATTTGCAGAAACGTTTTGTACCACCTGCCTTTTCTTGTAGATATCATCTTGTAATGCAGATGATTCTCTGTAATTTCCTTTGGATATTTTTGTATATTTAAGTTGATTCAATGGAATTATAAATTGATTTTACACTCACTGGTGAAAGGAGAGTACAGGTCCTATCTTATTAAAGTTATTAGAAAGATTTTTTTGCACATGCGGGTTGACAGAAAACATGAGATGACAAACATATGTTGTTTTCACATATTTTTCCATTCATCATAATAATGCAAAAATCATTCATTGAAATTACGCATGGAACACAAAACGGAAGCCATGAAGGGACTGTGCAGGAGACTATAACTGAACCAAAGAGAGTTTAATGCACAGCCACGTATATCAAGCCAAAAGTTCCCAATCAGCCAAAACTCTACTCTCATAGCCAAGCGCAGGCACAGTAATATGAGAAAAACTAAAATTGTCTCGCTTTAAAGGAATGTTGTATGGTAATGTGAAGCATAGCAAGAAAACAGGACGAGAATGAATTATCAAGTTGGGCACGTTTACAGCATTACAATGTTGTGTGTGCCTCTGAAAGTTCAAGCTCAGCCTTTGTAGATGTGTTTTTGACATCTGCATGAGGTTGAGGCATTCACATCCCCTGGGAATTTGGTCTGGCTGGACATGAGGTGTTGCATTCGAAATGTCATGTCCTTCTATCTTTGGCATGATATGTTAGACTGCTGTGACTGATGTATGTTTGTTTTTGTGGGGTGGATGATCTGTGTGATAGGTGAGGCCTGTTGTATGGTAATGCAAAGCATTGCAAATAAGTAGCTTGAGAATGAATTAGCTAGTTATCTAATACATGTTTACTGCATTACAGTGTCATGTGTGTGCCCCTGAAAGTTCAAGCTCAGCCAGCTGGATATTAAACAAAATAATCACAGATGGTGGAGGGCAAGCACTTTTTTGTGGAAAAACACATCTTTTGTTCAATCAAAACATGTACTCCTGGCTCACAATATGTGGGCGGGACCAAAACCACTGTCTAGTGGTGCTCACATAATTGTCTGGGGACTGCTGCACTGTCAAGCTAGATTATGAAAAACAGGAAAGACAGTCTACACAGCTGTGGTATTTGCCATGTTCTACTCCTATAAAAAATGCAGATGGCAAGAACAACCATCCCTGCCATTTCAGTACTCACCTTGCTTGACCGCCAGACCTTCCCGTTCAGCCGACTTCACCCCTGCATTCACAAATATCCAAAATCAGAACTCACAGATCGACTAAAAGCCCTCCTTCAGTAAACACATGAAAAATGCCAGTGTCAGCCTCCTGTAGAAACTCAGACCATTCCTGCTCCAACTTTCACTCATCCATCCAGACCCAGACAGACAGACAGACAGACAGACAGACACACACACACACACCCTCCCCCCCAAAAAAATGCCATAGACCCTATTTGAAAAGAAAGAAAATAGGCCCCCCATCCCCTGATTTGGTTTTAGCAAACCAGTTATTTTGTGGGTCCAGTGGGCACTTCACACCCCTGGAGAGCAGGTCTAGTGCTGGTGGTGCCCGGTGTGACAATCTTTGTTGCTCCTCACCCCCCAATGACCTCCTTCTCCATTGATTTCCTTACTACTGCTTTCCAACAGTGCCCTTCATCTCTTCATAGCCCCTCTCTCATATATATTTATTTTGTTTTATAGTGCTACTCGTGCCAGTGTAGGGTGTCAAAGCACTTTACCTCACACACATTATATAGAGGCAATGAAACACGTGTGTAAATCAGGTATAGGAAATGTCACATGTGACAAAGAGGACAACAAGATGTAGTAGCCACATGTCATACATCTTGGTTGGCAGTATATTTTAAAAGTGCGTTATCTGGAAAAGCGCAAACTCATTTTTGAAAGGTAGGGTTGGGGTTGGTTTTATTAGTAAGAATTTATTTTACCGAACAAACCCTTTTTAGACATCCTTAGGATAATTGAAGTATTGGGGGACATGATGTTCTAACCTATACTATGCAGTTTGCGTGCAGCTCTTTGATGACAATTCATAGCTCATTGTGCTATGTTAAGATTGTAATTTATGAACTTCAAGTAACAAAAGGACCTCTGTGAACAAAACAGTAACCCACTGAGCTATCAACATAAAATACACCTGTGATCTGCATGGTATGTGTTCTTTGCAGCAGGCACACTAGCCTGCTGGATTACCTTATGCTGCGTCAAAATTGGCACCAGGCAAAACTCCAATCTCTCTCCAGTAGGTACATTAATCGCCAGAGTTATCTTGACATTTTTATTGTTTCTTCATAGCACAGATCCCCTCCCCGTGAGCTCAGCGCCCGGTGCGGAGGCAGTGGGTGCACCGGCCCTAAGCCGGCCCTGCCGCCCAGGGCCCCGATGCTACTGCAGTTGCTGCACTATCTATATCCCCGGCATACACACTGACATTACAAAATCTCTCCTAACTTGTCTCCCCAATTCGAACTGGCACTCTGGGTAATGGAAACACAACCATACCACCTCAAAGCTGATAAAGCAGCATTGTCCCTTCGTCGCAGCCTAATTCAGTTTTGAGAAATAAAACATTGTTTTGAAGACCCTCAAAATCAAGGAAGCAAACTTGTTTACGGACTAAGCAGCCCATTCCTTGCTCCCACACCATATAAAGCTGATAGAGCACTGCCCTGGCAAGTATGGGACTCAGTGGGCGGTACAGTGAACCCCTCCTGGCCAGGGGACACCTACACCTCTGCAGCAATTTAGTAGGGAAGGCAAAGCCCACCTTTTTAGACTCTCCTCAACTGAACTGGTTCTTTGCCCCCATATTTCTCCACCCAGGATAGGGACTTTACAAAGCCCACCCCAACAACCTCTGTTTGCATTGTAACCAAATCTGTGATATGCATTGTAATAAACATCTTGACTGCTTGCTGTCACTTGGCGTGCATTTCTGCTTTTTTCTCTAACGTGTTCTAGCCACCTTCAGCGCTCTTTAAGATGCATGAAAATTTTGGCTGATAGTTTTTTCGCTGTTTTTATAACGCAAACTTTGTTAAGTGGCATTAAAGCACGTTAAATAACCACCAGCTTATATTACAGAAAGTCAGATTCCTGTTTTTTAAGGCACAAGTAGATTAAGTGATTTGCCTAGATTCACAGAAGGCTGAGCCAACGTCAGGACTCAAATCTGGTCCCCCAAGTTCCAAAGTCAACATCACCTCCAGCTACCTCATGGTATTTTAACATTAGTTTTGCTAAGATACACTCTTTGTGCACTTACATAAAGATATTGGGCCTCATTTACAAAAAAAAAGTGTAAACGTATGTGAGGATATATACGCCTGAAAATAATGCCAATATTCCTCATTTGCAGTTCACAAAACATTTAGCCCTACCAAGATTTCCAGGTCCACGGATCACTAGCTGCTTTGAGTCAAGATTTCGCTTTTCATTATCTAACTTGTGGTTCTGATTTGATTGGATAAATAAGACTACAAATCCCAAAATGCAGTAAAATAAGTTCGGGCCAGAAATGGAAGTCACACCTGGACCTTGGAACCATGGCAGGTAAGAACATTCCCAGTAGTACACCTAAAAAGCTGCACTGGACGTAGGTTTCCAGCCGTACATTTCCCCCTTTGAGAGATTCATTCAAGTATAGTAGTGATCCTTTGCCCTTCACACCCTGGAAGGAGAGTAAAATGTCGACCATTTCCAAGGTAGGAACGTTTTGATTAGACTTTGTATATGTCAACCAACTTGCACGTCTGTGGCCATTCACAAACCTACAAGACAGATCACACCTTTTACTCACTGTCCCAACCTGGTGACACTGTCAGGATCTCTTCTGTGAATTTGTGACCGGGGCATTGCTTCCATTGTGCGGTGACAGCAGGGCATAGAGACCGCATGGGGCAACTGAAAACTGATCATTGCAATATTTTATTATCCCAAAAGCAGCCAGTGGCCATTTACTTCTTTGCACTATGGCCCATGACGCACTGGCTACGCTTCTGTTGCTGACAGGCGTCCATGAAGACATTTTCTGCCACACCTCTACACTAACGCCTGAAAATGTCTTTGTGAATCTGGTTCATTGTGTTTCTCGGTGGTCTGGTGAAACATCCTTTCTGCAATTTTAAGGGTTCCTAACTGAACTCTCTCTCCTTTACTCACCTCTTATTCACCCTTGTAATTGTCCTAAAGAGCACTGGCTCCTGGCTGAACGGGCACATAGCAGTTGTTCGAAAATAATAGCCCACAGCTATGAAAGTTTAACAGATTTTAGGCGTCATTATAATTGACTGCGATTTGTGAGTTCTGGGGCAGAGATAAGCTACTTTAAGTGTTCAATGTTGCAAAGTAAAAATGTAATTTACATTCAATAAATGGTATAATATAACTGACCTTAATTAATTTCTGACACAGATAGTTAACGTAGACACTTTCCCTGCTGAACCTCCTAAGGCTACATATCTTTTTTGTTGAGCTAATTCCGGATGTAATCTTGCTAAAAAGTTTACTTAAAGTTTCAGAAGTCAAATTAATTTTGAATTTCACAGTATTATTAAAAAGATTAACACCTCTCCCAAACATATTGATGCTCTTGTTGACTCCTGCAGAGTTTGTGTAGATTGCGCTCCCCTTATGAAATGAATTTGTAGAATCTTTTTAAAACCTTGGCAGCACTTGACAAAGATACATAAAGTTTTCCTAATGTTTGATTGTTATGTTGGCTTTATCTTCTATGAGGTGCAGCAGTCTGAGCCAACTTGTGGTCTTTCTTTGCTTTAGTGAAAATGTGTTCAGAGTTTTTTGCAATAATGCTAAAAAGGTGGGGGCGGGGGTCAAGAGGGTTAAAAAATATATTTTGCCAATTGAAGTCGAGAACTTGGATGTGTTAATCTGTTAATCAAATTTGAAAATTAAAATTCAATTGCAGGAGAGAAAAGTGTTGCCTTTGATCTAGTGTAACAGCCAACAGGGTCTGTTGATTCATGATTCGCTGGCCACAGGTGAAAAAGGTTTGTTGCATCAACCAATACATGACGCGAGGGGTAGTGCCTGCAGATCAATTACTTCGAAAAAATGTGGTGAGGACTTTAGGGGGCAGGGATGGAGATCTAAAACCACAGGGAGAGTATGGGGAGCTGGGGTTATGCAGCGGGGCAGATGGTTCCTTCAAAAGAAAAGCAAAAGTGTTGTTTTTGATATGCGATCCATAACACTGACTGCTGATATGTGAATTCCTGGGCTGCTGTTTTCTGTGCATGCACTCGGATGTTGCTTTGCAGAGATGTAGGAGCCAGCTGAAACCCTAGTGCTTTTTGGATCTAGATCTACTTATCTTAAAAAGTTCAAATGAAAACCCACAGTGCACCTACACCCATTTCTTGGTCTTTGGTCAGGTTCTGCACTCAACCGTCTTTGCACTGGGCCAAAAGGTGTGCAGAGTGGTTTATGTCCACATGAGAATATGACTCAAAGTCTGGCCAAAGGCCAAACCATGCGCTCAACCCTTCTTATGCTAATGACTGAAGTGTAGTGTGAATGATGTGTAGACTTAGCCTGAGTGCCCTGCGCTCAATCGCTTTTATGCACGGTCAGTGCGTAAATTTTGTCAAAAACAGAGATCAGCACATGCCTTTACAAAGGCCAGACCAGGCACTAAAACCAGAGGACATGGGGATGGGTCTCAGGGCCAAAGAAATACCCCTAAAATTAAACCTTGCTTGCTGTAAATGGCCAAAGGCAACGTGAAGTGGGTTGAAGGTTACATGGTTGCATTCCGATCACCTTTGGTTGCATGTGACCTATGGCCCCACACAGCTGGCCATGTCCACAAATGATCTTAATGCAGAGTGGCACCGTGTTCTCAATGGTGGCTGGATGCATGACCAGAACTTTGCCCAAGCCCTCTGTTTTACACACCCTACAGTTATGTGCAATTCGTTATGTTCATACCTTAGCAGATGGCTATGTTCTATATTTTCTGTGCGTGCCTGAAAAGAAACAGTACATGGTAAAAAGAAATCACCAAAAAAGCTAAAGATTAAGCATGACTACTTATGTTCATTGGTTACCTTTTCCTAATCTTCATAAGAACCTCACAAATGCCCTTAAATTAAATTATAGACATTATGCAAAACAAAAAAACGTTACATTTTCCATTTATGGTAAGCTTCGCAAACAACTCTTGCCTAAGTCATGTTCTTCTCACGAGCTCACACTCATTACAGATGGCATTTACAGTGACATCACTAGGCCTACAGAAGGGGTGAAAAAAAAACTCTTGCTCTACCCTACACACAGCTGAAGAATATGAATAATCAGCACTAAAAGCTGAAAATGTTATGGTTCCCTGGAAAAAAAGGATGAAAATAAAGAATACCTACAGTGCAATTGCACACGCCCAACAGCTGATCTTTCTGGACTCTCTAGCCTCATGGGCTCGGTGCATTGTCTGCAGGCCGAGCACAATGGGTTTTATTCACATGGGACTGAGTGCTTTTGGCCAGGCTCTGCACCCAACCTCCACTGTGCATGGCTGGGCTAAATGCCAGGCTCTGTACCCAAAACCAAGAAAATGGGGTGGCTGCAGGGCCTTACCCTTGGCTCCAAGTTCACTTCACATGGTCAGCGACTAACTACAGTGGGTTATGTCCATATGGCAGATCATCTCGAGGTGAAATGAGGGCATCAGTGATATCATTTGAGATGTCAGGCAGTGTTATCAAAGTTTGCGCCCAGAAGCTGCAACAGATCATTTATGCTCTACGCAGAGAAAAGGCAGGTACCAATTTACAAACTGACATACAGGCTGTACCCAATTGTGGTTGAAGGTCGTTCATTGGATGCAGGTGTAGGAAACGGAGAAGCAAGTAACAGTTCATAAAGTAGTAAAAAGGCTGCACCCAGGTTCATATTGAAACAGTTCAGCAGAAATAAGGCACACAGTTGAGGTGGTGGCAACAAAGTGTGATACAAATGATGTACCCTGCTGCAGAGTGGCTGATCACTTGAGTACCCCAGCGCACAGCTTGATTGGTATTGTGGCAGCTCTTAAACGTGGGGGGTGAGCAGGGAAGAGGGCAGTGCACAGAGAGAAGCTGTTAGGAAGTTCCTTGGTTGTAGTCTGGTAAGTTTAAGTGTAAGATCTAGAGCATTTGAAAATTACCTTGGGTGATAAGGTGCTATGTACTTTGGCCAGGGGTCGTAACTGTAAGGTCGACTACGTCGAAAGAGGGTCATACAAAGAAGATGGCCTCTGCCATCTCACCAGTGTACACTAAACCAGGAAGTCACTACAGGAAGTTCCGCTTTGCTGATTTGGCCCTTCGCTGGTGACACAGGCAAAACATTCACTGATTTACAACATAGTACATTAAATCCCAGAATTTGCTAAATAGTTTCAGAAATCTTCACAACGATAATAATCGTGTCATAATTCCTCATGATATTGCCATGTATCGAACTTCAACGGAGTCCTGTGTTACTTGGAGTTTCTACATTATAAGAGATCTGTGTAGTTAATTTTGTTCTGTTTTATTCTATAACTAGGCCATTTTAGCTAGTTTGAAGGAAGGAATTTAAAACTACAGATCACCAGGGCTGAAACAGAATAAACATTTTCACTATTGACGTAATATAGTCAAATGGCGTCTATGATGATTTGCAAGTGCCTTGGGAGGCTTACCTCCAGCAGCCAAAACAAACTGCCCATACATAAATGTAAAGCATGGCTTGCCTTCTTCCGCACTTAGAATAAAAACAAAACAAAGCAAGCTAAAATTACTATAGCGTCCAAAATCTCCTTTAGTACACGAGTCGAGGAGCGATTATTCGACCGTTATTTCTTAAAAGCTGAACCCTTATAAACTGACTACATTGAACGTGACAGGCAAGAAACATTCCTACCATTCAGCAGAGGCTTAAGGAGTGCTTACTGGCCGCCTCACAAGCATGCTGCTTTCTGCAGCGCGCCGCGTAGCGCTTTCAACCTGCCTGACTGTGACAAGATTAGTTTCTCCTAAATTCTTCCTCTAGTAAAATTAGATTAAAATGTACCAGGCTGAGCAGAAAAAATGTGAAAGTTATAAAAAAAAAAAAGAAAAGTACTTACCTTGAATGGTTCTCTCTGTAGTTTCACGGGTCTCTTAATTAGCCAAATGAACTTTAACCTTTGGAGAAATAAGTAAAGGATAAATTTGGGGATCAAGACAAAGGCAGGCACAGATTTACCACACACCGCTAGGTAATGCATTAAGGAATGCTGGTAATTAGCCGTGCTCCTTTCATTTCTTTGCCCAGGTTATGAAATGGTTTGTAAAATAATGGCGTTTTCTCTATCATCAGCTAGTTTAAATTATACAATTTGGCTTTAAAAAAATGTTATGTAGTTATCTTACAATGCTGCTAAGCATGTGTGCACTTTTCTTTAATGAACGATGTACAGTTAATGACCCATTAACAGTTCTACCGGAACTGTTGAACTTTTATGTATTGGCTCTTGAATTGACAGAAAAGTCATTCTTACCAAACATTTGTTTAAACAGAGGCGGCCATTTGCTCAGATGATGTGTGTGGTCCACTTGTGACATCTCATTGCCAACATTTTTGCTTAATCGGTCCGTGAAAATATCACAGAGGTTAGTGTATGTTAAAGTGTGTAGTCACAAGGGAGAGAGAAGGTCAGTATTCTCACGAGATAGCTGCACGTCATTGTGAGTGGACGTCGACTGTAACTGGACTAGTCTTAACTGGTCTCGGTTAACTTTATCCCAGAGAAGAAGATGTACTTTAAACTGTGTTGGTGGCACCACAGTCCACAGTTGTTCTTAACATGCAAGGCATTTAGATGGGTGCAGTCAACAACCATCCTGATTTACTTCAAGTATGATGTTGAGTTTGGCAATTCCTAGTTTTAAATCTAATCTACTAGTCGGGATGATAGTTTTGTAACTGCCTTGGGTTGGACATCTTCAGTCTTCAGAAAAAGATAACCAGTAGAGATGTGGAGGGGGCTGGCTCACACTTTTAGATAAATAGTTAATGTCTTGTCAAAGAATTCTTCCACCTTGCTGTGTTGTATATTAAAATTCATCATACTTGAGCCCGAGAGTATTGTATTACTAGTCACAAGCAAATACTTGATTTTACAGCACTGTTTGTTTTGTTAATGTGCACAGTGTGCATGGAATAATAAAGCGTTTCTTCAGTGTCTAAGATCTTTGAGCCCGATGAGGATCTTTCTCTGGGATTGAGTGAAGTGGAAAAAATCAAGTGTCTGCTGAATGATGGTCTGATTAGGACGAGTCATAGGGCTCTGAAATAGATACTAAAAGGAGCTTTATTTTGGAGGCCAACGTCTAAGGAGTCTACAAACTGTTGAGAATGAATATTGTAATGAATACTGTAATGTGGTTAACCGCAAAAAAATACAGAGATCAATAGACCTGCCAACATTCAGACCCATCTCATACAGGTTGAGTACAGCACTCTGCACTCTTGACAACAAAGAGGTTTTTGTCAAACTACCTAAGAAATAATTTTGGATGCAATCGTGATGCTGATACCACATATGAACAATGTTAGGATGATCATGTTCTACCACCTGTGTGTTATGCTTCCATTCCTTTCTCCTCTGATTCTACTTCAAATGATTACCGTTTCCCCTGTCACTAACTAAAGCCTTATGCTCAAGGCCTAGTGAAACATCCTCGTAGTGCCTAATTCTAATGGTGTAATACCAATCTACCAAATTATAAGATTATATGGTCAAAAAAGACTATGCATCCTCCCACTGAAAATGAATTGCTATTTGAACAATGGTTTTACCTTAAGAACTTGCATCTGCTCCCCCTCCCAGTTACAAGTTAATGTTAGTGTTTCTGAAAAACTTTGGAAATCTTTCCATCCTGGTTGGAATTTAGTCTACATCACAGAGAGTTGTATTCATAGCTGAAACTTTTGTTGTTCACTACTGTCTCCCCACCTGATTTTTAGTAGGTAGTTTTTAAAATGCTACAAACATTACTTATAATTAAAAACTAAAATAACACTCAAGTCTTAAAAGCCACAAGTGAGTATAAGGTTCTTTGCTAAAACGATTACAGCCTTTTAGCCCACCATTGCAGGCTATATCAGCCATTAGAGGCCCGCTTTAGCGTTAAAGGCCTGAGCCCCTTCATCAAGGGAGTGGGGCTTTAATGGCCTGTATAGACCAGCTGCGGTGGGCTAGAAGGCTATTAGAATATTCCGCCACTAGAAGTCAGAATGTTCTAATAAATAAAATAAAGGCCTCAAGGAGGCCAAGGGAATTGAAATCCCCTTGGGCTCCTTGAGGACTTTGTTCACAGCTGTTACTGAGAGACAAAAATTTGAATGTTGGAGCTCCGTGCTTTTACCAGCCATTAGAAGCCCAGAGCATGCCACTGTCTTCAGTGGAGCTACCAACCTTCCAGTGTTCTAATGGAGGATGATAATAATCTATTTAATTGGTCCTGTGCATTTTCCATGTTTCTGGTCCTAAAAGCTAATGGAGATTTCAGTGTCTTCTCCTCAACTGTTCTCTAAATGATTGGCTTCTAGTATGAGGAATTTTACTGTGCAAACAATATACTTATTTGTCATACCACTAAAAAACAGAAAGGTGGGGTCTTCGATTATCCAAACTCTACCTTTCTGTAAAATTGTGATGTTACACAAGCAACACTTTCAGCTCGTGCTGTTGAGTCCTGCGTCATTCAAATTGCAATAAAGGGATGTAGAAAAATTGGACTTTAGGAAATTGGTGTCTATGATTGAATCCAAATAATTCTGTCATGTAATTTTATATGACCTTAATGTATAGAGCATGTTTTTATATTTAGTTACATTTTTTGTATCCCAGAAAACAAATTGCCAATTTTATACTTTTATTATTCATTTCTGGACTTGCTTTGTTGTTTTGAGCATTGATATTGGTGGGTTATTATTACATATTAGCAAAACTGTTAACTCATCACATATCCTGTGACTGCCGAAGTCAAAAAATCTTCTTCTCTAACATTTTTCAAGGTACTTTTATCTTCCTTGAAGTAGTCACAAAGATAATTGATTAAATTGATTTGGTTCAATGCTTGTAAATGCTGGAGACCCAGTTCCAATCTTATCTGACAATGATGTGTCGATGATCTTAAGCGAAGTCATTTTCATGTAAGCTTAAATGTCTGTTCCCTAAATATTATATATTCATATAGTGAAATAGGAATTATTTTCGATACCGTGACAGTAAGAGTGGCACTGTTAACCCTTCCTCCGTATTTGTTTGAAAATTGTTAGTTGGCTTCTGTAGCAGTAATTGCATTAACCAAATGAGTCTCAAGTCAATTTCCACTCCACAATCATTGTGATGAGACACATGTTCAAGTTTTTGTGTTTTCCAAATACCAAACAAATCTCGGTTTAACACATACAAGAACCTTGGCTTTATTTTTATGAAAATTGATCAACAGACCATTCTGATTGTTGTATGCTTGCAAAACGGTTGGTTTTTCTTGAAAACCATTCTGAGTTGTGGATAAGAAGGTAAGGTAATCTGCCTATGCTAAATATGAAATAACGTGTATACCAAATTTAGGAGAATCACCAACAAATTTACTAAGGTATAGTGTGAGGTCCAGTATGTAAAGTGAAAATAGAATAGGTGCCAGAATGTAACCTTGCATTTAGATTTTAAACCCTTATCATCTGTCACCTGATTTTATGTAGCTTCCTTACCTAGACCTAAGACCTGCACATTGTGCCTTGAAGTGGCTTTCAGCATTAGTACAACCCAAATTCAATAAATAAAGTAAAACATGCCTATAATCTGAACTGTATCTTTCTCCCTCCTACGAGATCATTTGTGGCAGATTCCACAGAACATATCTTTCATCCACAGATATCAATACACCAAAACGAACCGCCTGATGACGTCACAGGGCTTGTCCTGCCTTTACTGAAGAGCTTCCTTTATGATACCCAGAGTGTAGCAGAAGGGCAAACAATGTGCCTTAAAGAAAGTTAATAGGACTATGAGAAGCCTACCTATGCCTTCTTTCTGCCTACAGCATCATTATTATTTACCATATGTTTATGTTGCATAACTTAATTAATTTTAGGCGCAGAAGAGAGATGAGCTGGGAAAGTAGGAACAGGCCAAATATTGAGAACAAATAGTTTTTCACAAGGTGGGGAATTAAAAGCCATCTATAATTACAGAGACTTGACAGAGCTGCTCCCAGTCGCAATCACTTTCATCTTCAAAAACACTGATCCGACCTTGAGCCTCTCTGCATCCCTCACAACATGCATAGTGAGACTCCTATTTTACCTGGTGATTATTTTTTGGTCTCAGAGTCACACACACACCATATTGGATTTGCTGCAGGAAAAAGGCTACACTGTCACACTTGTCTACAGGCTGAGTGACTCCTCTTAGTCACTGATCCACACAGTCAGAGGAGCACCAGGTCAGACATTAGAACTCCTGGGCACTCCAGACAACACCTTTTGACCATCACCAGTGACTAGAAAACAAAGTTGAGCATGGCTTGGAGCATCCATAATCACATGTCTATCCCACAACTCCAACATTTGTTTTGAGGAGATATTTTGAACCGTTTGGGGCTCGCGATTACCATGTGAGGAATGCCACCAGTAGATCCTGTGTTCATGTATGTCCTGTTACTTTCCTTGTTAATTTTATGTTTCAGTCTGTCTCTGGTTGCTTGAGTAGATATTACTTGGGACTGTTGTACTCTGTCATGTATAACGTATTGGCAGGGCCCAACCTCTCTGAGTTTATCCATCTTTACTTCTTGTCATAGCTGTCTGGGTCTGTTGATGGTGTTCTTTCGCTGCTTTCTTCTGAACTTCATAGCTGAAATGTTGTGGAAAGAGTGTTACTGATATAACCAACAGGTAATGCTTACTTTCTATCCTCTCTATCACTTCCAAGTGCTTAAACATGAATCTTTTTTCAAAGGAAATTAGAAAATAATTAATGATAGAGTTACTGAAATTTAAGCCTATTGTGTGTAGAGCCAAAGCATGTTTCGAGCAGCATTCTTCCAATTTTAGACTTTTCACTTAATTCAGTGTAAAGTACTGTTTTACAATTGGAGCATTAGTTGCTCTTTGTGGCTTTTGATTTTGTTTCTCTGCCTCATCCCCTCTTCTGTTTTTATTTCATTTCTCCTCCCACCTTCTGTATTAGGTCTTTCCCTTCTATTTGCTTTGTCATCCCATGCTCGGTACGTCCAATGAACTTGACGAAGTGTAGTTAGACTGTTTTTTCGGGGGAATACAAATGACTTCACCGTACCTTGTGTTATCTAGCTGCCGGATTCGCGATTCTTTTATGCATCTTTCATTGCAACATTGTTGTTTTATAGATCACACCAGCATTTTTCCCATACGTGTTCTTGGAGTGGGGAATGAAATTTGTTTGGTAGTGTATGGGCCTAGATTGTTAGATGGTGTGGTGGTCTGTTGTCTTGAACTGAGTTGTGACTGAACCCTTCCAAAGACTAAATGTGCTTCCTGATAAGTAAACTGATTTTTGTAAGGAATAACTGAATCATCTTTATTAACAAATAATAAAAGCCTTATTTTGCGCGAACACCCATAAATAAAACAGTATTGTTATTGTGCATAAATTGAATGCACCAAAAAACATCTGCACAGTAAAGAGAATGTACATCTTGAAATAAAATACCCGAAAGAATTAGAATGCATTTTAAATAAACTTGTAAGTCCTTTTAGTTCTTTTTATATTAAACATGCATAATACATGCAATCCTGACATACATTTTGAATCAGTTGTATTATGTATGAGTTAATACTTTAGTCATGTACATAGAGTTGAACAGGGTGTGTTTCTTTAGTTTATACTTGAAATTAGGGTATTTTGTGGCAGGGCATACCACAGTTAATGCCTGACACTTTCATGGAGAGACCCCAGATGTTGGCAAATGGGAAAGAGTGGCATATGCTCCTGAATACAGAGTTCTGCAGGGAGTATTACATTATATCAAAATCAATCATATAAGCAGGTATTTTCTTATTGGCCACTTTCTATAGCTGCACCCCAGCATGCAGAACCTACTTATGGTCACACTTTTGTCATCAAACTACTAAGTGAATAGCCATGTTTTGTACCCCTTGACATGTTAGTATTATATAGTTGGACATTTATAAAGTGGTTGCCATAAATACCATAGAGGGCCAAAGATTGAATTAGGACTTTAAGTTGGCTAGACGTTAACATAGTACCACCTTAGGTATGGTGTACAGATAGTAAGCGCTGTTTTTTAAATAGAGCTTTGACTGGTGGCTCCAAAGATAACTGCGCTTCAAAGAGTATCCACAGATGCATTGATTGCTGCATATTTGTGTACTGTTCAGACAGGAGCAAGGGGTTGACACATGGGAGGTGACTAGCCGAGTGTAAGAAGGTCGCACTTTTACAGCCCAATACAAACATTTCTTTTGTTTCACCACTTTCTTTCATTCAGATTTATGTTAACAGAAAATCCTAGTTCAAGAACATTCTTCTATATCTTCATCTAGATCTAGAGGCATATGAGTATTATCAGCTTGCATTTGAGACATTAGGTTGCACTTTTTTATAATAAGGTCAAACAAGCCACATTTAAATCGAAAAAGACCATGCAAAAAAAGAGAGATTGGCATACTGTGTGGGGATGTTGGGCCAGTGGCACAAAATGAGATTCAACCTGTTCAAGTCAGAAATAATGGCCCCCATTTGATCAAAAATAGCACAAGATAATTTAAGGGCCAGGCCCTGATCCCAAGCCAATCATCAAGATGGTTCAGTAGGAGTTAGTCCTGTATGGTGTCAAATGCTGATTGATAAATTCACAAGTATTAAAACATCTCACCTGCCCTAATCCCTCACATGTGTTATCTTCATCACAGCCTCCATTAAAACTATTGATATTTCATTGTAAGTAAAGCCTGGTTGAGGGTGATTCCCACATCATCTTTTCAATTAAACTTTTTTTCAATATAGTAAATATAGGGACTGATAAGAACGACCTGTTTGGGTCTGACATATCTAAAGTACTTTTCATGGCAGTGGGAATACTGCTGCATGCTTCAGTCCCTTATCACAAAGCTTTGCTATATTGACACATTGAATATCAGAGTCACATTGCTTGGTAGAACATGGTTATGTTCCGTTACAGATGTTGCTGTCCAGATGCCCGTCATACAACATAAAGGCAATAAGGGTTTGACTGAAAAGCAAAGTGGGGATGTGATTAATACCCCTGATAGCTGGAAAAAATGAAAACCATAGCTAAAGTTTAGATTGCTTCATCTGAGTATCTTCTGTTACTTCATAACCAGTGATTGGATATGCAGTAAATAACTGTTTCATGTTTGCAATCCCCATTAAAGTTTATTTAGTGCTTGTGGGGAATTGTGGTTATGTTGGTGATTTGTATATAATACGTTTTTACTTGCTGAAATTGCTTTTTTATAATTGTTATGTTGCACTGTGCAGACAGCCTCCCTACTGGCATTTGTGATTTTTTTTCCCCACTGTCATTCTAGTAGCAGATTATTTTCATTTAGTTTTACCAGGTCGATTCAAAAGCAAGGATCACCCCCAGTCCACTTTTTTACATTTCATAGGGCTATGTTTATCCAAGACCTTTGTACATTTCATGTAGAAATGTTCTGCTAGAGTCCTAGGTGTTATCTATCATGTTGGGTGAATGTGTACAACCAGTCCTCAATATAATATGATCTGTAGTTCTTAGCCCACAAATTATTTGGTTGTCCCTTTATTTATGTGATCAGATTAGGTAAAGGCGTTAACAGGGTAAATGTAACAGATATATAATCTAACCATGATAGGTGGATTAATGCTGAATCATGGGGGGTGACGTTATACTTTATTACAAGAACAACTACATTACCAGCTTTGTGTGCGAGTCTTCAGTGTGCTGTGCAAAACATAAAGCATACTTAGAAAATTATTTGCAAGAGTATATCCATCCTCAGTTCTAATGTTAAAATCCGCTCAAATGAAAATGGTATTTCCTTGCAACTGTAGCTCTTCATAAAGAGCTTAACATTTAGTCAAACACATGTTATTAGCGTTGATTGCCCTTAGACAATAGTAAACAGTGTTGAAAAACAACCACTTTTATGCATGTAAGTAAAATACTGAAAGTGGAAGAAGTATGCTTTACATCAGTGAGGGAAAAGTGTTCTTTGTCAACAACAGCTACTCTGCTCGCTTTGTAATCAATTGCAATACAGGATTTTGTTGGTGGTAGAAGTAGTTTCCTTTTAAACCCTTCCATGCGGAGGACGGCTCCCAGCCATCCTCACACACGAGTCAGGAAATTCCTCTGATGATGGCACGGAAGGGACTCCCTGCTTCAAAACACAGCCTCTGAAGGTGGGGAAAAGTGTCCCCGCCTCCAGATGCTGTTTTTAGTTTTGGGGGAAATGACTATCAGTGCGCGTGGCACAATGATGTAATTTCACTGAAAACTCATTTCAGTTTCTCTGCATCGGGGCTCGCGGGGCTATCTCAGCCCCACGAGCACCAATCCAGATGGGAGAGGTATCGTTGGAAAGGGGTGCCCCTCTCAAGTGGATCTCTGCTTGGGGATCACTCAAGCAGGGTGATCCCCAAGCAGTAATTTCACTAGTCACCAAGGAGAGGGAGCGGGCAAAAAAAGGGCAGTCTTTCTGCCTTCCATGGGGGGGTGGGGGGGGGCAGAAAGCCCTCTAGGACACCAAGGAATGTTTTATTTAATTAGTGCAGTGTATGGGGCAGCCCAGGATGCCCCTGTCATTGCCCCCACCCCTACAAAATGGGCGCAGTTTTATTTATTTATTTTTTAGAAAAAAGGGATGGGGGCGTGATCATGCCCCCTCCCCAAATAATTGTGGACAATCTTCCTGTCCCCCCGCCCCCGGATGGCAGATGGGGTAATTATTCCTGATCTGCCCTGGGGGGGGCATCCCACTAGATACCAGATAATTAAAAAAATAATAAAGGTGTGGGGTCTGTCTACCATCATAGGCATGGTTATGCCCCCAACCCTACGTGAAGGGGATAATAGTCTTCAGGCTCCCAAACCCCCCAACTCCTCTCCCCTGAAGACTAAAGCATATCATCCCAGTGGCAAGCAGGAAGACATTTGACTCTTTTGGGTTTTGATTTTACATATGGACCAAGGAGCTTGGCTAACTCCTAATATCATCCCACTTAATATGGTGAACAGCTGCACTTGTTGGACTCGGGTACACTGCCACCTGTAAAAACCTACCAGAACCAGTCCAGGGTGGTGTGCTTCACGTGCACCCCATACCATTTTCTTGCCCACAATGCCCTGCAAACTTCTACCTTTGCCTGAAATCTAGCATTTTCTCTAAATTTCTGTGATGGAAACTTCCGTATTCCACAGGAATCCACAAACTTCTTACCACCTAGCAGTCCCCAGTCTGTACCGATAAAAATTCTGCCCCACTTTTGTGGGTGCCCAAAGCAGAGTCATCCTAAAAACATATTGAAAAAAACTGCCCTTTTGGACCCACTTTGGTTCCCCTTCAATTTCTACACCTTTTTGTGGCCCTTCCTTGTCACAGCCACTTGGCCCACCTACACAAGTGATGTATAATTTTTATCTGCAGACTGAAGGGAATGCTGGGTGGCACGAAATTTGTGCCTCTACAGTGATCCCACACACAATTGTGAGGAAAAAGTGATTTTTTTTAAACTAAATTTGAGGTTTACAGGGGATTCTGGAAGAGAAAATGCTGGGGGGCCCATGCAAACCACACTTTCCTGTACTCCCTTAAGTGTCTAGTTTTCAGAAATGTCTGGATTTGGTAGTTTTCCCTAGATGGCTGTCAAGCCCGGGACAAAAAACACGGGTGCCGCTCTTGCAAAAACAGTTAATTTTGTAATAAATAATTTTTATGGCTCCACAGTACATTTTGGGCCCTTCCCTGTGGCAGCCACTAGACCTATCTATACAAGTGAGGTACTAGTTTAATCTGGAGACTTTAGGGAATTCTGAGTGGAAAGAAGCTTGTGGCTTCTCTCAGATCCCAGAACTTTTCACTACAGAAATGTGTTGTAAATGTGTTTTTTAGACAAATTGTGTTGTTTGCAAGGGATTCATGGTGAAAGCCACACAAGTAACCTCATCCTGGATTCCTCTGGGCATCTAGTTTTCAAAAATGCACTGGTTTGCTAGGTTTCTCCAAGTGCCGACTGAGCTAGGACCTAAAATCCACAGCTAGGCACATTGCAAAAAAGGGTCAGTTTTGGATGGAAAAATGCGATGTGTCCACGAACAAAATAGTAGAGCAAGTGTTATTACCAATTGTCTTTCTCTGTATTTGCGCCTTCCAAATGTAAGACAGCTTATAAGAAAGAAGTCATTTTGAGAAATGCCCTTTAATTCAAATGGGTGCCCCCAAATTCAGAGACGTGCATAAAGCCACTGCTTCTAAACTCCAAATCCTGTGCCCATTTTGGAAATACATAGGTTACCTTGATACCTATTTTTCACTCTTGATATTTTACTAAAGGAATTGATGTTTGCCCGATACACATTGAAAAAGCATTGCAAGATGCAGCTTAGTTATTGGCTCTGGGTAGCTTTGGTTCTTGGAGAGCGTAAAAGCCCTATATATCCCTGTAACCAGATGGGTCCAGCGATGTAACAATCTATTGCTTTTGAAAATTTGGCACACTTAAAAAAAGTTACAGATAAAAACTTAGACACAGATGGCTGGATTTTTTCAGCTCAATTACGATTTTTTTTATTTTTATTTCAAGTGTCACTTTCTATAGGGAAACATTGAAGGATCTACACAAATGACCCCTTGCTAAATTTTGCCTAATTTTCTGACATGTAAAGCTTTCCGGGATCCACCATTGGTTTCGCACACTTTTCTGTTGCTAACTGGAAGGAGGTTGAAAGCACAAAAAATAGGAAAAATGGGGTATATTCCAATAAATTGCCAAAACTGTGTTGAAAAATTAGATTTTCTGATTCTAGTCTGCCTGTTCCAGAAAGCTGGGAAGATGGTGATTTTAGCACTTCAAGCCCTTCGTTGATGCCATTTGCAGGGGGAAAAAACAGATGCTTTCTTCTGCATCACTTTTTCCCATTTTTTCCAATAAAACCCGAAATTTAGCTGTAATTTGGCTAATTTCTTGGTCCATTCCAGGGGAATCCACAAACCTTGGTTGCCTTTGGAATTCCCAGGATGAAGGGGAAAAAAGGATGCAAATCTGGCATGGATACCTGATGTGGAGAAAAAGCTACGGGGGCCTAAGCATGAACTATCCCAAACAGCCAAACAAAGCTTGGCACAAGAGGTGGGGGAAAGGCTTAGCAGCGCAGGAGTTAATATGAATTAATATGAATGGGCAATCAGAGAGAAACCATGTTTTTCTGATAGGCAGTACATGAAACACCCTATTGGTTAATAAATTATGCAAACGTTGGGCCGATGGATCATTTACTAAAGGAAACTTTAAGCTCCATCAGTGATGTAACATGACTGTCATGTGTTGTCTATTACGCATTCAGACGATCTTTATGGCACATACCATTTTGTCGTCAGACTCTCTTGCCAAGTTTCCAACCATTCCAAACTCAGACAGCCCCAAACACTGAAATATTCGTAAAAGTCACACCCTTATAGGATGGCAGTGTGAGGGCGCCCTGTTGTCAGGGCTTTCGAAACCTGTAGTTACTTGAAGTCTATAGTGTGCAGTTGTGTTTTGTCGTGTTGCAGTTGTGTTTTGTCGTGTGATGTGAGATAATTCCCCTTTGTTCCCCACCACAGTAGCCTTCTGTCATGGCCGTACTGTGACCCGACTCATTTGGGTTTACTGCAGTAACCCTTCACCCTCTCTCCACTAGCGTTTTTTGCTGGACTCCTAGCTTGCCATAAGAAAGATAGGGTGCTGCCTGCTATGCCCCTGTGAAATACATAAGTTGTACATTATTTTACTTGATTTCTTTTTGAAGTGGTCAGTACTATTTTCGTGACAGGAAAAAAAAATGTTTATTTTTCCAAGAAGACAGAAAGTGAACTACTGCTTAACAACGGAGATGGCTGGAAACAGAAATTGTTAAGAATAGCACTGCTTTAGAATATGTAGAACGGTGCATATTTGCAAATTACAAAATAATATCACATGGACTGTCCTTGAAATGTATCCCCATTTGTACTGATAGCTTCACTCTTGTTTTCACATAAAATGCATTATGAGGGTCCAAAAGGAAAGGAAGGGATGGCCAAAGTAGTAAGAGTATTCAAATTGATGTGATATAATATTGATATAGGCTATTTTTACGTGTTTAATAGTTATGGAAAGTCACACACGGAGCATGCATTCTATTTCGAACATGAACTCTCTTAGAATTAGAAGGGCATGGAATTTTGGGGAGGAGCGCCCCAGATACGGAAAATAGATTTTTTTTCACCCATGCTAAATTGCACATTCAAAAGAAAGCCCCATAGAAGTCCGCCCCTCCTTGCTGTTTGAAAATAGTAGCCTTTGTTCTTGGCAAAAATGCCCTCTGTGCAGACCAGCTATTTTTAGCCTGGTCTGTAAAAGTGGCCTCTTCCTCTTCATTTAAGCCGAGAGTCTTGACTTCTAGAAGCTGTGGGAAGATTGAGAATCGGCCTCTGCGGTGCCAGCTTTGCGTCATCACACTGAGTGTCTGATTCATTTATTTTATTCAAGTGACCTACATAACACCCCTTTTAACACTCGGAGACCTACGGGCAATTTTTATTTCATCTGTTAATTAAAACCATTACTAACGCAATGATTCTGCAATTAAAAGAAAACGCTTTGGCGCTATCTTTGATCTCTGAAACAGATGTTAAATTCAGATTTTTGTGTGCAGAAATGTATGTTCACTGACAAAATAACAACTACATGGAAAAAAAGATTTTGATAAACTTTTGTCCTTGAAGGCCAGTTGAAAGAAACTGTAAGGCACCTGATGAATAATGCAAGGAGGATACTACTGATTCACTCCGACGCACGATTCATGGAGGTGGCTTGTGAAGACACCTGACAAATGATACTTGAAGGTGATTAGTGAAGGTGCCTGACAAATGTTTTTTAAGGCAACTGTGAGGTAGTGGGTTGTTGGTTGATTGGGGTATGAATCCTGGTCAAGCAGCAACCACAGTTCTGGCAGGATTCGGGACAAGCCAACCCCAAATTACGTTGTGCTCCCTATCTGGTAGCTTGTGCAACACACCAAACAGTGAAAACACCACACAAAAAGGATCCTACACCAGGTTAGAAGAATAGAACTCTCGTTAATAAATAAAACAAGACCAAAATGCCAAAATTCCAATATGTAGAACTTGAGCCACGAATTTTTAAAGAATAAACTGTAAAATAGTGCCTAAAAGCAAAAAGTGCAACCGGGGATATCTGGTCACGCTGGATCGGTACAAAGTAAAAAGTTCAGGCTGACTACGAAGGACCCAGTTTGGCCCGATGAACCAAAGTACCTTAAATCTGGATTGCAGAGCGATGCGTTAGTTCAAAACCACGCATTAGAGGGGAAACTTCAATTTTCTCCATATAATCAGATACGGTGAGGCAGCAGTGCAAGTTCCTCATGCATCGATGTCAACGATGTATTGGGCAGTTGAGGTGATGTGAGTTTCAGCTTCGTCGTCGTGGCTGCTGTCAACAGGGATGTGAAAACTTTGCAATGAGAACAATGCTGCAGAGTCGGTTCCGAAGGCAGTGTGCTGGTTTCAAGATGCAAGGCACAGTGGCGATGAGATTCTGGCTATGCCGGATCTGACCTACGCAGTAGAGTTGATATATCAGTTTTCTCTACACACTTGCAACGAAGCTGCCATTCTGCTCCTACAGCAGAGAGGATATGCCCCTTCCCCTGGAGCAAGCATCTTAGGCCCATTTCCAGGGGTCTAGGACTGGGGTGCCATCACTTGGCAGTGCAGACTCACAGGTAGTAGAGTGCATATGCAGGAGCCAGGGTGGTTGGAAGTGTGATATGTTCCTGAGACTTCAGATCAGGAGGCCAGCCAACTAAGGCTTGGAGCCACTCTGGGTTCTGGGTGAGAGATATTCAGGTCCAGTCCTTCTCAGTTCCAGGCAAGAGGGCAACAGGCACAGGTCAGCACAGCAAAGCTGGCATCTAAGAAACAACAGTCCGGCAGAGTGGCAGGCCTTCAGCAGCACAGCAGTCTGTCTTCCTGACAGAGTATCTGCGGGTCCAGAAGTATACTGAAGTGGTGGTGTCAGAGATCCAGTACTTATACCTAGTTGGGCCTTTGAAGTGGGGGAGAGTTCAAAGACATGCCTTGGAAGGTCACAGAGTCCCTGTCTTTCCTGGCCTGGCTCCAGACTCACTACAAGGGTTATGCAGCCCTATGTGTGTGGACAGGACACAGCCTATTCAGGTATAAGTGAGGCTGTGCCCAGCTACTCCCTCCAATCCTGCCCAGGATTGACCATCAAGGCACATCAGGGCCTTGATGGGCTCCCATCATGGGTTGTTGTCTAGGAGGAATACACAAAGTCCAGATGTCACCCCACCCCAGACATGTCAGCAGAGACAGGGTGCAGACACCAAATGGCAAAAGTAGGAAAATGGCAACTTTCTAAAATCTGACTTAATCATGAGTTGTGATTTTATATTGTGATTCCAGAGACACCAAACTTGGAAAATCTATCCTTTCCCAAGTGAAGGTTGTGCTTCTAAAAGATTGTAAGGCAACTCCAATGGTATTCCATGGGAGGGATAGGCCTTGCAGTAGTGAAAAACCAATTTAAGGGTTTTTCACTACAAGGACATGTAAAACTTAAAAGTACATGTCCAACATTTTAAATACACAAGACCCTGCCCTCGCGGCGGCCTAGTGCCTACCTAGGGGTGGCTTATATGTAGTAAAAAGGTTTATTTGGCCAGGTGTACATTGCAGTTTAAAACTGCACACACAGACTCTGCAATGACAGGCCTGAGACATGTTTAAAGGGATACTTAAGTGGATCGCACAATCAATGCTGCAGGTTCAATAGTGGCATATAATTTACTGGCCCTGGGCACAGGTAGTGCACTTTACTAGGGATTTATAAGTAAATTAAATATGCCAATCGGGTATATATAACTGTTATCATGTTTTAGGAAACGAGCAGAAGCACTTTAGCACTAGTTAGCAGTGGTAAAGTGTGCAGAGTCCTAAGGCCAGCAAAAACAGGTGGGTCTGAAAGCAAGAAGTCCCAGGGAACCACGCCAAGCATGCCAGGTCTAACAGCAACTAGTGAAGGATGCTGATGTTTGATAGTTGAACTTGACAATTAAAGAGGCCTGAATATTACCCAGAGGTGACTACTGAAGATGCCTGATGAACGTTACCTAAAGGTTACTATTGAACCCTCTAATAAAAGATTCCAAAAGGCTACAATGACATCCCCTAACGAATGATACTTGATGGTGACAATGGAAGATGCCCGACTACTCCAAACCCCTGCACCTTATCATCATATTCACCGATTTACTGCATTTTAACGCATTGTGTTTACTGTTGTGTTTTATTTGTAAGTAACAGCAAACCTAAGAAACAGCTCAGGCGATTTTCTAGAGGAACACAATCACGCCACTTTAAACCGAGCCAGACCATATCATTTTCCCACAATCTAAGTAATTTATTACAAGATCAGGCTCTGCCTATTCATCGCTAAAGGGGTGATGAAAAAAAAGTCCTTAAATCTTGTGATTCTGCTGTTTCAACCTTCTAATACCAGGTTAACCTTAAAGTCCTTATACACTATAGGCTTCAGCGCAGTCATTTCTGATTACTTTTTTATTAGCTGTGACGTGTAGTAGCTTAGGGGTGAACGTCAACTAGAAAACACTCACTATGTGCTAACAAAATATTCATTCATTGTTGAACTTTCCCAGAACAGCATCTTCTTTTTTTTTTTTTTTTTTTACAACAGTCACATGTTCCGAAAATCAAGATAGCTTAGCGACCTGTGCTACAATGACCACGTCAACAGTAATTCATTCGAACAAAGAAAGACAATGATACTTTTCTTTATGCATTTTTTACGTTGTTCCTAGCCACTGGAAATTGCATACATGACTAGAATGTTTTTCCACTTTTTGCATAAGAATACTTCTCTTTACAAAACGACTGTAGAAATAATAGAAATGTTTCACTTAGTTTGATATTTATGCAAAGGATTTTTTTATTGTGGGCGTGAGGTAACACATTACACTCTCTTTTTCATAGAAAGTGACACTCAACCACATACATTTATGTTGCTAGGCCCTCGGTTTCCCCCACAAAATCTCAAACATTTTAAATATAGATCCTGCAAAGTTTTTCTTTTGAAGTGAATTCATTTCAGACATTGCTCAAATAAAAAATGTCTGGCTTTATTGTGCCAACTCATGCAAACACAGAATTGCACAAATGTGCACATACTATTGGTATCATGTCTCTGCAAGCTGTCTCTCTTGGTGCCCACATGGATTATTTTTAGTCTACAACCTTGAGGTGCTACATACAACAGCAAGAGAAAAGAGTTGCTCATAAAAATACATTTGACACTCATTAAGTTATCCTCTTTGGCCACCAGCGCTCTCTGTATGTATGGTACTTGAGGGTCATTTTTGATAGGGCACAGAGGATAGTATCTCTGACATGCTGTTACATGGATCCTGAACTATGATCTGATATGCAGTTATCTTTGTTTTTGGTCTGTAGCCATAATAAGATCATTCAAAAAACATAAAGACTTTTGATCATGAGACCCAACAAGCTGCAAATTACGGATGTCCAGTATAGGACATCCGTAATTCGCAGCTTGCTGGGTATCATTCAGTACAGAGTACACATTTGGTTGTAAGATGTACCATTAGGTATAAAAGTTGGGCATCAGTTTGATTTCTCATTTGGCTGACAGCACAAGGAGCACAGTCACCCTTTGTGTGACATCAGCAGGTATGTGGAAATAATTTAGGAGTGTGATTCACATTTATGTGCAGGAGTCCTGTTAGGTGCACATTTATCATTAGTGCAGAGTAACTAGGACTGAGGTAACACTTTTAAAAGCAAAATCACATTTGGTGTAATATCCCATTTCTATACAAATTCGCCCTAGGTGCAGCAACAGCAGTAGTGGGGGTTTAAGACCACAGATCATGTTGAGAAGCAAGATCACACTTTGATGCAAAATCAATTTATGTGTTTAATCCCCATTATATGCGAAGACTCGTTTGGAAGCAAATGTAGCAAAGTCAACATGAGTGTCTTATCAGATTCAGATGCTAAAGGAAAAACACTTGTCCCTTAGAAAAATGCCCAAAACAACCCCAGGTCATGCCTATATAAAAAATAAACAAGTTCAGCCCTCCTGGAATACAAGACTAAAACACAACTTTGAACTAACACAGCCCTCTTTGAAAAAAAAAGAAGCTGAAAACACATATGACTATGACAGAACACCTCAAAATTAACACAAAATTCTAGTATCCTAATGCCGGGCATCCCCCAGCATTAAAATGTCAATGCCCCTGGGACTTGGCTCACCTCAGGCAACCTATGAAAGACCGCACTTGTTTTTTCTTTTTTTTTAAATGTTCACCGAATCAGTGGATCTGCCGAGAATCCTGGCGAAAATGCAAAGAAAAATGCTTTTTAGCTCTGGGGGGTCTAAATGTAATGCTTTAGGTATTAGAGTTTTGATTACATTAACATGACGTAATTGTGCCATACTTTTGTAATAAACATAGAATGTTAGCAGTCTAGTCGTTCATTAGGAAACTGTGGAGAGGCAAAGGTCAGGGGCACAGACTCGGATAATTGAGGGCAAGGAGCAGGGTGCAGAGGCAACAAGTTGACCATGCTGGGCAGGCGGGAGGAGCGGCGCAGCACAATCGACCATGGAGGGCAGGAGAAAGGTGGAGCTAAGGGCAACACACAAACCATGCAGGACAGGCAAGAGAGGCTGTGGCAATATACACTACCATTAAGGGCAGAAGGAAGAGGCAGTGGCAGTACAGTCATGCATGCCAACAGACCAGATTCATACAGGCAACTTCCGATGTTTTTAAGCCTAAAAGGGCTTTATTTTATCTGTCTCCTGCCTAAAATCTCATCTTTTGCAAAGTAAGTCAAGGAGGAAAATCAGTTCCCAAGTTTTTTTTCAAAATCTCTCTTTTACCAAGTCCAAAATGTTGGCAAGAATGGTACATTGGATCGCGGAGGGCGGGAGGAAGGGGTAGGGACATGGACTCTGATAACCGAGGGCAGGAGGGAGTTGGGCAGGGACACCAAACTGACCTTACAAGACAGGCCTCGGTGGTTGCAGCAGCACAATACACCATACATAGCAGGTGGGAAGGCAGTGCAGCACAACAGACCATGGAAAGCAATAGGGAGGAGACAGGGACATGCAAATGGACAACAGAGAGCAGAGGGGAAAGAGGCATGGAGAGCAAGCTGACCACATTAGTCAGACAGGAGGGACAGTTACAGCACGAAGGACCATGAAGGGCGGGTGGGAGGGGGCAGGGGCCAGCACATGGAAAACAGAAGACAGAGAGTAAGGAGGCAGGATAGGACCAGCAAGCTGATTATGGAGGGCAATAGTGAGGGCAAGCACAACGCACCATGGAGGGCAACAGTGAGACTATAATGGCATACAGATTAAATGCAACATGTACACTGTTCCTAACTATAGGGAGAACAATTAAAGTTTAGGAGCTAGAGCCCTCACACACCCAAAGGGTGTCATGCTTCATCATCAGGAAGCTCCTCGTCAGACCGGCTGGTGCAATGTCTGACGGGCTCCCCTTTCGGGGGCTCTTTGCCGGAGATCTTTTTATATATGGTGACTGCCGTAGAATCAAAAAGGTCAGGCACTTGATGTGGCAGGAGAGTGGAGAAAATATATTAAGATTGATTAGAGACCCCCAAACTAATCTGTTTACTAGCAATCAAAAGGGGTCACGATCAAGATTTAAAAAAAAACATAATTAAGTGGACAATGAGAATAATGCTCAAGCACTTAGAAAAGCCTGGAGTACTGGGAAATTGTCACCTGACCCCTAGGGTCTGGTCAACATGTTTCGCGTAAATGTGGTCGTGAAAGATCCTCTAACGCTTCATCAGGACCTATATCAAACTGGACTTCTCCTGGCTGTCTGTAAAAGATATCACTAACACAATTATGTGTGTGAAGAACAATAGGTACCAGTCACTTACATTTTGAGTAAACTGTCCCGTCAAGAGTCTCAAACAAAAAAAGGTCGCCCTAGAAAAAATAGAAAATAGAAAAACAAACAAATCTAAAAGCACGGATAAATGACCATTCACACCCCATGTGGATCGGTGCATAAAGTGATGTCAAACAGAAGAAAAACTATGCTTACCCGCCCTCTTCGTATGGGGGGCCCCTTGGGGAGTAGCACGATCCAGCCTAATTGCTTCTAGCAGGGGTTAAAAGTAGTTAGTGCAGTCAAAAGTATATCTATATATCTTTTATACAGTAAAAGGTCCCTTCTAATAAATGATATTGACGTTAACAATCAACAGCATACAGTGCAGTGTAAAACGATATACTAATAGAACTGTGGACAGTAGTTTGCTATGTAAATGAATTCCTCGTTGTCAATCGTGGATCATAATAGAGTTAGCTGTACTGTCAAATTAGAGTCAACTACTAGTTTGCTGCAAAAATTCAACCATAATTCAAGAGGAGCTAAGCCCCACTCGATATGAACATGCCGGTCGCAGTAAGTACTAAGGTTCACCGTGCATGTCCTCAAGGCAACCGGGAAAATTAACCGTAAATAAAAATGGATATTAGTCCCACCCGATGTTAAAAAATTCTACGCTGCGCGAGTAACTGCCTATTGTTGCAAATCCTCTAGGCAGATAACCCGACCGACTTACTTGGAACTAGGCGTCTTCAATTCGGAAGACCTACCCTCGGCGTGCTCACCCCAGAGACAACGAACCGAGGTCAGGTCGGGATTTATAAAACCCGGCGCGGGAGCTAATTGCTTCCGTGCTGTCAGGGCGCTGATTTGGTTGAGAGTGAGGACGGACTACCGAGACCACAAGTGGTAGGCTCGCGTCGTCTATTCACTCCACTTTTACGGCGGCCATCTTTGTAGGAGGTTGAAAGAGTTCGTTTCAAATGAAGGAGCACAAAAATAAAATAAAATTCAAGTCGTAGATATTAAATAACGTCGAATTCGAGGATTACA
Source organism: Pleurodeles waltl (assembly GCF_031143425.1). Taxonomy (NCBI): domain Eukaryota; kingdom Metazoa; phylum Chordata; class Amphibia; order Caudata; family Salamandridae; genus Pleurodeles; species Pleurodeles waltl. The sequence goes on along the minus strand of NC_090448.1, from coordinate 286,205,647 downwards.
GTAACAAGACTCAATTCTATTAGAGTGAGGCACTGAAGGGTGAAAATGTAATAGATATATTTCTTCCATCCTAGATCGAATAAAACTTAACTAAGTCATCCCATATCAGGATCAAAGATTGTAAACACAGATAGTCTCGTGGAAAAATAGGACTAAGAGTCACAAAGGAGAAAAAATTGCTATTGAGTCCGAAAACTCGGTTTTAGCGGATCAATCCGTCATTAAAAGCATTGAATAATTGTTAGACGGACTTAATATAGAAGAGTCATTGATCTATCAAAGCTTTTATCGGGATAAAGACACCCAAGGAATATCGTCGTTCAACCCAGTAGTATTGGTATGTAATTTGAATACCCATCGTTGTTCAAGTCTGAACAGTGATTGGGATGAGTCATTGACGAACTTAGGGGCTTCCAAAACAACCCAGCGCAAGTCATCTGGATTATGGGGTTTCTCAAGGAAGTGTGCACATAATTTGGTAGTTATGCGGCCACATCTGATATTACTCCTATGTTCGTTAATCCGTGTCTTAACAGGTCATCCCGATGTATCGTAGGCCACATGGACATGTTATCATGTAAACACAGTTCTTTGTGTTACAATTAGTATGTTTTGTCAAATTCCATCGGCCAATGGGTGCCAAATCGAGTGTTTTAGTCTGTTGTGTCAAGGAACAAACATTACATTGTCCACAGGGATAATGTCCTGACACTGGCGGAAGGTTCCAAAGTGTCGACTGGGTTTGGATGATGTTTCTGGGACGAGTATGAATTATCAGGTCCTTGATATTCTGTGATCTTTTGAAAGCAAATAGAGGTCTGGGGATCGTGCAGCCGCTGCTGCCAAGTATTGACCACCTTTTCAGGATAAATCTTTTGATCTTGTTGGACATGGGAGTAAAGGTAGTGACACATGTCAATGACTTGCTATTATTCCTCGTGTTGGGTGCGAGTAATGCTTCGCGATTATTATTCCTCGCCCGTTTACGGGCTTGTTTAACAATATCGCGAGGATAATTGCGAGCTAGCAATTTGGATTGAAGGTCGTCAGCCTGAGTGTTGTAAATGTGTGTGAAACTACAGTTACGTCTTAGTCTCAGGAATTGACCAAATGGTAAATTGTCCCGTAAGGATTTGGGATGGTGACTGTCATATGTGAGAAGGCTATTACGGTCTGTGGGTTTATGGTATGTGCTAGTGATTAATTTACCATTCTGGATGGTAATTAGTAGATCCAAAAAACTGATCTCATTGGATGTTATTGTGGATGTAAATCTCAAAAAAGGGTTGAGAGTATTGACCCATTCTGTAAAAGTTGAGGCGGTCTCCAACGAACCGTGCCATACTATTAAAATGTCGTCGATATAGCGTCGCCATAATTTGATATTGGCAAAGAATGGATTGGTAGAGGGTAGTATGAATTGTTTCTCAAAGTGGTACATATACAGGCATGCCAAACTGGGAGCAAAAGTGCTGCCCATACATGTACCCCTTATCTGGTGGTAGAAATCATCTTCGAACTGAAAAAAGTTTTCAGTCATTGCTAAGTGCGCACATTGCATGATAAAGGAAACTGGTGATGTGAGATCTTCACTATTTTCTAACAGAGTAGATTCAACTACCTGTAAGGTTGCATCTTGTGGGATATTTGTATACAGCGCTTCAACATCCAAAGTGATTAGGCCGTGTACATCGACAGTGTCGTTGATTAGATCGATCAAGTTTAGTACATCCTTGGTATCCTGAAGGTAAGTTGACGATTTTTTGACCAATGGTTGTAAGAAATGGTCACAAAATATGGACAATGGTTCTAACAGGGAACCAATACCTGACACAATCGGTCGTCCCGGTGGTGGTAAAGTACCTTTATGAATCTTGGGAAGGCTGTAAAAATATGGGATTTTTGGGTGAGGTGTGTCAAGAAAGGCAGCTTCTTTTGGGGAGATCCATGTGTTATTGGTGGCTTCAAGTATCATTGATTTCATCTGGGATTGTAATCTAGGTGTGGGATCCCTAGTGATCTTAGCATAGTAAGTATCATCACTTAGCAATCGTAGACACTCATGCCGGTAGTCCCCGTAATCCATTATCACTATCGCTCCTCCTTTGTCAGCCTGTTTGATGACAATAGTAGTGTCTTCATTAAGTGTCTTTAAAGCCTGTCTCTCGATTGTGGAGATATTAATAAAAGTGCGCTTCAGATGTATCGTCGCTATGTCGGTTAAGACCGCTTTCTCGAAGGCTAACACCTCACATGGGATAGATGGAGGTGGTGGAGTAAAAGTGGATTTAGGCCTAAGTCCCGAGTCGGTCTGGCCACTGTCAGATGGTGTATCCGAAAAATAGAATTGTAATCTGATTTTACGGAAAAATTGTGAAAGTTCGCAATTTAACCTAAAAAGGTCTTCCGTCGGTGTGGGAACAAAACCCAGACCTCGATTAAGCACCCTAGTTTCTGTCACACAAAGTTGTCTGGAGGAAAGATTCACTACTAGGTTCTCGGGGGTTGTTTCTTCCCCTGACTTCTGGTGATCATCTGGGGTTCTTCCATGGCCCATTGAACACGTCTGCCTCTGCCTCTTCTTCTGCCTCTCCCTCTGCCCCGGCCTCTGCCTAAAAAAGGCATGTAAGGCATGAAGGGGCGGGGTTGGTAGAAGGGGTAGGGTGGCTGCCATGGTATATGTTGATTAACAGGGTAGGGGGAATAATTATAGAACGGTGGAGTGGGCGAATTCTCATCCGTACTCCATCCTTCCGAAGATGAACTGTTGCTGATTTTACGTGATTTTTTAGAAGAAGATTGGGAATCATCTGATGAGCGGGACTGTCCGTCTGTTTCGAAATCCTCTTGGGTGTAAGGATAGATTTTTTCTCGGCTGAACCTAGTGATATCTTTTTGAAGTTTGGTAATTTTTTGATTCGTCAGAAAGACTTTTGTCTCATTTAGTTCTGTATTAATCTCGGCTAGCGTAGTCTTAAATGCCGCCAGAGTCACGGTGGTTCTTAATGTAACTTCTAAAGAGTTGATCTGGATGGTAATGGAATCTGCCAACCGTCTGGAAGTATTGATGATAAGTACTAACCAGTCTCTGGTGCATTTCCACGCTATCTGTGCCCAGTCCTTTCTAAAGGCAAGGTCTTGCAGGAAAATCCTGGGTATATTAGACACTAAAAGGCCATTAGGAGCGATGTTAGCTCTCAGGTATTCGGTCATTATGGTCCCGTGCATAACAGTTTTGATGAGGTCACGCTTCAAGGTGGACAATTTGTCCCAATCTTCTTTTAGACTCCCCGCAGGAGCTGACCCATCATTATTTAAAATTGACGGTGTTTGCAAGATTGCTGCAACCATTTCGTCGTCAAAACTCAAACCCTGGAAGGTATCCATTGCGTAGAAAACGCTGGGTGAGTATTAGTAACTGATCCCACAGTGGAAACTGTGCAGAAGTATTGAAAACAAGAGGGATCGGGAGGATTGAAGGTCCAGTGTACGTACTCCCAATATAACTGATTAAATGCAACATGTACACTGTTCCTAACTATAGGGAGAACAATTAAAGTTTAGGAGCTAGAGCCCTCACACACCCAAAGGGTGTCATGCTTCATCATCGGGAAGCTCCTCGTCAGACCGGCTGGTGCAATGTCTGACGGGCTCCCCTTTCGGGGGCTCTTTGCCGGAGATCTTTTTATATATGGTGACTGCCGTAGAATCAAAAAGGTCAGGCACTTGATGTGGCAGGAGAGTGGAGAAAATATATTAAGATTGATTAGAGACCCCCAAACTAATCTGTTTACTAGCAATCAAAAGGGGTCACGATCAAGATTAAAAAAACATAATTAAGTGGACAATGAGAATAATGCTCAACCACTTAGAAAAGCCTGGAGTACTGGGAAATTGTCATCTGACCCCTAGGGTCTGGTCAACATGTTTCGCGTAAATGTGGTCGTGAAAGATCCTCTAACGCTTCATCAGGACCTATATCAAACTGGACTTCTCCTGGCTGTCTGTAAAAGATATCACTAACACAATTATGTGTGTGAAGAACAATAGGTACCAGTCACTTACATTTTGAGTAAACTGTCCCGTCAAGAGTCTCAAACAAAAAAAGGTCGCCCTAGAAAAAATAGAAAATAGAAAAACAAACAAATCTAAAAGCACGGATAAATGACCATTCACACCCCATGTGGATCGGTGCATAAAGTGATGTCAAACAGAAGAAAAACTATGCTTACCCGCCCTCTTCGTATGGGGGGCCCCTTGGGGAGTAGCACGATCCAGCCTAATTGCTTTTAGCAGGGGTTAAAAGTAGTTAGTGCAGTCAAAAGTATATCTATATATCTTTTATACAGTAAAAGGTCCCTTCTAATAAATGATATTGACGTTAACAATCAACAGCATACAGTGCAGTGTAAAACGATATACTAATAGAACTGTGGACAGTAGTTTGCTATGTAAATGAATTCCTCGTTGTCAATCGTGGATCATAATAGAGTTAGCTGTACTGTCAAATTAGAGTCAACTACTAGTTTGCTGCAAAAATTCAACCATAATTCAAGAGGAGCCAAGCCCCACTCGATATGAACATGCTGGTCGCAGTAAGTACTAAGGTTCACCGTGCATGTCCTCAAGGCAACCGGGAAAATTAACCGTAAATAAAAATGGATATTAGTCCCACCCGATGTTAAAAAATTAGACGCTGCGCGAGTAACTGCCTATTGTTGCAAATCCTCTAGGCAGATAACCCGACCGACTTACTTGGAACTAGGCGTCTTCAATTCGGAAGACCTACCCTCGGCGTGCTCACCCCGGAGACAACGAACCGAGGTCAGGTCGGGATTTATAAAACCCGGCGCGGGAGCTAATTGCTTCCGTGCTGTCAGGGCGCTGATTTGGTTGAGAGTGAGGACGGACTACCGAGACCACAAGTGGTAGGCTCGCGTCGTCTATTCACTCCACTTTTACGGCAGCCATCTTTGTAGGAGGTTGAAAGAGTTTGTTTCAAATGAAGGAGCACAAAAATAAAATAAAATTCAAGTCGTAGATATTAAATAACGTCGAATTCGAGGATTACAGTAACAAGACTCAATTCTATTAGAGTGAGGCACTGAAGGGTGAAAATGTAATAGATATATTTCTTCCATCCTAGATCGAATAAAACTTAACTAAGTCATCCCATATCAGGATCAAAGATTGTAAACACAGATAGTCTCGTGGAAAAATAGGACTAAGAGTCACAAAGGAGAAAAAATTGCTATTGAGTCCGAAAACTCGGATTTAGCGGATCAATCCGTCATTAAAAGCATTGAATAATTGTTAGACGGACTTAATATAGAAGAGTCATTGATCTATCAAAGCTTTTATCGGGATAAAGACACCCAAGGAATATCGTCGTTCAACCCATTAGTATTGGTATGTAATTTGAATACCCATCGTTGTTCAAGTCTGAACAGTGATTGGGATGAGTCATTGACGAACTTAGGGGCTTCCAAAACAACCCAGCGCAAGTCATCTGGATTATGGGGTTTCTCAAGGAAGTGTGCACATAATTTGGTAGTTATGCGGCCACATCTGATATTACTCCTATGTTCGTTAATCCGTGTCTTAACAGGTCTAGAGGTCATCCCGATGTATCGTAGGCCACATGGACATGTTATCATGTAAACACAGTTCTTTGTGTTACAATTAGTATGTTTTGTCAAATTCCATCGGCCAATGGGTGCCAAATCGAGTGTTTTAGTCTGTTGTGTCAAGGAACAAACATTACATTGTCCACAGGGATAATGTCCTGACACTGGCGGAAGGTTCCAAAGTGTCGACTGGGTTTGGATGATGTTTCTGGGATGAGTATGAATTATCAGGTCCTTGATATTCTGTGATCTTTTGAAAGCAAATAGAGGTCTGGGGATCGTGCAGCCGCTGCTGCCAAGTATTGACCACCTTTTCAGGATAAATCTTTTGATCTTGTTGGACATGGGAGTAAAGGTAGTGACACATGTCAATGACTTGCTATTATTCCTCGTGTTGGGTGCGAGTAATGCTTCGCGATTATTATTCCTCGCCCGTTTACGGGCTTGTTTAACAATATCGCGAGGATAATTGCGAGCTAGCAATTTGGATTGAAGGTCGTCAGCCTGAGTGTTGTAAATGTGTGTGAAACTACAGTTACGTCTTAGTCTCAGGAATTGACCAAATGGTAAATTGTCCCGTAAGGATTTGGGATGGTGACTGTCATATGTGAGAAGGCTATTACGGTCTGTGGGTTTATGGTATGTGCTAGTGATTAATTTACCATTCTGGATGGTAATTAGTAGATCCAAAAAACTGATCTCATTGGATGTTATTGTGGATGTAAATCTCAAAAAAGGGTTGAGAGTATTGACCCATTCTGTAAAAGTTGAGGCGGTCTCCAACGAACCGTGCCATACTATTAAAATGTCGTCGATATAGCGTCGCCATAATTTGATATTGGCAAAGAATGGATTGGTAGAGGGTAGTATGAATTGTTTCTCAAAGTGGTACATATACAGGCATGCCAAACTGGGAGCAAAAGTGCTGCCCATACATGTACCCCTTATCTGGTGGTAGAAATCATCTTCGAACTGAAAAAAGTTTTCAGTCATTGCTAAGTGCGCACATTGCATGATAAAGGAAACTGGTGATGTGAGATCTTCACTATTTTCTAACAGAGTAGATTCAACTACCTGTAAGGTTGCATCTTGTGGGATATTTGTATACAGCGCTTCAACATCCAAAGTGATTAGGCCGTGTACATCGACAGTGTCGTTGATTAGATCGATCAAGTTTAGTACATCCTTGGTATCCTGAAGGTAAGTTGACGATTTTTTGACCAATGGCTGTAAGAAATGGTCACAAAATATGGACAATGGTTCTAACAGGGAACCAATACCTGACACAATCGGTCGTCCCGGTGGTGGTAAAGTACCTTTATGAATCTTGGGAAGGCTGTAAAAATATGGGATTTTTGGGTGAGGTGTGTCAAGAAAGGCAGCTTCTTTTGGGGAGATCCATGTGTTATTGGTGGCTTCAAGTATCATTGATTTCATCTGGGATTGTAATCTAGGTGTGGGATCCCTAGTGATCTTAGCATAGTAAGTATCATCACTTAGCAATCGTAGACACTCATGCCGGTAGTCCCCGTAATCCATTATCACTATCGCTCCTCCTTTGTCAGCCTGTTTGATGACAATAGTAGTGTCTTCATTAAGTGTCTTTAAAGCCTGTCTCTCGATTGTGGAGATATTTATAAAAGTGCGCTTCGGATGTATCGTCGCTATGTCGGTTAAGACCGCTTTCTCGAAGGCTAACACCTCACATGGGATAGATGGAGGTGGTGGAGTAAAAGTGGATTTAGGCCTAAGTCCCGAGTCGGTCTGGCCACTGTCAGATGGTGTATCCGAAAAATAGAATTGTAATCTGATTTTACGGAAAAATTGTGAAAGTTCGCAATTTAACCTAAAAAGGTCTTCAGTCGGTGTGGGAACAAAACCCAGACCTCGATTAAGCACCCCAGTTTCTGTCACAGAAAGTTGTCTGGAGGAAAGATTCACTACTAGGTTCTCGGGGGTTGTTTCTTCCCCGGACTTCTGGTGATCATCTGGGGTTCTTCCATGGCCCATTGAACACGTCTGCCTCTGCCTCTTCTTCTGCCTCTCCCTCTGCCCCGGCCTCTGCCTAAAAAAGGCATGTAAGGCATGAAGGGGCGGGGTTGGTAGAAGGGGTAGGGTGGCTGCCATGGTATATGTTGATTAACAGGGTAGGGGGAATAATTATAGAACGGTGGAGTGGGCGAATTCTCATCCGTACTCCATCCATCCGAAGATGAACTGTTGCTGATTTTACGTGATTTTTTAGAAGAAGATTGGGAATCATCTGATGAGCGGGACTGTCCGTCTGTTTCGAAATCCTCTTGGGTGTAAGGATAGATTTTTTCTCGGCTGAACCTAGTGATATCTTTTTGAAGTTTGGTAATTTTTTGATTTGTCAGAAAGACTTTTGTCTCGTTTAGTTCTGTATTAATCTCGGCTAGCCTAGTCTTAAATGCCGCCAGAGTCACGGTGGTTCTTAATGTACCTTCTAAAGAGTTGATCTGGATGGTAATGGAATCTGCCAACCGTCTGGAAGTATTGATGATAAGTACTAACCAGTCTCTGGTGCATTTCCACGCTATCTGTGCCCAGTCCTTTCTAAAGGCAAGGTCTTGCAGGAAAATCCTGGGTATATTAGACACTAAAAGGCCATTAGGAGCGATGTTAGCTCTCAGGTATTCGGTCATTATGGTCCCGTGCATAACAGTTTTGATGAGGTCACGCTTCAAGGTGGACAATTTGTCCCAATCTTCTTTTAGACTCCCCGCAGGAGCTGACCCATCATTATTTAAAATTGACGGTGTTTGCAAGATTGCTGCAACCATTTCGTCGTCAAAACTCAAACCCTGGAAGGTATCCATTGCGTAGAAAACGCTGGGTGAGTATTAGTAACTGATCCCACAGTGGAAACTGTGCAGAAGTATTGAAAACAAGAGGGATCGGGAGGATTGAAGGTCCAGTGTACGTACTCCCAATATAACTGATTAAATGCAACATGTACACTGTTCCTAACTATAGGGAGAACAATTAAAGTTTAGGAGCTAGAGCCCTCACACACCCAAAGGGTGTCATGCTTCATCATCGGGAAGCTCCTCGTCAGACCGGCTGGTGCAATGTCTGACGGGCTCCCCTTTCGGGGGCTCTTTGCCGGAGATCTTTTTATATATGGTGACTGCCGTAGAATCAAAAAGGTCAGGCACTTGATGTGGCAGGAGAGTGGAGAAAATATATTAAGATTGATTAGAGACCCCCAAACTAATCTGTTTACTAGCAATCAAAAGGGGTCACGATCAAGATTAAAAAAAACATAATTAAGTGGACAATGAGAATAATGCTCAACCAGTTAGAAAAGCCTGGAGTACTGGGAAATTGTCACCTGACCCCTAGGGTCTGGTCAACATGTTTCGCGTAAATGTGGTCGTGAAAGATCCTCTAACGCTTCATCAGGACCTATATCAAACTGGACTTCTCCTGGCTGTCTGTAAAAGATATCACTAACACAATTATGTGTGTGAAGAACAATAGGTACCAGTCACTTACATTTTGAGTAAACTGTCCCGTCAAGAGTCTCAAACAAAAAAAGGTCGCCCTAGAAAAAATAGAAAAACAAACAAATCTAAAAGCACGGATAAATGATCATTCACACCCCATGTGGATCTTGTTTTCAATATAATGGCATACACACAGACAACAGAGGGAACGTGGGAGGGATTCAGGGGCAGCAAGCTGACCACACAGGGCAGGTGTGAGGGACTGTGGCAACACAGAAGACCATGGTTGGCAAGCAGGAGGTTTAGTGGCAACACAACGGCCATGGTGGGCAAGTAGGAGGGGGCATGCACTGAGTACCATGGAGGACAGAAGTGAGGGGTAGGGACTGGACACAGATAAGAGAGGCAGGTGACGGGTCTTCTCAACAAACCACGCAGGGCAGGCAGGAGGAGCAGTTGCAGCACAACCGAGCATTGAGGGCAGAAGGGACCGGCAGCAAAATAGACCAGGGAGGATAGGGGCATGGAACTCAGACAGGCAGGATAGAGGTAGCAGGGACAGGCGACAGTCATCGGACCATGCAGGGAAGGAGGGAGGGGGCTGGTGCACGGACGCACACAACAGAGGATAGGGAGGAGGTGGATGGGGCAGCAGGCTAACTGTTGAGGGCAGGCGGGAAGGGCAGTGGCAGAACAGCAGCCACACAGGGCTGTAATGAGGGAGCAGGGGCATGGACTTGGACAATGGATGGCAGGGGGAGGGGTTAGGAGCATCACTCTTGGGTGGGGTCATCACAGTGCCAGATCCCTACGTGCAATCCCCCCCACACGTGCATTACGATGGGCATCTTATTTAGCGTTGAAAAAAACCCAGACATTCACAGGAAAAAAACAAAGGTTACAGGGATGTTATAGTTAGGAAAAATAATTTTTTTTAAACCTTCGAAATTCACTAAGAAACTAACGGTTACAGGTACATTATAGTTAGTTTCAAATTTTACGCGCACAAAAGTATAAAAATTCAACTGTTACAGATAGTTATTTCAAATAACTATAGCTCTGCCCTAAGTCAACTATAACTTGTTCTTTCAAAATGCACTGCTAGTTACCCCTAACTGCTAATTACATCACTCATGACAACTTCTGTGACAGCATTGATAATATCACTGTAACATTAGCAGTAAAATTATTGATGAGAAAACTGTGCATGTCGACGGTGAGATTTATAGTTAGCTCGGGGCACGAGGGTGTGATTTTTGGCCTTGGTGACCCCATCCCCCTAGGTCTGGCCACAAATAAATGGAGGGGGGACCCCGTCTGCAGAGCATGGCCAACTGTCCTGGGTGCCTCCCAGGAAACCTAGTGTCCAAGGGGACCACAGGGGAGCCTCAAGGCCCTACGTTCGCAGACGGCTCCCCGCCTCGTGCAGGAGCCGGCATTACTTTTGCACACCGGGAGCTGATAAACATGCAGTTCCTTTTCTGCAAAAGCAGTTGTTTCCTTTGTTTCCCTATGCACATCTCTGCGGGCAGGGAAACAGAGGAAACCTCAGCTTCCAGTTGGCAAGAACACTTTGACAGCTCTTGTCGCTGCAAGCAGAGTGTTTGCTCTGATTTGGTGGGAGCTGTCAAAGCTCCTGCCAAGTCAGAGCAAAGAGCTATGTCCCAGGGTTGGGCATCCCCAGACATGGCAGGAGCCGTGCCTGGGGGGTGACGGTCCCCAGGGACATTATTCGCTCCATGAGGGGGACCATGCACCCCCCCTCCAACATTTAAACAGCACCGTGGAGGTGGTGGTCTCCTGGGCCAGGGGTCCAAGACGGAACCCCTTTGTTATTTCAATTCAGCTAAAGGGGGGGGGGCCTTGGGGCTGCTGGGGGCCACGCGTCACCCCCCACTTATAATAGCTTGTTAACTCCAGGGTTGTGGTGGTCCCCGGGGGTACTCAGGAGCCCCCGCCCCCACTTTAAAAAAAAGATTTTGCCCCCGGGGAGCCCTACTATTTCAACAAACCCCCTGGGATGTGGCCATCCCCGGGAGATGACGATCTCTGGGGCAAAAATAAGCCCAAGAGTGGGTCCCTATGCCCCCCTTCTTTTTTAATATGCCCCGGGATCTACTCCACCTAGGGGCTTTATTGTTTTTTTTACATTTTTGCCACAAACTCCGATGTTGCCGTGAATTCATTGCAAAATCGTTTTTATAAAGTGCTTTTTTGCCCTGACGGGGTTCCTCTGGGTCTCTACCCTGCCCCCTTTTCTTTTTGTTTTAATGTTTTTTCCTGGTTGAAGTGTCCCTAGCCAATCAGATCACACCATGTGATCCGTAGTATTCACAAAGTCTTTGTGCCTCTAGAAATCTTTATGTAGTTTTCTTTTAATATTTCAAAAACTACTTAACAGATTTACACCAAATAACAAAAAGCATTCTTTCTGGATCAAGAGCTTCCTTCCTGCCAAATTTAATCTAATTCCATCCGGTGGTTCGAGCTGTAGTAGTGTCTAAAATCCCTGTTGAAATTAAAATGGGAAATACACTTTTTTTGATCCCCCCCTTTTTTTTCCTCAGCCCTCGCTTGACAGATCACCCCGAAACTTCCCATATGCAACAAGAATTACCAGCATACTTTCTTTTGAAAAATATCATGAAGATTCGTCAAACGGTGCGAAAGATATAGGCAAGTCAAAAAACGCTTTTTCTATGGAAACATGGTCCTAACTATAACTACCTTGGGGGCGACCACCACTAGGTAACATATATATATATATATATATATATATATATATATATGTATGTATATATATATATATATATATATATATATATATATATATATATATATATATATATATATATGCAAAAAAGAAGAGAGAACTCTGGGTAGTTCCCAAGTTTAGGTGGAGAGCAGCTCTAGTAAGGAGCACCCTGCAACACCAGCGACACTCTAGATTTGCTCATCTCAAATGTTTGTTTATCTAGCAAAGTCTTTAAGCATTGGATCAGCTCAGTGCTATCCACGCCGAGCTGTAAAATCACAAAAGCCATTTACCACTCCAGGCACAGTATTACAGCTTTGGACTGATAAAGTACCATCCAAGCCAACCTGGAATGAGTAAAAGCAACTCCTGACACGTGTTTCGCTCTCATTAGAGATCATCAGAGAGGTTTAGCTTTGTCCAGACACAAGGGAGCACCCAGTATAAGTCAAAACAAATCCCTTTCAGGGTTAGGGTGACGCATAAATTATGCAAAAAAGAAGGGCGAACTCTGGGTAGTTCCCAAGTTTAGGTGGAGAGCAGCTCTAGTAAGGAGCACCCTGCAACACCAGCGACACTCTAGATTTGCTCACCTCAAATGTCTTTTTATCTAGCAAAGTTTTTAAGCATTGGATCAGCACAGTGCTATCCACGCCGAGCTAGATAATGACAAAGTATTTTTCCATTTGTACAGCAAAGTCTTTAAGCATAGGTTTGACACAGTGCCAACCTTGCCGAACTGTAAAATGACAAAAAAGCCATTTACCACTCCAGGCACAGTATTACAGCTTTGGACTGGTAAAGTACCGTCCAAGCCAACCTGGAATAAGTAAAAGCAACCCCTGACACGTGTTTCGCTCTCATTAGAGCTCATCAGAGAGGTTTAGCTTTATCTAGCTCGGCGTGGATAGCACTGTGCTGATCCAGTGCTTACAAACTTTACTAGATAAACAGACATTTGAGGTGAGCAAATCTAGAGTGTGGCTGGTGTTGCAGGGTGTTCCTTACTAGAGCTGCTCTCCACCTAAACTTGGTAACTACCCAGAGTTCTCTTTTCTTTTTTGCATAATTTATGCGTCACTCTAACCCTGAAAGGGATTTGTTTTGATATATATATATAAATAGATAGATATAGATATACCTCTATCTCTTTCTAGCGCTATCTCTCTCTCTCTCTCTCTATATATATATATATATATATATATATATATATATATATATATATATGTGTGTATTTATATATATATATATGTATATATATATGTGTGTGTGTGTTTATCTCACCTTAAATATACTTACTTTTCACTACATGTCTGGAGATCACCATGGGTGAACAACTGATTGAATGAACAAGATTTGACTACATAACTATGTTCTGCCCAGTTATGGGCACTGTAGGATACACACCTAATAAATAGAATGTGGAAAAGATATTCTTACTTTTCTTGGTAAAGGCATATTCGTGGGAAAGTCCTGTATTCTTGCATGGTAAAGGCTTTGCTTTGTCAAGGCATTGGGTGGTAAAGCATGCATGGTAAAGGCATGTGTTGTAACCGTATACTTCTTTTCAACTAATTTTATTGTTTTTTTAATATGGACTTACAGTCAATCAGTTCGTACATTTATGCATGTTATATAATTATTTATCACGATACATGTGTGTCATATGTATCACATGCATTAATACATCTTTAGCGTGAGGCAGGAGTCATTTGTTCAATGTTATGTAACACTGTGAACTGAACTTAGAAGTCTTTAAAAAAGGGTAACAGACACAATTGAATAAAGCAATTAATTGGTACATGTTTTTAGCTATCACTACTGGATTCAGACATATTTCGCGACTGAAGGTATTTCTATTCTACAGATTCTACAATCTCCAAGTTTTGGTTGCTCATGGGATATAAGTAGCAGTTGCCAGGTAAACCTACATAAATGAACCATTCAACGACTCTCAGAAGGTAGTATAGGGGTGTCTTGAGTCGATATCATTCTGAGCATGTTAAAAGAGAAGAGTTCATTTATATAGTCAGTGTTCAAGGTGGGAGTTGTTCTAGGTACGTTCGTAATTCCTGCTTGTTTTTCTCCCACCCAGCCGCAATAGTGACCCTAAGCAGTCCTCTAGCCTCTTCTCGTTTAAGTGGAACAGTCTCGGCCCTGCCCCATTTCAGCAGTGCAGCGCTCCAGTGATGTAAGTTCAGGAGTGTGTGTGATCTCCAGTGCATGGCGCTGGCTTGCCTACCAATAATTAAAGTGAGGTCAATAAAGCGGCAAGTTACCTTCATTCGTTTTGAATATTTAAAGAGGCCAAGAAATGCACTATCAATGGTGGATATGTCAGAGTGCTCTGTTAATTCAGCTAGGGTCTCTATAATATCTTTCCAGAAGCGTTTCATCACTGGGCAGGACCAGAACATGTGTATCAAATTAACGGTAGGGCTTACGAAGCTGGGGCTTTCTGAAGGGGACCCAAACATTTTTTATAGATGTTCCGGTGTAAGGTAGGCCCTGTGCAGTATATTGTATTGAATATATTCGAATTTTGCATTCCTCTACACCTTTCTGTGATATGTCAGTGGTCTATCCCACTCTTTGTTCGTGAATTCTCTGCCTACATCTTGTTCCCATCTTCTGCTAGTCAGTAACTAAGGGTCACGATCGTATGTATTAATGCCCGAGTGAACCAGGTAATCAAGCGCCAACCACTGCCTATAGTATGGAGTGTATGTACTAGTGGGTGAGGGTCTGGTTCCAAGTCAGTGATTTACCAATCGGTCGGCTAAAATGATGAGGAGTCTGTTGTATGCAGGAAAATGGGCAGCGGGTATACCCCAGCCTGCTTGTAAGTGATCCAAGGGAACGAGTGCTTTATCTCTGAAAAGGGCTCCCACCATACTGATTCTCACTCTGTCCCATTAAAGGCGGCCGTCTCTTCCCTGTTTTGTCTGAATTGACTTGAAGGCAGCTACTCTGATGTCCATTGAATAGGGTGGGATCCGGGGGGCATGAGTTTAAGACTACGTTTATAGCTATATTGAGCCACTTTCAGTAGTGCACTAGAAGTTTAGGGTAGTGTGGCTGACAGGAGAAATGTTTCCTGGACTATGTGTGGTTCTGGTTGCAGGCTGCCCTGGTTCTTCTGGTAAATTACCCACTAGCCATAGGGCAGGCCATTGGAATTGAGCGGACAAATAGTAATGTTCGAAGTTTTTTGCTCATAAGCCCCCTTTCTCTGTTGGCAGCTGCAACATTCGTAGTGCCACTCAACTTCTGACTTTATTCCAGAGGACGTTGCCCAATGTAGTATGGAGCATTTTAAAGACCCTTCTGGGGATATGTAGTGGGAGATTATGAAAATGTTAAACGCAGAAGCATACCCATTTGGACAATGCAATCCTACCTTGGACTGTGAGCGGGAGCGTTTTTGGGGGGCCATCTTGAGAGCTTAGCGATTTGACAGCTCTTGTGAGGCTATCGTCAATCAAGTCCTGGGTATTGTGATACATGTTTATGTCTGATTAGGGAAAGGTGTGAGGCTCCCAGCACAATTCCAGCGAGTCTTCTAGGAACTGTTGTGGTGTGCAATCCGGATGTTAAGGAAACAAACAGGAATTGGACCAATTAACCTTGATACTTCTCGAAATTCAGAGAGGATCGCTGTTGCTTACCTATGCCGTGCCTAACATCACGGATATAAATTAACACATCATCAGCCTACAAGGAGGATTCATGCAGCACTCCCTCCAGTGGCATTCCCAAATCCCGGGCTTGTTGATGTAGGCTCTGGGCCAGTCACTCAATGGCCAGAGCAAGAAGGTGCCTGACAGGTACCCTTGTTCACATACAATAAACGTATGAGGCTTTAAAGTTGGCCTGTGATGCCGAACGCTGTGAGAGTTGACCATGTAGCTCCAATCTAGCATATCATACGCCTTTTCAAGGTCTAATGCTAGGCATGCTGCATATGGCCTCTAGACTGGTGCACGTTCCATAACTCTGTGCAGTCTCCGTATATTAAGCATTGTAGATCTGCCCGAAATAAAACCATTTTGATCTGCATGCATGGGCATATGTTCCAGGAGCCTGGAGGCAATAATTTTGCTCACCACAATGGCCACATTTAAAGAAACCAAAAGTATGTTGTATAATCCAATAATCATATGGTTTTAATGTGGGATACCTTGAGCTCAGTATAGCTCTCAAAGATCTACCCCTACGATATGTGATGTCTGTTCTGACCGAAGAACAGTCATCCTGAATGTAAAATATGCCAATGTTTCTGCATACTGCTCCTGCGACCAGGCCCTGCAGCCGACCCCTATAACAACCCCAAAACCCATGCTGCGCACAGCCTTCAGCCTTGAGATGTAGGGGTTGGTGTCAGGGCCTGGGGCCAGGCCCTGCGGCCAAACCCATGCACAGCCTTTGCCAATGCGCAGCTGGGGTTGACCGCAGTGCCTGGCCTGAGGCTAGACGCTGTGGCCAACCCCCTAACCACCCAACCACACACTGCATGTGGCCTTTGGCCGTGCTCGGGTAGAGTTGACCATGGCCTGTCTCTCTGGATATGGGAATAGGTGTGACAAGGTGTATCTTGATGTGAGTGTGTCTTTCTGGGTATCAGAGTGGGTGCATCAGTTTCTTAGTGGGTCTGTGAGTGAGTGTGTCAGTGTCCGTGTGGGTCTGTGAGTGGGTTTGTAAGGGTTTCAGTGGATTTGTGAGTGGGTGTTGAGAGTCTGAGTTAGTGAGTGAGTGGGTCTGTGTGTGGGTGCATGTGGGTCTGAGTGAGTGTGTGAGTCGAAGAAAGATTGAAAGAGAAAGAGAGTGAAAGGGAGAGAAAGAGAGAGAGAGATTTTTAGGCTTTGATAAGTGATATATTTAGAATTCGATTTTTCTTGACAAGTTGAAACGAAAAATGTATTTGTCAATTAAAAAGAGTACGATCACCTTTCAGTATGAACCTTACACTTTTGAAGTTTTAAAGAAATTAAAGAATGAAAATGACCACAGGCACATCTGGAGTAGAATCCTCAACTTTCAGTGTAATTGTCTGTCACCTTAACCTTTAGGCCAGTGGTTCCCAACCTTTTGACTTCTATGAACCCCCACTTTATCATAACTGCAACCCAAGGACCCCCACTGAATCATTTTTGGAATCCGGGGACCCCACCCACTGAGTCATTACTGAAAGCTAGGGGCCTTATCTGTTAATATTATTTTATTTTCCAAGAAGTCGCGACCCCCTGAGGAGGCTTCGCGGACCCCGAGGGGTCCCCGGACCACAGGTTAGGAACCACTGCTTTAGGCAATAGGTGAATCCTTACGGTGATGCTGTTAACACGTCCGTCTATGTCAATTTATACACATCAGGACTCGTTTTAGGCCAATGAATCTTTGGGCCCAGTGGTGAGACACCGTAGGACGAGATAACTAATTAAAATATTAATCAATATGTCAATATCATTGTCAACGTTTAACATCAAAATATCTCTCACTTTAGACATTAACGAACATTCGACGCAACCATGACCCTTCAGTCATGAATAACCACACCTTAATGGAGTTAATAAGTTTTATTCCCTATTGATTACAATCTAGTAGTAAAGGCATTAATCTCAAAGTCAATAAACATGTAAGCACGATTACAAGATGACAACCACAATAAGCCTTTGATAATGCAAAGATCAGTAGCATAGACAATCAGATAGATATAAGTAGTTTATAACACATCGAACTTTCTAAGATACTAGTTCAGCATAGCACCACGTCAGTCACGTCAGTTGTCAGTCAGAGTGAATACCTCATCTAACCTCTAATTAGCATTAGCATGTTGGGCGTCATGCAAAACAATTTTGAACACCAATTTGGAAAACATCTAACTAAGGTCTCTATCAAAACATACAGCAGTTGGTACCTAGAAAGAAAGGCAAAATGAATTCTCATTAGCAATTTTATATAATTACCCTCCTCTGATTAAGTCAGCATTCAGGATCAGTCTTCGTCTTCAGGACATCAGTTAGATCGCCGTCAGTCTATCTAAGTTAGAGGCAAGAGACACTCTCCTCTTAAGGAGAAAAGTGTAAGGGGCAGTAATATGGGCAAGGATGGTTTGTCTAAGTCTCAAGTCACAGAATAGTGTGACAGAGTTTCGGGATGTAATCAATATCATTCCCTACCTAATGTCTGGTTATTTCCTGTGTCATGGGTTTTTATCCCTTTCTAGTAATTCATTCTCCCAAAATTCTATTGGTTAGTCAATACACCCCTTCATTGTTAACCTATCAAATTATACATTAAGTAATGCATTTGTCATCTCTCGATAATATATCGTCTTCTGATTGGTCTTCATAATCGGTCTTCCGTAGGTGGCATATCCGGGGTTACTTCATCAGCTTGGCACACGTCTCAGGTTAAAAGTTCTCGTTCCCTCGTCTCATTGTCCTTGGAAGTATCTACAAATGTTTCGAAGCACAATCATTTTATACTAAAAGATGTTAGCATGCGGATGGGAAAAAGTCCCTATGTTCCGAACTAATACAGAGAGAACAATAGCTGGGTTATGGTCATTTGCAAGTTCTGCACACTGAAGAAACAGGAAAAATACGCTTTTAAATATGAGAGCTACACAGCTTCTGCTCATGCTAACTTAAGATATACGAGTTCTAATGAATGCAGTTTTTTTATACGTTTTAATGTGCTCAGTTAAGCAAACTATAAATGATTATTCCTTACAGTTGACATTAGTTTATACATGTGAACGATTCTCCATTTTTATGAATACGCTTTTAATAAATGTTTTATTAATACAGCATTGTTAGACATAAGCATTTCACGTCTATAATATGTAATATCAAAATACGCTCTCTCAGTCCCTCCTCTGATGACGCTCGTCATCACAAATCTTCCAGGTTTTAACTTTTTGCCTTACGCATAATGCGCATTTCAACATCTTTTCCTTTATGTGAGCTTTCCCATATTTCATTAAACATTTTCTCTCTCTCACTTTCTTCGTTTCTTTTGGTTCTGTTAGCCAAATTTATTTTCACCTTTTCATTAATTTTGCATATTCCCCAAAATCCCAATAGACAAATCAGAACAATTAATAATCCCATCATGATTTTTGCAAGTACCCCATTCCAAATGTTGGTAAACCAGCTTCCCACTCGGGCAATTCCCTTTCCAAATTTCTCCCAAACACCAAGTTCTTTTAGATCCTTCAAATCTGCACTATCTCTAGTCAGGTTAGTAAGCATGCTTCTAATTTTCTTACTATTGTCAGGTATATACGAGCAACAATGTCGCTCATTAAGCATTTTGCACACACCTCCACTCTTTGCTAAAAGAATGTCTAAAGCAAGCCGGTCATAGCTCTTTCTGCAGCAAGTTCTGTATCCATCAGAAGTATAGCTCCTGTGAAATTTGTCAGCATGTTATCCACAATAGTAGACAACTTTTGAATTTTCATAGAATTTAGAATAACCCCTACTGAAGGGATTATAGCTCCAAATATATCACCAATGACAGCCGCCACTGATTCTCGTTTTTGTCTGGTATGTTGTAATTCAGACGTTTTAGGTAGGTGTTTTAAGTCATCAATCTGGTAAATCTTTGGGAATGTTATTCCCAAATAACATGTCCCATACCATCCCTTAGGGAGACGGTAATACGCATTTAACCCACAGATGTAATAGATTCCAGGAATCGCTGGGTCTTGTCCATTTAACATAAAGGTCCATTTGCTCTGAAACAAAAACACATGCCTACATTCACTCGTTCCTACAAACAAATTATCTTGATCAGATTTTGGTCTATATATACAGAGTCTACCTACGTGTAATGCATCTATAGCTAACTTGCCTTGTGTTTTAATTTCAGTATAAGCATAGTCATTGGCATAAGTGCGTTTTTCTAAACCTTTTTCTAATCTTTCCTTTAGTGCTTTGCGTCTATCATCTGTGTGATCTAAAAAGCTTTTCTCTACAGGAGACAGTAAGCATGTCAAGTTATTGCAGTGTGCATAAGCAGTTCCAAATGTTAGTGTTGGCTCAAAGAATCCTCTAACTAATTTTATATCATGCTCTTTAGCTAACTTATTTAAGAATTCAATAACAGGCACAAAAGAAAACACAACATCTAAATTTGAATAAAAATATTGCACGTGCTCTTGATTATAAAATCTTGTTAGTAGCAAGCTGCAACTAATCCCATACGTAAGAGGGAGGCTATGATAAGTAACTCCCTCCTGCACAGATGAAGGAATTTTAGTACACACATAACAGTCTTTCGCATTCATAGTTTCCACATACTCATTTAGTAGGCGATAGAAAACATTAGTAGAAAGCTCCCCGTTTGGATTAGTTCCCTCATGCAGATGTTTTGTGTCTTGCTCGAATTTCTCCCATGGTGATAGTTTATTAGTTGTAGTAGTAGTCTCAGGTTTTGAAGTTGCATTAGTAGTTTCACTCTCTCTCCATGGCATTCCTACAATCACTCCCACAATCATTATTGCACATACAGCACCTATCATAAGTCCTAACCAGCCACATACTTTACTTCCCTTGTTACTATAAGCCATGTTTGTATAGAATCAAACAGTAGATCAACAATCAACTCTAAGTAGCAAACTCTTTCTGCGTAATTTACAGCGTCTTCACTCAAACCAGGACCCTTTTCGTCAATTCAGGTTAGCAGCTTGTCGTAATCAGGTTTTTATAAGTCAAATCCAGGTTTAATGTCACTTTCCAGTAGTTTTTTTTTTTCTCTTCTCTAAGATTCTTGTTTTTAAGCTTTCACAATTTATTTAATGTCTTTTTCTCCCCAATCCTTTTTTTTTTTTTTTTTTTTTTTTCTTCGGATACCGTAGTACTGGCCTGGTATTTCTCGATCAAAACAGAACGCTAAGAATTCTTGTTGCCATTCAGCGGTTGTAGCGTATGCCCATTCAGGACCGGTATATCTTCTGTTTGCTATTCTTTTTCTTTTTATTCTTCGTTCACCTTGCTGTTCTCCTTCACTCAGATCGTCTGCTCGTGAGGTATCGCTTTCCTCTATTATTGTTTCATTTGCTATTTCTCTTATTCTAAAGTGTGAATTTTCTGGCCAATTGTCACCTCTGTTCGTCTTACTTCGGTGTTTTCCTTCAGTACCATGAACAGCACCCTCCTCTGGTAATATGGTGTTTTCTCCTGATAGGCTTGGAACTCGTTCGGCAGATCTTGATTCGTTCTGATTTAAATTTGACACTTCTTCGTCTCTCTCTCCTTGTTCGACACTGTATTCAGTTTCTGAATTGTATTCGTCTGCTTCTGGGAGAACCTCTCCTTGACTTTGTTCTCCTGCTGCCTCCCCTGAGATTGGCACTTCGTCACCTCTCTCGAACTCTCTGATAGTTTGAGGGACACGGCTGTTCTCAGCGGGCTCTCCTGTAGTCTCAGATCCTTCTTGACTGATCTCTGACTCTGAGACTTTCCTCTTGAGGTTGCTGCACCTGAATTTTCAAGTTCCTCTTCAACAGGACACGCTACCCTTTTTGTATGACTGGCATGTATCCAGTTGGGAATTCCGGCACACTTCACAGCAGTAGTGGTTGTCAATATCACTTGATATGGCCCTTTCCAACGCGGCTCAAGACACGATTTTCTTACATGCTTCTTCACAACCACCCAATCTCCAGCTTGCAGAGAGTGTCCTGGTTCGCCGATTGGTGGTAACGTGTTAGCTTCCACCTGGTGAGAGAAAGAGCGAATCACGTCAGCCAAACTTTTGCAGTAATCCAACACCATATCATCTGTAATATTCACTAGTGCATTTGCAGGTACCGCCGGTAACCTCATTGCTCTGCCCATGAGGATTTCATGTGGGGACAATCCTGTTTTCTTATCTGGCGTGTTTCTCATAGACATCAGCACTAGAGGTAATGCATCTGGCCACTTCATGTTTGTTGCTGCACACATTTTTGCTATTCTTGATTTCAAAGTACCATTCATCTGTTCGACTAGTCCTGAAGCTTCAGGGCGATAGCTACAATGCAGCTTTTGTTCAATGTTGAGTGCGGCACACAGGAGTTTAATCACCTCATTGTCGAAGTGTCTTCCCCTATCTGATTCTATAGAAACCGGAAACCCGAACCTGGGTATTAATTCTCTGAGTAGTAGTTTTACAACTGTGAGACTGTCATTCCTACGTGTGGGATATGCCTCAATCCAATGGCTAAAAACACACATAATCACCAGCACGTATCTCAGACCTCCACAAACAGGCATTTCAATGAAATCCATTTGGATCTTATTAAATGGACCACCAGCTCTCCCAATGTGGCTCAAAG
This sequence comes from Pleurodeles waltl, assembly GCF_031143425.1. Classification (NCBI taxonomy): domain Eukaryota; kingdom Metazoa; phylum Chordata; class Amphibia; order Caudata; family Salamandridae; genus Pleurodeles; species Pleurodeles waltl. Next base: position 286,183,471 of record NC_090448.1, on the reverse strand, counting down.
TTACCACAGTTCCTTTTCCAGCGTTCATTTGTTGACAAATGACGCATCTGTGACAAGTAATTTCTGCGGCATGTCTGAATTTTGGATTGAACCAATCAATCTTAAATGATCTGATCATGGCATCTCTTCCCAAATGAGCCTGCCCATGATACAATCGGGCAAATTGTGACAGAAGACTGTTTGGCAACACTAGTTTTCCCTCTCTTGATACCCAAATATCGTCTTCTCTCTGTACACACTGCATTTTCTGCCAAGAATGTTTTTCTTCCTTACCAACGTGGCTTTGTACTGTCTTTAATTCGTCTAAGGTATCAACCACTCGTAATGCTAGACTTAAGGTTGTGTCATTCTCAGGTTGTGGTAACAGTTCCCATTGTTCTTTAAAAGATATACAGTTTAATGCACAAAATCTGGCAACCTGGTCTGCATAACCATTCCCCATTGACACAAAATCTTGTGATCTGGTGTGAGCACTGCATTTCACCACAGCAATTTCAAGAGGCAACTGTATCGCATGTAACAAATCTCTTATCTGTTCTCCATTTTTCACTGGTGAACCAGAGGATGTCATAAACCCTCTTTGTGACCAGAGTTGACCAAAATCATGCACAATTCCAAATCCGTATCTGCTGTCTGTATAGATTGTGACCTTTAAATTTACAGCAGCATGGCAGGCTTTTGTGAGAGCTATCAATTCTGCCACTTGTGCAGAAAACACTTTCTCGAGCCAGGAGGCTTCGACTATACCAGATATGGTACATACTGCATAACCAGCTCTCAAAGTTCCTGATGAATCTCTTAGACAGGACCCATCAACGAACATAATGTAATCGTTTTCCTTTAACTGGGTATCTTTTATATCTGAGCGAGGTTTGGTACTGAGCTCAGTTACCTCCAGACAATCATGCTCAAATTCTTCCCCATCTTTTATTTCTGTATTCTCAATGGGAAGTAGAGTTGCCGGGTTCAGTACAGTGCACCTTTTCAATGTGACATTTGGTGACCCCAGAATAATTGTCTCATATTTGGTAAGTCGGGCATTTGTCATGTGTTGTGTCTTAGTTCGTGTCAGCAGAATTTCAACAGAATGTGGAACCAATACTGTTAGGGGATATCCCATAACTATGCCCTCGCATTGTGAAAGGCTTTGACCAACTGCTGCGACTGCTCGCAAACAACCCGGTAAGGCTGCTGCGACAGGGTCCAAAGTAGCTGAAAAATATGCTACAGGGCGATTTGCATCTCCATGGACCTGTTTTAAAACAGACAAAGAACAAGCATCACGTTCATGACAGAACAACAAAAATGGCTTCTCATAATCAGTCATTCCTAATGCTGGAGCTCTGCACATGCATTCTTTCAGCTCTAGAAATGACTCAAGCTCTTCTTTTGTCAATGTGATTGTGTATGGTTCATCCTTAACTTCCTTTCCTGTCAGTTTTATTAATGGTTTTGAAATGATCGAGAAGTTGGGTATCCACTGGCGACAGTAGCCCACCATTCCCAAGAACATTCTGACATCTCTCTTTGTTGTTGGGGGATTCATTTGTAAAACAACTGTTATTCTCTCTTTGGATATTCTTCGAGACCCTTTCTCAATCAGATGCCCCAAATATTTTACTTCTTTTTGACAGTACTGCAGCTTTTTAGGTGACACCTTATGTCCGTTTTTCCCTAAATGATTCAATAAGGCAATGGTATCATATTTGCAGCTGTCTTTGGTTTTAGATGCAATCAATAAATCATCAATGTACTGCACAAGAGTCGAATCGTAAGGTAACACAAGAGGTTCCAAATCCTTCTTCAATATCTGATTGAAGACGGATGGTGACTCAGAAAATCCCTGAGGAATTCTGCACCAACTGTATACCTTATCCAGGAATTTGAAACTGAACAAAAACTGGCTGTCCTCGTGAAGTGGAATCGAGAAAAACGCTTGTGATAGGTCTACTACGGTAAACCACTCAGCATCACAAGGAACTTGGTACATTATTACTGCTGGGTTGGGAACCACAGGGCAGCATTTTACCACAATTTCGTTTATTTTTCTCAAATCCTGCACAATTCGAACTTTCCCACAGGGCTTTCTCAAACCCATAATCGGAGAGTTACACGGACTACTCAGGACTTCTTTCAAAACTCCCTGTCTGAGAAAATCTGCAATTATCTGTGTCACTTCAATAAGGACATCCTGAGTCATGTGATATTGTGACAGTTGGGGGAACACTGCATTCGGCTTTATCTGCACCTTGATTGGTTTTACTCCCTTTATTAATCCAACCTCCTTTCCAGTCAAATCCCACACTTTCTCTATCACCGATCCTTGCAGATCAGCAGGTAGATCGATCAAGGTGAACACTGGAAAAAGGGTAATTAGAGGGTAATCCTCATTCATCTCTCCTCCTACTTCCATAAGCTGACCCTCATCTGCCTCGTCATCACTGTATGTCTGAACCTCTATTCCACCATCGGAACAGGTAATTGAACATTTGGTTTTGCACAATAAGTCTCTTCCTAACAAGGATACTGGACTTGAATCGCACACGACAAATCTATGCAGGCCCTGGAAATTTCCAATTTCAACCTGCACTGGGTCAGTGATTGGATTAGTCAGGTACTGATTAGCCACACCAACCACTCGTATGGTGCGCCCTGAGAGAGGTAATCTTGGTACCTCTGCACTGCGAACAGTAGAGCGTGTAGCTCCTGTATCAACTAAAAATGAGACTTTGTAGCCCATTACTTTTCCCTCCACATATGGGCCTCTCTGGTCTACCTCTAAGGATGCGGCGAGTCTGCACTCTTCACTGTCTGAGCTATCATCTGACCAGTCCCCATTCATCTCATTTTCACCTCTTAGTGGGAATTGTTGTACAGTGTTGTTTTGATTTGTTACTTGACCTGTGACCTGTTGAGGAAGCATCACCTGCTGCTGTCCCATCGGAGCTAGGGGTAACTGCATTTGCTGTCTAGACACCATAGGGATCTGCTGTTGCATCGGTTGTACTGACACTGTTTGGAAACGCGGCATTTGCATTTGCTGCATAGGTTGCGCCCCTGTCATTTGTACCAAATTATTTTGATAGTTCTGATTCGGGTGTCTCATTCTTGGACCTTGTGAATTTTGCAATGTACAGGCATTGATACTCTGCTGAACCGTACCATCCTGCATTATATTTGGACAATCCCGTTTCCAATGTCCCACGCCCCCGCACGCATGGCATGGTGACATCTTTTTCACTCCTTGACCATCACCTTGAACAACAACATTATTCATGTCCGCACCACGGTTCACAAACCCTCGACCTCTACCTCTCGGCTGTGCCTGAAACACACCATTCAATTGCGGTTGTTGCTGTATCATTTGCTGAACACCATTTCCCTGTATTCCAGCCTGTGCAGCTCTTATCTGCATCACCATCACCTTCTCCTTCAACTTTTTCTGTTTTAACTCAATTTCGTCACTACAGTATTTCGCGTACTGCAATACCTCATCAATCGGTTTAGCTTGCCAACAAATCAAATGATTTTTAATCATTTGGTTGACCTCCGGTCTCAGCCCTTCGACAAATCTGAACACAAGATGATTCATGTCCTTCGGCTCAATTGTTTCAGTACCACTGTAATGTTTGAATGCCTTTAACAATCTTTTGTAATATGCATGTATTGACTCTTTAACCTCTTGAGAGGTCTGGTCAATTTTCTGCCAATCAGTCACCTTCGGCGACACCTTTTGTTTCAAAAACTCAATTACTTTACGATAATATTTCATCACCTCTTCAGAAGGCGCTCCAGTCACTTTATCCCTTGCTGGTTCCTTTGTGGGCCAATCTACCCCTCTCTTGCATTCAAGCCATAAATCTGGCGGAACAATAATCTCAAACAAGGTATTTAAGTCTTCCCAGAGACACTTCGCAAGCTTCACAAATCTATCTGTCTGTTGATACCACTCGATCGGTTTTTCTCTTAACCTGGGATAATCATTCGTAAAGGACAAAATGTCTCCCCTGGACCAAGGCACATGCACCAAAACACCACCAGCTGTTTCTCTCATAGGTAGGATTTTTACTGTCTCTAAGTTCGGTGTGACGGTTGTTTCATTAGATACTGGACTATCTCTTTTTCCCTTATCCTTTTTCTTCATCCATCTGCCTTCCCATTTTTCTAGTGCTCCCCAAATTTGTGCGCTTTGCAGCAGCTCTTTCAAATGTGTCTTCATGCCTGCAGATCTCATGTGCTCAAAATCTTTTGAGTCAAAATCTAATCTGTAACTCCGTTTCAAATGTTTTGTGTTCCCAATGTCGATATTGTATTTGTCTGCCAAATTCGTTAATTTCTGGTGTACTTTGCCTACTTCTTTGGTGATTTTTGGACATAGGTACCTTAATTCTGCCTGAGTGTAAGACTCCAATCTATTTACACCCATTGTTCCCTCCACCAATTCAGCAGCTTCTGCTCCTAGTCGTACTAGATTTAGGTATTCATCGTGTTTCTCTTTCTCAGGTTCGATTGCAGCTGCTGTAGCCCTTTGTGATGTGCATGTTTTCTCTAACCACTCATTTAGCTGTTGTACTATAAAACCCTGCAGTGAAATGTTCCCTGCATGTATCATTGGAGTGTATGAGGTATTTGTACTCATAGTTTGGGGAGTCAATACTCCCAATCCTGCTTGTCGCATTGCCTCAAGAGGTGCCCCTATTGGACTAAGGTCCATTAAGGGTCTTGATTGTTCACAAGCCTGTCCTCCTTGTGCCATTATTTGTGGAGTTATAATAGGCCCTCCTCTTATCGTTTCATGAGTTAGGACTCCCTGTTCACACATCCTTGTTTTCTCCTGTGCATACAACGGCACCGGGGGACCAACTGTAATGGGTAGTGATATAGCGGCAGGTGTCTGGCCTGCTCCCAAGCTTCTTGGAGCTTCAACACCATAGGTCTGATTTAATAATCCTGGTGCAGGTTCTTTTAAAGGACCCGCTACTGGGTTATACCCAGGTATCAGTTTCGGCGGTTGTGACACTAACTGCGGAGTTGATTCAATCTGCACTAACCGTGGCTTTGTGTATATCGGGTCTGGCTGCACCACCAAGTTCGTAGTAGTCTCAAGCACTGGAACATCGGGATAAATTCTTTTTATCTGTGGTGGAGGCTGTAACTGTATCGGCGGGTCTGGAGCAGTGGGTACACTGACACCATTCTGTATCAAAGCTGTATCGCTATTCTGCACTGTATCAGTAACACCCTTCTCTTTCGTCTGGTTCCCAAGATCCAAGCTAGTACTTGGAGCATTGTCGTTCACCGCGTAAGGTGGCGGACGATCATGTAACAGCCTATCCATAAACGCCTCATCATCTGAATCGTCCTCTTCTTCCCAAGATCTTTTATTCTCTTTGTGTTTGACTGGCTCTTTATCAGTTTTGCAAGAAGCTTTCTTTCCCTGTGTTTCCTCTCCCTGGGTTATTGCCGGAAACAGCTTCAACCCATCCACTATTCCTCGTCTCCACATTTTGTTCTCATTATCCCACCTAGCCTCTGCATAGGATTTTTCAGCTCTTGTCAGTCTCCTGTGAAATCTTTCTTGTCTATGTTTAAGAGCCATCAGGTCCCAAATTGCCAAAGCCTCATACTGTGCTGGTCGAGGAGGTGGTTGCTGCGTACTTAACATCCACCTCAGATTTTCTAAAACCTTTTGATTAAAAGTTCCATGTTCAGGAAACGCTAGACACCCTTCTTTCTCTGTCAGTTTACGCCATTGTTTTATCCATAAACACGGTGCAACACCCTTTTCTTCCATAACCGTGTAAGCTGGCGTACCCTCAGGTGGTGTAGGTTCCCCATCAGTCGCAACGATATACACATCTCCTTTCAATGCGCTTTTAAATGCCTTAACAAAATTCATTTTATTTTAATTTTACTCAGAAACGGCTTTGTTCCCAGGACACTCTTCACCTACCCTTTGCTCAACCTATTGCCTTTCACGGACGGCAGCCAATCCGTGCGCGACCCCTCTCGACATCTGACCTATCCCAGCGCGGCACCACTGACGTCACACTCACACACACTGCAGCTGACAAAGTCTTGCGGCTTGTCCACACCTCACTAACTCCTTACAACTCATACAACTAATGCAAATTTTTGCTAGCACTTGAATGACAACACAAATCTGCCGGTTTACTACAGGAAGGGTAACACATTCGCTTCAGAACTTTACAGAGATTTCACTTGAAGCCTCGGCCGCTACTCTCTCCTTCTCAGTTCCCTCGTACGCAAGCAGAATTCGTCCTGCAAATCCTACTCTCGACTTGTCAATGACTCCTTCTAGTGCACTTTAGAACTTGTCAAATCTCCATTGAAGGTTACACGCATGCATCATAACTCGAAACTCGATCTGTCAACCACACCTGATTGACCTACTAAACCGCACAGATTACAACATAAACCATTTTTAACATCATACTCCTGAGTCTTAGACCTCAATAGGCCCGTATACAACAACCAACCACGTGGATAATTTTGAGCAAAAAGCGCTACATTCACATGAAGTACGCCGACTTCCCTACTCTCATGCTGTGGAGTACGCCCACTCCTTCTAAACAACACTTTATTTGGCCTAATCACACTCAAGTATTCACAATCACCTGCAAAGTGCATAAGATTTAATAAGCGCAAAACCCTAACCACACATACTATGGCGCCGAGAACATTCCCAACTCATTTAGGCAGGCTCCGAGATCCCGGGAAAGCCCATGGCAGATCTAGCAACTCATCATCTTTCCAATTTGCATTATCACAAGAAAACAATTGAACAGTGAAAACTCCGTCCTAGGGCCCCCAAGGGCCAAACCGTACTCTGCTACCAGAACTGTTAACGCGTCCGTCTATGTCAATTTATACACATCAGGACTCGTTTTAGGCCAATGAATCTTTGGGCCCAGTGGTGAGACACCGTAGGACGAGATAACTAATTAAAATATCAATCAATATGTCAATATCATTGTCAACGTTTAACATCAAAATATCTCTCACTTTAGACATTAACGAACATTCGACGCAACCATGACCCTTCAGTCATGAATAACCACACCTTAATGGAGTTAATAAGTTTTATTCCCTATTGATTACAATCTAGTAGTAAAGGCATTAATCTCAAAGTCAATAAACATGTAAGCACGATTACAAGATGACAACCACAATAAGCCTTTGATAATGCAAAGATCAGTAGCATAGACAATCAGATAGATATAAGTAGTTTATAACACATCGAACTTTCTAAGATACTAGTTCAGCATAGCACCAGGTCAGTCACGTCAGTTGTCAGTCATAGTGAATACCTCGTCTAACCTCTAATTAGCATTAGCATGTTGGGCGTCATGCAAAACAATTTTGAACACCAATTTGGAAAACATCTAACTAAGGTCTCTATCAAAACATACAGCAGTTGGTACCTAGAAAGAAAGGCAAAATGAATTCTCATTAGCAATTTTATATAATTACCCTCCTCTGATTAAGTCAGCATTCAGGATCAGTCTTCGTCTTCAGGACATCAGTTAGATCGCCGTCAGTCTATCTAAGTTAGAGGCAAGAGACACTCTCCTCTTAAGGAGAAAAGTGTAAGGGGCAGTAATATGGGCAAGGATGGTTTGTCTAAGTCTCAAGTCACAGAATAGTGTGACAGAGTTTCGGGATGTAATCAATATCATTCCCTACCTAATGTCTGGTTATTTCCTGTGTCATGGGTTTTTATCCCTTTCTAGTAATTCATTCCCCCAAACTTCTATTGGTTAGTCAATACACCCCATCATTGTTAACCTATCAAATTATACATTAAGTAATGCATTTGTCATCTCTCGATAATATATCGTCTTCTGATTGGTCTTCATAATCGGTCTTCCGTAGGTGGCATATCCGGGGTTACTTCATCAGCTTGGCACACGTCTCAGGTTAAAAGTTCTCGTTCCCTCGTCTCATTGTCCTTGGAAGTATCTACAAATGTTTCGAAGCACAATCATTTTATACTAAAAGATGTTAGCATGCGGATGGGAAAAAGTCCCTATGTTACGAACTAATACAGAGAGAACAATAGCTGGGTTATGGTCGTTTGCAAGTTCTGCACACTGAAGAAACAGGAAAAATACGCTTTTAAATATGAGAGCTACACAGCTTCTGCTCATGCTAACTTAAGATATACGAGTTCTAATGAATGCAGTTTTTTTATACGTTTTAATGTGCTCAGTTAAACAAACTATAAATGATTATTCCTTACAGTTGACATTAGTTTATACATGTGAACGATTCTCCATTTTTATGAATACGCTTTTAATAAATGTTTTATTAATACAGCATTGTTAGACATAAGCATTTCACGTCTATAATATGTAATATCAAAATACGCTCTCTCAATGCTTTCAGACATACATATGACAGTCAACCCATGCATGTGATTGGAAAGAAACATGAATGTTCCACCACTAGGAAGTTTTAACAGTAGTAAATAAACACACACACTGCCAATCAATTCTAGAATTTGAATCTTGAGCCTACTGAGTGACAGCACAGGACCTTGACCATTAGGCCAGAAGTGACTATGTTCTGCTCTGTATCCAAATGTATCTACAACATTTGTGCCAAACATCTAGCTAGTCTGAATCTGAAGTCATTTCATGGAGAAACCATTGCAGTACCATTCTCTCTCTCTCTCTCTCTTCCATCCCATAATGGGATAAAGGGTTGGGTTGGGGGGGCGTGTGGCATCCTGCATTATATTTGTTTAAAGCACCGGGGCGGTGGCGGTCCCCTGGGCTGCAGGGGGCGGATGCCTCCCCCGTGCATTCAAAATGTCAATGTCCCCAGGACCTGAAACGCCCAGGGGCTTCTTAAAAACCAGTGCGGGAGCCTGCACTTTGCTCGTCAAAGGTGGCAAAGATATATATATATATCAGTCAAAAACATTTTTTCCTATGGAACCATGATCCTAACTATAACTCCCTACTGATGAACACCAGTATGTTATGTTATATGTGTGTGTGTGTGTGCATATATAAATATATATATATATATATATATATATATACATATATATATATATATATATACACACACACACACACATACCTTTTACCCAATAACAGCTGAACCTTAAAAAAATCATTTTCCACCCCAAAATGTCCTTACCACCCACAAAAACTCATTAACATCCTAAACCCAAAAAAATCCCCTTACCACCCAAAAACCGAAACCCTAAAAATTCCCTAACCACCCAAAAATCTATACCCACCCTAAAACCTAAAAATCCCCTTACAACCCAAAAACGTATACCCACCATAAACCCTAAAAATCCCATTATCACCCAAGAACTCAGACCCAACCTAAGCCCTAAAATGTCCCTTACCACCCAAAAATTTATGCCCACCCTAAACCCTAAAAACCCCCTTACCACCCAAACACCCATACCCACACTAAACCCTAAAAATTCCCTTACCACTCAAAAACCTATACCGACTGTAAACCCTAAAAATTCTCTTACCACCCATAAACCCATACTCACCCTAAAACTTAAAAATAATATAAACATATATATGTACATATATTTTAAAAATTATACACATGCATATTTATTTTAAAAATATGTGTATGTATATATATATATAATGTGTATATATATATATACACACACACACAGACACACATACATAAATACATTTAAAAGCTGTTTACTTACCTGCTATATACTTACATTTTCCATGATTTTCGTTGTAAAAGGCATCAATTGTAAATGTATAATCGTAAAACATTTCGTTTTAAAGGCATTTTCATTATAAAGCCTTAATTGAAAGGCTTCAAGGTCTCTAGCCTTAGTGATAAAGGATGTTTCCCCTCCAAAGAATGTAGTTGCAGTTCATAGATTTTTTACTGTTTTTTTTTTTTTTAGTTTTGTTGCCTTGTGTAAAAATATTCCATTGTGTCACACATACTTTAGTAAGTAGCATTATACTTGGGTATAATAGAAGGTTTGCGATTCTCTGCTTGAATCTTTGAAGTTTGCTAATGGGAGACAGCACGCTCTCCTGTGTCGGAGGGCAGCCAGGGGTTCGGTGCTTTTGTTCCAAAGGAAGTTTCATTTCTGAAGGTTTTTATCTTACTAAAGTTAATTTTGACACCATACCCTCATTGGTTTCTGTTGCACTATTTGGTGCACAAGACTTTTACCACTGTTTCATGATCGTGATTTGAGAGATATTGTATGACACAAATGTTCATGCTTAAGCACACATTCCTCAAACCTCTTCAAGACGTGCTAAGGGACCAACTTCCACCCGGCCGCTTCCCCATTACCCTTTTCTCGCTCTCTTGCGCTCCCCTTTAGGGAATAGAACACCAGGAGACTTTACTGGGATACAAACAGCCACAATTTTATTAGCTTATCCATCATAAGCACATAAAATCAGAATATTGTCCCTTTGCATCAATGCACAACAGGTTTCTTAATCTTCACGATGCCCCATGGTCCATATGATGTTGTTGAACACCCGTGTTAGTCACAGCCTTTCCTTTTGAGAGCCCAGTGATTAGCTAGTCAGTGCTTTGTGGCAAGGCCCGAGCTGCAAGTGCCATTTCTGCCTGCTGCTAACCCCTTGTTAGCCATTTGTCTACTCCCTCCATGTCCCTGCTGTGAGGCATCCAAAGGACACTACCTGAGCAGCTCTCCTTCTTTGGATATCGTGCTCTCCACCCAGCTGTGGTTTAACTCCACCACGCTGTCTGTGGTTACACGGCCATAGGCAGCACCCTTTTCCTACCTGCTCTGCTAGAAACCTATTTGTTCTAGTGCTCCTGTGATGTTTAACAGGAACATGTCGGTGCCTACCCCTGTTAGGTGGACATTATCTGCCTCATAAAACCCTGGTGTCCTAAGGTTGATGAACCCTTGCTTATGAAACTCTAGGAGTTGGCCCTGCATAATTTAGACATTGTGATGTTGAATTTTCTCCTGACCCTTTCCACTGCGCTATGATCCTTGTCCCACCTTCCATTCCAATCATTCTACAATTCCAAACCTCAATATGTCCACGGGTGGAGTAGACGTGCTACTGCTGTGAGGCCTGATGCCATTGCGCCCATCAAGTCCTTCCTACCAAAGCAAGTCAGATTGTTCCCCCCCCCCAAGTGTATTACTAAAGAGTCTGGTCTGCCTTCAAGCCTCAAGACAATTTGCACGGTGGGGAGCAGTTGGGCCCAACCCATCCCCAGCTGGACCAGCCACGAAACCAGTGTCCTTGAGTCGGGGTCTTCCATTGTTCTTCTTTAATGTACACCGTTGTGCCTGCGATGCATATGAGTGGCCAAGGATCCATACTCTTCGCCCAGCGACTGAGAGGCCTGTCTTAGAGAGAAGAAGGCGGTGGGAGGGCTGTTACTCTAGCATTCGGGGGAGTGGAGGGCAGACATACCTCCTAAATGCCCACATCGCCCAGCGACCCAGCCTTTTTATCCAATGCTCACCCAATTCTCATACCGCCAAACGAAACAAGTGGGAACCAGACCTATCGGGAGGAAGGCCAGCTTTCGCTATGGTCATCTTGAGAACTGCTACAAATTGGAAGCGGCTGAGGCAGGACCCATCCTCATGCTGGAACAGCAAGCGATATGCCCTTTGGGATGCCTGTCCCCATGTATTCACACATGCAGCACAACGGTCATAGTGCACCTTCCTCCAGGCAATAAAGGCAAGGAAACCCCCTGGATCTGTCGTAGACATTCACAGGTGGATCGTTATCGGTCCCTGACCCATACTTAAATCCTGCCCCTGGAGGCTTGCCCTCCCTGGGTTTGACAAAATATGGAGGTCGCTCGATAACTGGGATCCATCCTTAGCCCCCTTTAAACACAGAGGGTGTCCGCTGACCATCGCAGTGACTGGTCGGTTTGAAGGATGCCAGCCAATCGGCGCTTACCTTTTTAGCGGGCTTGGATGGCCCTCTTGTCCACCGCCCTATGGAGGCTCTGTCGGAGGCCTCTAACTGGTCCGCTGTGCTGACCGGCCCACTATCTTTTCAAGTGCATCAGCACAATAAAACAATGCCAACACAAAAAAATAGAGCAACACAATTGAACAAGACAGCACAGCACTTCAACACTGCTCGCTAATGCAGCACGATATCAACACAATAGCACAACATAACAAAACACCAACACAAAAAAGCAACAACAGAACAGCACAACAGAAATGTTTTGTGTGTTGTGTGCTGTTGTATTTGTTGCTGCTGTGATGTTTTTGCACTTTGTGGTTGTTTTGAATTTTGGGGTTTTTTGTTGTTGCATTATTGTTTTATAGTGCACTGCTATGACGTTTGTTGGTGTTGTATTTTGTTATTAATGTTATTTTGTGGCTTACTGTAGCAAAGTGTGACTAATTCTTGGTGTAAAGCATCACATTTTAGCTCTGGTGCAGAGCAGCTACCTTAAATACCGCTGCCCAAGTTGTACACTTGTACTTAAAACCAAATAGCCTCAAACCACAACTTGCCAATCTCACTTTCTTCTGTTTGTTGTTGTGTTAGAGGACATGACCTTAACAGGATCCCACATAATTGCAAAAATAGACTTCGTTTGTGTGAAAGCAGATCTACTGCTTGGACCAATTTTCTACCCAGTAGAGAAGATGAGGGTGGCCGTGCTTATTTATGCTTTATCAGCAAGGTCGGATGCTCTTCCCGTACTTCTTAACACAACATCTGTTCAGTCCTCTAACTTGGAAAACTGATGTCAGAAAAATGTGTTTCTTCATGCTTATATTTTAGGGCAAGGTTAACGCTTATTTTTTTAGAGGTAGCTGGGTGTGTACCGGTACACAATGAATGTTTCAACACATCTTTACATTTAGGGGGTTATTCTAACTTTGGAAGAGGTGTTAATCTGTCCCAAAAGTGACGGAAAAGTGACGGATTTACCACCAGCCGTATTACGAGTCCATTATATCCTATGGAACTTGTAATACGGCTGGTGGTATATCCGTCACTTTACCGTCACTTTTGGGACGGATTAACACACCTCCAAAGTTAGAATAACCCCCTTAGTCTTTCACTCAATGAGAATATGGAAGACACGATTAAGCATCCTTTGGTATCAGACGCACATAGTGGGCGAGCAGAAATTGTACAATTGTATTTTGGAAAGAGAATGCTTAAAATGTGTAAGAAAATAGGACTGTGTGGGCTGAAGCAGTACAGGCTTGGAAAACCTAGATTACAGCAGAGAGGAAAAGAAACAAGCATTCACAAAGCCAGTAGGTCTCGGGCTTTGCCAATGCATTTTAACTATTTTGTACTCCAGCATGGCTGTTGTTCAGCATGGCAGAGTGGAATAGCAAAGAGTGGAGTAAGGTGTTGTAGAGTGGACTGGCAGAGAGTGTTGTGTATTGGAGTGGCATAGTGTGGAGTCGTATGGAGTGGCATACACTAGAGTGCAGTGGCATTTAATTCAGCAGCGTACAATACAGTGTCGTAGAATGCAGTGGCACAGATTAGAGCGGTGCATAGTAGAGTGCAGTAGTACAGGGCTTCGGAGAGTGTGGTGGCCCAGAGAGGAGTGACGTGGAGTAGAGCCAAGTGGCATAGAGTGCAGAGTAGAGTTGAGTGGCATAGACTGCAGTGGTGTAGAGTAGCATAGAGTGAAGTAGTGCAGAGTAGAATGGCATAGGGTTCAGTGGCAGACAGTGTAGTGTTGCAGAGTAAAGTGTCAGAGTGCAGTGGTGTAGATTGGAGTAATGTGGTGTAGAGTACAGTGACAAGGTGCAGTTGTGTACAGTGCATTGGCATAGAGTTAAGAGTAGAGTGCCGTAGAGTGCAGTGGCGTAGTGTATATTGTTTCAGAGTAGAGTGAAGTGGCGTAGAGTAGAGTGGTACAGGGTAGAGTTCAGTTGCATAGAGTGGCATAGAGTCAAATGGTGTAAAGTGGTGTAGAGTGCAGTGGTGCAGAGTAGACTAGAATGGCATACAGTGGATTGGCTTAGAGTGCAGAAGCATAGACTTGAGTGTTACAGAGTAAAGTGCACTGGCATAGTATGCAGTGGCATGGACTGCAGTGTTGCAGAGTGGCGTAGAGTACAGTGACGTAGAGTGAAGCTGTGCACAGTAGATTGGTGTGGCCTACATTGGAGAGGTGTAGAGTGCAATGGTGAAGAGTGCAGTGGTTTAGAGTGGCTAAGAGTGCTCTGACCTAGAGTAGAGTGGTACAGAGTAGAGTAGAGAGGCGTAACAGGAAGTGGCGTAGAGTGGTGTGGTGCTTAGTGCAGTAGCGTGGATTGTCGTGGAGTGGTGTAATGTGAAGTGCTGCAGAGTGCAGTGGTGTGGAGCAGAGTAGAGTGGCACAGAGTGGAGTATTCATGGGGCGGAAGCACACTGCCATTACAGACAACACATTTTCATTTGAAATGATCATTACATATGCAGAGACATACAGTTTTACTAATAAACCTATACAGTGCACAGACAAAAATGTGTGGGAATTGCATCACCTAGTGTAGTGATTTATTTTGATCATATTGAAGTACTTGTTTTCAGCACACTTCAGAAATAACAAAAAATGTACTTCATTTGAGTTCCTACTTGTGACATATTTTGAAATACTTGCAGTTCAGTTAAATGTTGTTGTGGACTAGAAAAACAAACTCTTTCCTACCCCAAATATCCAGTATGATTGTCACATAAATCCTCTCATTTGAAGTCAGAGAAAGAAAAGTAAACAAGGGCCCTCGAAAGGCAGGGCCTGACATTTGACCTCAGTCTTTGAATGCACAGCAAATGTGACGACATAAGAAAAAGATTTAAAGGCCTTTTTACAGAAAGGGAGCACTTGGAAGGACACTGTAAATAAGGTTTTGGCAAGGGAAGGGATAAATTCAAGCTGGGCATCCTAAAATAAATTAAGCCAGCAAACGGAAAGCAAAACAAATGTGAGTTACAAACCACAAAGCCAATGGCAAGCAATGGGCAGAATGTATTCCTCAGTCAACTATCTGAATGTCCCCAAGATGTCTTTAGAAAACCAGACAACTGTGCTGTTGGGTAGGCTGTGACCTAAAACGGTGCTATCATTGAGTGTATTGGATTCAATAAGAACATGGAAAAAACAAGAGTTTGGAGCATATGTTCTGCTACCTCCTGAGACTTATTTGTGTCTAACAACTCAGTGTGCCATGTTAGTGACTTGGGTGCATGCTGGGTAAGCGTGTGTTTGCCGGATGCACAAATATTTACCAAGCTTAGTTAGCAGTTTTAGTCAGCACAGTACTAAAGCTCTTTTTTAATTTGTTGGTCTGATTGATAGTGTAGCTGTCACTTAGCATTATGTGATCAACAAAAAACAGCTTTCAGAGTAATATTGGGAAAGGGGTTTAGCTTAGGGGGGTTAGCTTGTTTTAGCTTAGTACAGGGTTTGATTGGACCAAAGTTGTTTTTCTTCCATTGTAAAGTTTGGTATTTTGCTCTCTTTGGTTTGTGGCAAAGCTTATACTTAATCCAGCAGGACGGAGTTGGTTATGGTGGAAAGCAAGTGATCATAGGCCTTACATTTGTATTATGAAGTGTTGCAATAAAGGCAGTAGGCCTGACATATTTATTGTGATAAGCATATGTTAACATCAATCCATTTAAGGGTGGTTTAATATTAGTCTATATGAAAACGTGTTGGGAAGGATTTTATTACATGGAATCTCACAGATTACGTTAGCAGGCATGGGCTTTGGTGTTGGTTTCACCCTGTGATAAACAATTCATGAAGATTTGCTCTGTGAGAATCCTTGTTTGACCCTCCAAGGAGCGATAGTGTTTTGCTTATCAGCTGTAATGTAGTATACTTTTCTAATTGTATGACTTTATGTCTGTTTGCTTTGTGGGAAAGCTTACACTTAATATAGTTGGCCTTTGTTGGTTATGGTTATAAGGTATAGGCCTGATTAGTGCCCTGGGAAAAGCTATGCTCTATGCCATAATCTGATCTACTTTATAAAATGTTATGACAAAAGCAGTAGGTCTAGCTTATTTGTTGTGAAATACATTTGTTAAAGGCAGTAGGCCTTTAAGAGTGAGTTCATATCACATTGTGTTGCAGGCTAAGGACTGTTTTTTTTGTCTCTTCTGCCATTGTTCTGCATGGGTAATGCTTTAGTCCACATCAGTTATTGGCTCTCTTGACCTGTGAATGGCAGCATTTTATGCTCCCATGTGCCCTTTCACCTGCAAAATGAGTGTGCTTCACTGTCAGGGTTGGCAGGCCAGTCCTTTAATTTTCAGTTTTCTCTTTTTATAGTTCCTATTTTATTTCTTTGCTTCTCTTCTTTTTCTTTTTCTTTTTCTAAAAAGCATACTACAGTCTACCAGACAGTGCCAATAAGCCTCTTGCTTGCACCTCATTTCTTTTGCAGTGCACTGCAACCCACTTGTCTACTTCATCTAAACCAGCTGACCATTATGGAATACTGCTGTCTATAGTGTATCATTGTTTTACCATTCCAAGTTAGCCACTATGTAGGTTCTAAATGCACAGGCCATGCTGTAACTTTAAAAAACAAAATAAAATATGTACAGTACTACTGCAAGGTCGAGTTTTGTTATTGCAAGCATATACTCACTGTGTTGAGACACCAGTTAGTTTTCTTTTTTTCTATTGGTATTCTTCTAATATATCTTGCACCTGTTGTTGAGTTTGTGTGTGTTTTATTGTGGTTGTGTCAGTGGGTGAATGCAAGAATGGGTCGGTGGCTGGATGGACAGAAGCATGAATGCATAGATAAGTGATTGAGAGCATGCATGATTACTTCCTGAGTGCCTAAACTCATCAATGGCACAAATGGCATGTTTGTTCATAAGCCAGACCTATTGCAGCTACCAATGCTTTTTTGCACAGTTGTGCATGAGGCAGTGGCCAGGAACCTCGGCAGCAAGCTTATCAAGATCATC
Organism: Pleurodeles waltl; assembly: GCF_031143425.1. Lineage (NCBI taxonomy): Eukaryota > Metazoa > Chordata > Amphibia > Caudata > Salamandridae > Pleurodeles > Pleurodeles waltl. The sequence continues at coordinate 286,166,516 of NC_090448.1, read as the reverse complement.
ATTTACCACCCCGTGTGGACATTTTAGAACATTTATAAACTGCCTCTTCAGGACCTTAATGATGGGAGGCTGTATAGAGTGTGTGCCATATTCATTTTGTTTCATGGGTGGATTCCAGAGAGCGTTATGCTGGCAACTTGAAACCAGCGAACACCCTAGATTTCTGCATTGATCCTATAGTGTACCTAATTATTATCCAAAGGACAAGCGGCTTTCGGGCTACATCCTGTTTTTGTGTGTTGTGTACCCTGTGATCTTTGGGGTCACACAAGGTAGATTACCGAAGCCCCAAAAGTAAACAGTTGTTTTCGGAGGAAAAAAGTGGTAGATGTTTCTCACTGCCCCCAGTCATTTATTCTGTGAGCAAGTGGAGATGGTTAGGTTTGGCAGACTTAACAGAGAACGTTGAACCTTCCTAAACACCAGAATTAATACACACAGAAATTATGGTATTTTATAGCGCAATATAATTTAGGCTGTTTTTGTACAGTATAAATTGTGTGAACATGAGTTTTCCATCTATGGACTCAGGATCTGGAATAACATCCCCATATCAATAAGGACTGCCACAATATTGCTTCAATTTATGAAGGAATTGAAGGCTCACCCCTTTAAATAGCACTACATAACAATCCATTAATAATCTACCCTCCAACTTCCTCTGTTTTTACCCCTGACTTCATGCTTGCCTTTGACCATTTACAGCTGTCTGCTGCTTTTTATGTAGGATCTTGCAATGGAGACACTATATATATATATATATACATATATATATATATATAGAGAGAGAGAGAAATTATAAACATATTAGTATCCAAAAATTGTATGAGGGTGTAAATAGATAAACAACATGGCTCATTACACCTTCGTGATGTATAAGTGGAATTCCCAACATTAAGCTTGTTTATCGTCTGTTGCATTCGTTTGTGATATTTGCCATGTCATGCAATTCCTCCTAAAAACTTGTTTGAGAGCACGTATCAAGTCAAATCCCAGTTGTTTGTATCTCTCTCCACCATCCAGTCACTCAGCTTCCTGCCATAGTTGCTAGGGTATTTTAAACACTTTGCTTGCATTGGAGTCTTTGGAGGATGTAGGGGCCCTTTCCACTCAAATTCTTCATTTGATACAGAAAACAGGGATTTAGGGTAGAGCGCAAAGCGCTCTGTCCCTTGTGTAATCTCTCTATGGGCTTTTAACCATGCCCATCAGTTTGGTTGGTTCTTGGGCTTGCCTTTTAAAATGTGCGTGATTTAATTAGTGAAAGGCATGCATACGTCATGCCTTTTCTGTTGTTTAGCCCACCTCGAGCGCACCGGTCAACTACTGAAAACATACGCGGCTTCATGTTTTCTCTATGGTTTCTGGACGACATTTTCCTTTTATTTCGTAGGCAGCGCGATCTCGCTGGGCACTACTTGAGCGCTTTGCATGACATTGACCCTGTTACATACGTATTTGCACTTTTGCCGGTTACATGGATAATTACACTTTTGCCGATATGTTTCACTGTGAGCGAACTTCTGTTTCCTTTTCTGTGTCAGATTTGCACTCATGGGGGTGGTCTGCTCGCATATTTGAAGCTGTTTTACTTTTCATTTTCACTTTATGTGGCAAGAAAAGTCCAGTTAGTTATTTGAAACTTTTTTACTTTTAATTTCCAGTTTATGTGGCTTGAAAAGTCATGTTAGGTGTTTACAACGCTAATAGCTTTAACTCGAGCAAACGCAAGCCCCATTGCATTGCAAATGTTTGTTATTAGTATACTGGGAAGATTTTGGAGCCTAATGTTGGCACGAAACTTACACAAGGCCACTCTTCAAGCAGATTTCTCATTACTCTGCAGCAGAGAATGGAAGAATCCGTATCTGGCTTTCTAACAATTGCCGCAGAAAATGTAAAACAAATGTGTGACAATTTTTTTTAAAATTATTTTATTGATGTTTTAAGAGGCAAAGGGTAAGTACAATGTCTTAAAAGAACAGAGCAATAGAAACAACATTGTCATAAACAATCCTCAGTACAACGCTTTGCACTACAGGACAACGAAAATGCAGTGTTGATATAACTGTATGCAAAGTAGAGTAAAGAATGACGTTGGCAGTCCAAGATGGCTGCGTTTTCATGAACCAACTACCTCAGTTACAAAGAGTACATACAGCTGGAGATATCAGTCATAACGTCATTAATATCCGCCTCACATCTATGCTGTCCCTGGAGGGACCAGCCACCAATTGTGGTCTTGGTGTGATCGTCAACGGACAGGAGAGCCATGTCAGTTCTCAACCAGAGTGTCCATCAGGAGCATGCATATTGTTCTTGAGATAGTGACTCAGCGGATCCCACATGTCCTTCAGTCTGCTCATAAGAGTTATCAGAGGTTAGCATGCGTCCAACTGTTCTTGACAATACATTAAGTCGTGCAACCATTCGAACATCACAGGAGGATTAACATCCCCCAGTGGCAGGTCACCTACGACTGCTAGAAATAAGGAGATAGACACTTACTGGCGCTCTTCCTGTGTTATTCTTTGGATGCAGCCCAGTAGGGCCATTTCAGGTGATGGCGATAGCTGCACATCAGTCATTTCAGATAAGGTTTTCAATACTTGTGACCAATAGGCACCTATAAAGGGGCAAAGCCAAGTGCTATGGTTAAAGCCTGCCTCAGATATGCTGCAGCGGACACAATCAGATGTCAATCGCACTACACACATATATAATTGGAGTGGGGTGCAGTAGAGTTGGTGGAGGAACTTAAAGGAACTTAAACCAAATTAGGCGCTAACCACTATTGGGGGGGCCATAGCATCAGTCTGCGCATAGCGGAAGGCCCATTCTTTTGGGGTAATAGTGTCACCCAAATCTCTCTCCCATGCATCCCTTGTTTCCAGTGCGCTAACCAGGGCCCTGGCTTTTATTGTGGCGTACAAGCGCGTGAGCATGTGACAACAGGAATCTATAGTGAGTAGGACTGTCCGGGCTTGACGTTCCGCGGGTGCATGCAGAAATTCAGAATAGTACTTTTTATATTTCGCCCAGATCTGTAGGTACAGAAACAAGTCCAGGGCACTGCCACCCATCCGGTCTCACACATCAGATGCCAGAATAGTTGTCCCTGCGTTAGGAACCTCACCTCAGTGCGGCCATCTTGTTGCCAGCCACTTTATCCCCCACCATTGTGTAATAATTTAGTACAAATAAACCCAATACCTGCGCTAGAAATTAGGCAAAAAATCCCATGTGAATTAGATGTCCTCATTAGGCTTAGTGGATCCATACTTACTTAGTTACAGATTCAGATCCTTCCGGTGCAGGAACAACCATGTTAAGGTACATCAAGGCCTGTGACACATATAAGAGGTGTGCACTCATGTGACAATAGAACACATTTTCTGGCTACCAGCAATTCCTATACGTTACTCCTATATCATGCCAGAGTAGTACATAAAAATCCTCTAATATGATTTTGCCTGTCGTATGCAGTAATTGATAAACGTAGAGTGTGGGCTCTGTCTCGCAGTCCTCTTTCTGACCTTACATTTTTAAACGACTGTGACGTACCACAGGATATGAGCACCACTCTTCACTTGGGCATGACACCAAAATGCTTTCTATGTGCCACACGGCAAGTCAACTCTTTGCCAACCAAGCACTCCCCCACAGTATAACGTGCCTCATCAAGGGTATGACGCGCTTTACAAAGGCCACTACATTGTCACACAATTGCTTTAATTTTAATCTGTTCTGTATAACACTGGCCACACTTACAGTACAAAAGACTGATCTCTAAGAAGCAACAGTGTGTTCAGCAACTTATCTCATTAAACAGACAACAGATGAGTGACTAGCTTATCAAGCGGCCCTTCTCATCCCCCAACCGAACCACCTTCAGATCTGCCAAACTTCTGGCCGCAGAAAACTGCAGATGTTGCAAAGTCACCCTGAGTGTACTTATATTGTCATGCAGTGCCAAGCATAAGATGGGGGTGATGGCTATATAAGCAATCAGACAGCAGTGGATAAAAACTTTGAAGTAAAACATTAAGTGAGATAACTTTTCTTTATATGTAAAATGACCAGTCATTCTGATGGTTTTGGTAAGATAAGCTAATAAAAGGCTACATATGGCTACCGTAACTGATTCAAACTGATACTGTACGCTCTGGCCTTGCTGCAGTGAGGCCACTGTAACTTACCTGCCCAACAACAAATAGAAACTTGTTACTAGGAAAAAGGGGGCACCCGCACACCACAATATAATTTTACCTGGGGATTCGAAAACTCTTGCACCGGAGCTGGTTGGCATGTATATGAAGCTTAATCTCTACATTACCAGAAACATGCCAGGAAGCATGTTTCGTGCATTAGACATAAAGCACGTAGGCACTTTATAGAGACTAGATCTTCCTTGGCCCTCCGTCCCCTCCCTCCCATAAATACTGGGCTTTCAGTTGGAGCATTGTGCGCGTGTCCTCTCGTTTGCATAGCCCACAAGTGCCTGTCAGGAGTTTATGTAACCGAGCAGGGCAACGCGACTTCAAAGGTTACTAGAAACAACGAGAGCATTGTGATGTCCTAAGACTCGTCGAGGCTGGATGCTGAAATCAAAGCATCGCTGTTAGGCGAGTACACTGACATCAGTGCTGCTCTGACACCGGATTGGTAAATATAGCTCAGTTGTGATGTCATAGCTGCATTGTAAGCACATTTAATCGGCTGTAGGGATACCAGGCCTTTTGATTATGTGTCGCTTTCCATAAGAGACTGCTCTGTTATAAACCAACTTGCCAACGCTAAAGTCTGCTCTTTTAAGTCAAGGTTTGACGATAAATGGTCTCATAATGAGCTATTTTTTTTAGTTTCTCTAAACCCGTTTAACTACCAGCGCGTTGTCTCTGTACTTGTAACTGAAAATAAGTGTATTAATATTATTTGCACACATGCAGGTTTGGAATATTGACATATTAAATTTTACCGGAGGGCCTGCATGGTTGCGTCGTCTGGTATAAAATAAAATAAATAAAAAAGTACTCGTTTGTTCCTTCTGGAATTGTAACATTCCTCAAGTCTCGCGGAGAAAGACTGTCTGCCCTTAAGGAGGAGAAGATCCCTGCCCCAAGGGCCGTGTCTATCAGTTTGTAAAAAGGTGTCTTATTAACCTTTGACCCGTGACAAGCAGAGGATTTCAAAGGGAGCCAGGGAAAATGTGTTTACCCGATTATAGAGGTCTCCGAGACAAAGGATGGGCAGCCTAATTATTGTTACAAATTGGTAAGAGCCGCTTTACTTCTGTCCTTGAGCAGCCATCGATGGTTGGTATGTAGCTGGGGATTTGTGTTCCGAAAAATCATTATCCCCTTCTGCCAGTCTGCCTCTTCAATAGGGCATGATGTGGCTGAAGCTGTCTGAATACAAAAACGATGTGGAAATTGCAGTTGTAATTCTGATTTTACTTTCTTAGATTGCAATGATGCAATTAGCTTATCGATTGAATTGTTTAAGCCATTGTTTTTCGTGCATTGTGCATTCAGCTTAAGCTCAGAAACAATGTACTGGGGATAGCATGTGCTTCGACACCCCGCAAGATGGGTTGAAGCGCTATCTAAATGCTTATAAACAATGCATTAGTAGCTTGAGAGCCGAGTGTTATGCGATTATATCACATCAGTCCTTCGTGTTTCTGCTACATAACATGGGAATGATTGACATGGCACGGATAGTTCGGTCCCTTTGGGATCCTTTGTTTGAGAATCGAACAGTGAAGCTGAAGGGTGTTCGTGGTAATAGCTTTGTTAGCCGGGGGGGGGGGGCTCCTATTGATCGACGAGAGTACCCACCATAACTCATCATATATTCCAAAGTATATTCCTGCAGTAATGCCTCTTAAGGTAGTGTCCACTCGAGGTCGATTTTAGTGGCATTTTGGTATGAAGCTACCAGTAGACACATCTGGGGGAGATTTCCAAAGATTTGCGCGACGCTTCGTGAAAATCAGCAGAGTTGCGTTGTGTGAAGAGACAACAATGTTGCAGCAGTGTATTCATTTACATTTCTTTGTTCGATGTCATCAGCCACTTAAACAACACTTTTGTCAGATTGTGCTGAACGTGGGTAAGCTCTCTACCACAGCGCAAAAGCTACTGAGCTGTTTCTTGGTTGGCTTTTCTACTCAAGGTATACGCTTGGGTAAACTGGTCTTCAGGCAGACCAACTTGCAAGGTAAATTTCATATATGTATACAGGTTTGTGTGTGTTTTTTTTTAATTTACACATTTTACGCGTTAATGTCGCCACCCTTCCTTTTGCCCATTGTTTGTGCCTCTTTTAATTTTGCGCTAGTATCACACAACGGTGGGTGGTGCTATTTTGTGTGACTACTGTGGGCTGGAATGTAATAACTCGCACGGTTGTTTCCACTCTTCCCACCACGCATTGAACACTTTGCATCCATTATCAGGAGCTTTGCCGTAGGTGACGCAATACCACTTAGCACTCCCCTTTACGTGTGAAAGTTGATTGACGCTATTCGCATCACTTTGCATTCTGCTTATGTCCACAAAAATACTTTAGTAGGTCTGGGGCCCAGTGTGTCATTGAGAAGTGGCAACAACATATCATAAATAGAGAAGCAGCGTCTTTTCGAAAGTGAAGGTCACTTGGTTATAGGCGTATCCCATGAATGCACTTCACACTACGGAATTGGAACCCTGTTATTTTCTCACCACGTCTCCATACATCTGTCAGCTGTGATTATTCAGGAGCTCCTTACATGCAGTACTGCTTCTTTTCATACAGTAGGTAATGCTTGTAATGCCGACGTTACCATGCATTACCTTTACAATGTGGGACCTTTCTGTGCAGGTAAGTACCACACTTGCCATTTTCTGGCACTTCCAATGAAGGACTTTTCCACACAGCTAAGTGTTATTTTAATTGTATTAAATTTGGGAATTAAGGGGATGTATGGGTATGGGTTAGTAAATAGTATTTCAGGTTTAGGGATATGTAAGTGTTTGGGTAGTAAAGGTTAGTCGGGTTTTAAAGTTTTAGACATGGGTAAGGGTACAGGGTATGGTAAAGTTATGGGGTAGTAAGAGAGATTTAAGTTTCAGGGATGGGTGAAGGTTATGGGGTTGTAAGGGTTTTTAGTATTTAGGAATAGCTAGAGGTAGTAAAGGTTTTTTTTGTTATTAAGGGCTCCGGGATGGGTAAGGGTGTGGGGTAATAAGGAGTTTTAAAGGTTCAGGATGGTTAAGGGATAAAAATGGGTTTTTAAGGGTACTAGAAATGGGAGAGGGATTTAAATGAATGAAAAACATGCATTGTGAAAAATGCCCCTTTTAGCATGCTCACCCCCCTTTTTTTTTTAGAGAATGTTATTGCTGGTGTATGGTTGAAAAGTTGGAACTTAGAAAATATTTGGACTTCCTTGTCTCTGGAAGACTGTGTAACTAGTCGCCCAATGAGAAGCTTCACTGGGATAAAGAAACCAGTGTCTCCCATTTGGACTTCTTTTATGATACAGCCTGCAACCTTGACCCGCTGAAGGATTTCAATTTACATTTCAGAGGCTATGTAAGATAAAATCTCCAACAGGAGTAAACCTTTTTTGTGTATCTGATCCGAGCATCATCACGGCTAGCCTGAAATCTCCCGTAGAGTCCCACTTAACTGCAGTCATAGTCTACAGTTGGTGCTTTACTTATTTTTGCCACTTTTTTCACTTCAATCTTTAAAAAAATCATTTCTCTGATTCTCCTTATTCGATTTTTGTCATTTTTGTATCATTTGGCTTATTAAATTGTTCTCTATTTTTATGCATTGGAGTGGGTTTTTTACTGTGTTGTGTTTTTTTACTATTTTTCCCTCTTTTGGTACTTATAAATGCTTTACGCATTTTCTTTAAGTTAAGCTTCCCTGTTCTGTTGTGTCGCTGCCAGGGATTGAGCTCAGGTTTAAATTATTGAAACCATTGACTCGACCAAACAGGTTAGTTACTTGATTACTTGTGGTGGACAACAACAAATATGTAAGTACTACACAGTAATGGGCGCCACTGTGTAGTTATAGCTGGGCTGAGTTTCCATATTTGGCGTGCTTTTTGTTTTGCTAATATCTTTGGCACATTTTGACAAATGTGTGCCACACTCTCAGGTAAACACGTTCATTGACCTCTGCTCCTTCCTTAAAAGTTTCAGGGTGATCTATCAGCCTGGGATCAACAAAAATGGGAGTCCAGAAATCTCAATTTCCTGTGTTAGTTATGAACTGTCTGCTGAGGGTTCTTCAGTGTGGTTGACCAAAATATATAGAAGCTATCTGGATTAGCAGCATCTGTCTGCCATGAATATAAAAGTGCATTTTTGCCATCTGAGATTGGTGCTCACTACAGCCAAAGTAATGGTAATTAACTGAACAAATCTGCAAAAATACCTTTTCATTCGAAAGGTCGAGAAGGGGCAATCTGAATGAATCATAGGTTCCAAATGTAGATTTAATGTGAAAAGGATATTGCTTATAGTGTGTTTAAAGGTGGCAGGAAAGTCGTACAGGTATGGGTGAGAATCCCTTTCATAGTTGCAGGTCCCAAATACCTATCTTAAATTGTTCAGGGAAGGCTAAGCGTCTGAATCCAGTTTCTCAAGGGGAGATTGTGGTTAAGTGTCTCTATTGACTTTCTGCCACTCTTTTAAGCAACATTCACCAGAGAAGCAAGAAAACACTCTAAGAAGGTTGTACGTTTTTTAGGCAGAGTAACGGTTTTAAGGCACAGATGCTTAATGCCACTGCAGGAATATCCATATTGTTAAACCTGACCCTTTTTGCAGGGTTATCCCCAAACTTTTTACCTTCTTACTCCTATTATTTCATGACCTGTTTTTGCTGGTTTTATGACACTGGGCGCACTACCACTTCTGACCAGTGTTAGAGTGCAAGTGTTCCCTGTCTAAATTGTATTGGTGATTGTTTTATCCATGACTAGCATATTTGATTTTACTAGTACATCCCTAGTATAGTGCACCAGGTGGGCCTAGGGCCTGTAAATGAAATGCTCTTAGTGGGCCTGCAGCACTGATTGTGCCACCAACATGTGTAGTCTTGCAGACATGCCTCAGGTCTGTCATTGCATTCTCTGTGTGCAGTTTTAAACTGACTTGACCTGGCAAGTGCACCCACTTGCCAGACCCAAACCTTCCCTTTTATTACCTGTAAGTCTCTCCTAAGGGAGGCCCAAGGCAGGCCCGTGGGCAGAGTGCAATGTATTTAAAAGGTAGGACATGTACTGGTGTGTTTTACATGTCCTGATAGTGAAATACTGCTAATTTAGTTTTTCACTATTGCAAGACCTATCTCTACCATGACAGCACCGAGACCGCCCTGATCGCAGCAACAGTCGACATCAGATGCCTCCTCGACCTAGGGGATACAGCTGCCCTAATCCTCCTAACTTAGCGGTTTCCACTACACGCTCATCACCAGACTCCACTGCATTGGCATCCAAGACAAAGCACTCAACTGGATACCCTTTTTCTTCTCCGGCCGAACACAGAGGATCCACATACTGCCCTTCGTTTCTGCACCCAAATACATCATCTGTGGTGTTCTCCAGGGCTCCTCCCTCAGCCCCACCCTCTTCAACACCTATTTGACTCTTCTGGCAGAAATGGCACGCACTCGCAGATTCAACATCATCTCCTATGCTGATGACACTGAGCTCATCCTATCCCTCGCACACGGCAACGCCACCACACAAACCAACTTCCAAAACACCATGACCAACATCACCACCTGGATGAGGACCAACTGCCTCAATCTCAACGCAGACAAAACAGAGGTCTTTATCTTCGGGAACAAACCCTCTCCCTGGGATGACATGTGGGTCCCCTCCACCCCCACCAGCCATGCACGCAACATCAGAACCATCCTGGACACCCAACTGACTATGAAGCAACAGACCAATGCCGTCGCCTTTGCCTGCTTCCACATCCTCTGCATGCTCCTCAAGATCTTCCAATGGATCTCCATCTCTACCAGAAATACAGTCACCCAGGCCATCATCTCCAGCCAACTCGACAATGGCAATGCAGTCTACACTGGAACCACAAACATCTCATTAACCGACTACAAACCATTCAGAACGCAGCAGCAAGACTCATCCTCGACCTCCCCAGAACAACCAGCATAACTCCCCACCTCAGGGCTCTCCACTGGCTCCCTGACCAACAGGGATGCCTCTTCAAGCTCCTCAGGCACACATACAAAGCCCTCCACAACTCCGGACATGTCTACATCAACTCCCACCTCACCTTCCACCGACCGACCAGAGAACTCCGCTCAACCACCCTCGCTCAGACCCACATCCTCTGCATCTGTCGCAACTGCTTCGGAGGTCGCTCCTTCTCCCACCTCGGTGCCAAGTCCTGGAACGACCTCCCCCTACACCTGCACACCTTCCCTTCTCTGAGGGACTTCAGAAAGCAGCTCAATACTTGACTTTTCAACTGCCATCGCCATTCGGATGAGGCACACAGCATCCCACCAGCACCCACGCTCTACAAGAACATTTGATCGATTGATTGATTGATTGCTTATTGGGGGCAGATAGAGATGTGAAGTTTGGGGTCTCTGAACTCACAATTCTAAAATACATCTTTTTGTGAAGTGGGTTGTTGAATTGTAAGTTTGAAAATGCCATTTAAAGAAAGCTGGCATTTTCTTGCTTAACCATTCTGTTTCTCTGCCCGTCAGCTTAATTTCGCCTCTGGGTCAGGATGACAGTTGGGCAGTTTGTGCATTCACTCTAGACAGTCACACAAGGGAGCTGAGATGCGCCCTGCATATCCTGATGACATCACCAGGCTGATGGGTCTTCTTGAGCTAGAGTGGGGGCTGTGCCTGTCCTCACGCAAAGCAGTCTCCAACCGCCTGGAGGGTGTCTGGGGCTAGGGCATGGTCTTGTGCACTACATAGACTTCTCTTTGAAGTTTGCCTATTTCAAAGACAGAAATTGGGTATAAGTATTGGACCTCTGTCACCACATAGTTAGACCACTTCTGAACTGAGGACATTCTGCCAGGAAGAAGAGCTGGATGCTATAGGAGGGACTGCCTCTCTGCCTGTTGCTTTGTTTTGCTGGCCTACTGCTTGCCCAGTCCTGGGAGTGAAATGACTGGACTTAGCTTTCTGCATGCTGCTTCTCAAGGTTCTCCACGGGCTTGAACTGAGTTTGCCTCCTGTTAAGAAATCTCAGGGCCCTCAAAGACTTCATCTGTCAGCACCTGGACTCTCTTCCTCAGAGTCCTGACTTGCCAGGTGGTGCCAAATCAATTTCCTAGGCCCTTGGGATTGAGTTCTGGTGTAACCAGGATGAAACTGGTACATTGACTTCCAGAGCGACTTTGGAACCAGCGCTACTCCCAAACCCAATGCTGCTGCCTGCACTGGAGCCGTGGTCCCTGCTGAGTGTGACGACCGTGACCTACATCACAGGTCCCAATGCCACGTCTCCAAAGTCCTGTCACAGTGTGAGTCCAGAGTGCCATGTCACCGACATCCATGACTCCCGACTCCACCGCAGCACCTGTGGCCCCGTGGAGTTATCAAGACACCTCAAAGTTGACACCTCGCATCTTGACCTGCTGGATTCTTCAACCCCACCTTCTCGTAATGGACCGACACATCGCCGCCAATGCTGCATCACCTCCCCTGCAACTGTAGTGAACCAACGCCTCACCTCCCCTGCCTAGCACTAAGGAACTGACGTCTCACCTCCCTGGTGGCAGTAAGGAACCAATACTGTACTATCTCCCACCCCCCCTCGACACTGTGCAATGTCTTTGTTTCCTCATCGTTTTCCAAGGTACTGTAACAGGGGTCTACACGACTCAGTAGCCAGCCCATGCTCCCCCACGGTTGGTGCGAGACTGTTGAAAGCAACTGCGTCAAGGCGTTTCGATAGCCCCAGTTGGGCGCTATTGTGTTTCTAAGTGCTGCACTACATTTAATGTTTGAAAGTTTGTATCTTTACTTGTGTATCTTGGATTTTTGTCGTTGTGGTCTTGTTTTATTCATTTAAATATTGGCTATTTTTCTAAAGTGGTGTGGCCTCCTTTTGTAGGGTTTCACTTTGTTACTGTGTGTATGTGAGATAATCCTGACTGCTTGAGCCAAGCTACCAACGGGGGTGAGCAGGGGTTATCTTAGGTGTGTGACTCCCTTACCCTGACTAGAGTGAGGGTCCCTACTTGGACAGGGTGCAAACCACTGCCAACTAGGGGTCCCATTTGTAGCACATATACAATGATTGTTTTTATCACTTTGGTGAAGGCAGCTGAAAGCTCACTGAACTGAGCTTCATCAGAGTACTATCATCAAATCAACAGCCCCAGCAGGGTTGAAAGTTTTTGCAGGCACGTTTATAACTTTTTTCTAGTCTAGGAGCTTATGATTAGTACCTTTTGATCTTGTTGTAACCATTAAACACTGAATGTGCTCAGTATCTTTTCCAAGAGGCACCCTAAAGATGTTCTAGAAATTCTTACAGGCCATTAGACTGAGTACTTTCTCAAATTGTGGTCAGTCCTCAGTCCAGATTTTTTATCTCAGTCCCTCCGCTAGCTCTTTCCTTAACAAATGTGTCCCTTTCTCTGAGGCTGGATCCAGGCAGCAAGTTCTTCCTGTGACCCACCTTGAGTGTTTGAACATGGCAAAATCTGGCCTCAAAAAGTATAGTCATCTCACTCGTAAGTGTGTGACAGGTGTATGAAATTACAATGCAAGCATTAACCATGCATGCCTTTATCATGTTCCTTTACCTTACATACAGACACACACGTCTTTGACAAGCATTCCTGGTAAGTATATTTAAGGTAAGGAAACAAAATAAATATATATGTGTCTGTGTGTATATATATATATATATATATATATTTTTTAGGGTGACCACTTCCAACCACCTTTTTAATTTACTGCTAACCTATATTCTTTACCTCTCCCCACATCTAAAACTTAAATTTAAGATTTATTTAATTAGTTTATTTTTTGGGAGGCGAGAACCAACCCACACCCCTCCTTTTTAGATCTCGCCTAAACAGCACACAGGCGCTGTTACTGCAACGGGTATTGTTAGAAATGGGGTCTTTGGTTGACAGTCAGGTTACCCCTGTTCAAGCAAGGACCCCCTCTGTAGTCAGGGTAAAAGAATCACCCTCAGCTAACCCCTGATTACCCCCTTGGTAGCTTGGCAGAGCAGTAGGCTTAACTTCAGAGTGCTAGGTGTAAAGTATTTGTACCATCACACACAGTGACTTAATGAAAACACTACAAAATGGCACAACACCAATTTAGAAAAATAGGAAATATTTATCTAAACCAAAACAAGACCAAAATGACAAAAATCCACAATACACAAGTCAATTTATCAATTACAAAGCAAAAAGAGTCTTTAAGTGGTTTAAAACACACACTAACACTTAGCATGAAAATGTTCCTTGGGTGCATCAAACATAACCCCTCACGGGCGAGTGTGCATCAAAAAAGGGCTTGCGATGCGTCGATTTAACTCATGAGCGATTACTTGTGTCATTTCTCCTTTCGTCGGGTCGGGCGCGTCGTTCCTTCACTCCGCAGAAGAGCGATGCATCGATCCGGTCAGCACTCTCGGGTCTAGGCAGGCCTTGCATTGTTTTTACACGCCCAGCGGTACTTGTGTCGGAAATCCAGCCCCAAGATGATCCGAAAACCAAGCAGCGCGGGTTGCGATCTCCTAGCATCCGTCAGCGATGCTGCACGTCGTTTCTCTTGCTCCGTGCGTCGATTCTTCAGTCACGTTTCCGGCGAGCTGCGATTTTCAGCCACGGAGCCAGCGGTGCGTTGTTTCTTCAGCTGCAGATTGGAGTTGCTTCGATCTTTTCCCCGCATGGCGCTCTGTGCGTGGATTTCCTCCTCTTAAGCTGCCAGCTTCTCTTTTCAGGGTCCCAGGAACTGAATGGGCACCACAGGGCAGAGTAGAAGTCTCTCCAGAGACTCCAGGTGCTGGCAGAGAGAAGTCTTTGCTGTCCCTGAGACTTCAAACAACAGGAGGCAAACTCTAAATCAAGCCCTTGGAGATTTTGTCTCAAGATGGAAGGCACACAAAGTCCAGTCTTTGCCCTCTTACTTTGGCAGAAGCAGCAACTGCAGGATAGCTCCAAAAAGCACAGTCACAGTTAGGGCAGCTCTTCTTCCTCAGCTCTTCTCCAGGCAGAGGTTTCTCTTGGTTTCCAGAAGTGTTCTGAGGTCGTCTATGGTTTTGGGTGCCCTTCTTAAACCAAATTTCTACTTTTGAAGTAGTCCTACTTCAAAGTAAAGTCTCTTTTGAATGTGAAATCCTGCCTTGCCCAGGCCAGGCGCCAGACACTCACCAGGGTATTGGAGACTGTATTGTGTGAGGACCAGCACAGCCCTTTCAGGTGTAAGTGACCACTCCTCCTCTCCCTCCTACCACAGATGGCTCATCAGGAAATGCAGACTACACCCCAGCTCCCTTTGTGTCACTGTCTAGTGTGAGATGCAACCAGCCCAACTGTCAAACTGACCCAGACAGGGAATCCACAAACAGGCAGAGTCACAGAAATAGTAAAATCAAGAAAATGCTCACTTTCTAAAAGTGGCATTTTGAAACACACAATCCTAAAATCAACTTTACTAAAAGATGTATTTTTAAATTGTGAGCTCAGAGACCCCAAACTCCACACGTCCATCCGCTCCCAAAGGGAATCTACACTTTAATCAGATTTAAAGGTAACCCCCATGTTAACCTATGAGAGGGACAGGCCTTGCAACAGTGAAAAACAAATGTAGCAATATTTCACTGTCAGGACATATAAAACACATTACTTTATGTCCTACCTTAACCATACACTGCACCCTGCCCTTAGGACTACCTAGGGCCTACCTCAGGGGTGTCTGACATGCAAGAAAAGGGAAGGTTTAGGCCTGGCAAGTGGGTACACTTGCCAAGTCTAATTTACAGTGAAAACTGCACACACAGACACTGCAGTGGCAGGTCTGAGACATGATTACAGAGCTACTTATGTAGGTGGCAGAACCAGTGCTGCAGGCCCAATAGATAGCATTTGATTTACAGGCCCTGGCACCTCTAGTGCACTTTACTAGGGACTTACTAGTAAATCAAATATACCAATCATGGATAAACCAATTACATACAATATACACAGAGAGCATATGCACTTTAGCACTGGTTAGTAGTGGTAACGTGCTCAGAGAGCAAAAGCCAACAGCCACAGGTCAGAAAAAATAGGAGGCAGGAGGCAAAAAGATTGGGGATGACCCTGCATAAGCAAAACAAGTCTACAGGTATTGTATGCATTAAAGACCATGGAGCCCTGCCATTACTCTCTATTTGCAGGCTTGTCAATCATTAAAGCTGACTTGTAATTGGCCACCATAGCTATGACATCACTTCCTTTAAATGGTTTGGCGCATGTACGAAGTGCAAATTAATTTAGTTTGATTTGTGTCTTTCCGCAAAAGGAGTCTGTGTGACCGCATGTGTTTGTTTTTAAGCTTTTTTCATATTGGCATTTTTAAAACTACTTTTAGATCGGTGTGTTTAGCACATTAGCTTTTTTATAATTTCAATATTTATCATTCTTTTTCGTTCGATTATTGCACTAGCCAGATTTGTAAAGGAGTCTGTGTGACCTTGCGTGTGTGTTTTTTTTTTTTTTTACTTTCTTCGTATAGGCGTTTTTTTCTGTTTGCCATTTTGTTTGCTTGTTATACGTGAGTTTGTCTATATGGAATGTAGTATTAAAGGGGTTACAATGCAAATCATGGTAATCTTGTAAAGCAGCATCCCGGTGACAGCACCACTCTGGCGTAGGCATAAAAAACGTAACTAACAAGGGTCCATGCGAGTGGCTACTAGGTACACGGTGCACTTCAATAAAACAAATGCCCCTTGCATGGCTCACGCCTTGAATTCATTGTATAAATAGTGAGGTTTTAACTTTATTTTCTTTGAGTGTAAGTGTGATATTGTGGCTGGCTGAATGGATAAATGCATGTATGGAGCGATGGCCGAGTGGATGCATTGGTGATGAAATGCATAAATGATGTATGATTGAGTGCATGGATAAATAGATGACTGAGGGCATGGATGGGTGCATCCGTTTATTCACTTATTCCTGTATTCACTTACTCGTCCCTTCAAAGTAACTCACAGAAACTCACCAGCCAATGAAGGAGCATTCTACACGTTGGTCCAACTTGCTTGCAGTGAGATATCCAATTAATTGCGTTTTTTCAGTTTAATGTAGATAAACTAATATTCCACCCATCAAGATATTAAGGTTGCCACACGGGATTCTTGCCAAATTCTTAGGTAAGTCAATTAAGGCATTTCTTATGGAAGAAATCGGGATTCTTATTATTATGGGCTGTACACTGTTATGTTATGTTATAATAGCTTATATAGCGCCTAAAATACTGCCCGAAGCCCTCGTAGCGCTTTACATACAAACGGCAAGGTGGTGACGTAAACGGCAAACGGCTGGTGACGTATATTCATTCGCATGCACTTACGGGCAATAATGTAGCATAACAGCCACAATTATCGGGTTTGCTGAAACAGCCTTGTTCAATCCCAGTTCAGCCACCTTCATGTGATTTGGACCAAATCTATTATTCACCCAGCACATCTTCAGGAACTTCTGACACACATTATTATAAGTAAAATAATTACATAGGCTGATCCTACGCACTATAATTAGCTTTTTACGAAAAGTTTTTTTTCAAAATCTCAATCCGCTGGAGTCGAAAAAAAACATTCCCTCGCTCTTCTTTCTAAAGTGGTTGCGAGTGTAGTCTGACGATGTAATCCGTAAAGTGCGCTTTATAACAGCAGATGGCTGACTACTTTCAGATTGACATTTTTAGCATTTCAGCATTATATATTAAATCATACCTTTGACATTCTTTTAAGTTATATACTTGTACTGGCCCGGATTAGTGAAGCAGCCTGTGTGTTTAATACTTTAGTTTTCTTTGTATCTGCCTTTTCCTCAAATCATCATTTTGTTTAATGCGAGTTTGCTTATATCGCATGGAGTAGTCTGTGGGTTGCAGTGTAATCCATGCAATCCTTTACAGCAGCATTCAGATACGTGGTATATTTCCTTAACTAACGAGGGTCCATGCGAGTGGCTACTAGTTACGTGGTATACTTCAATACAACTATTCCCCTTGCACGGCGCACGCCTTAAATTCATTGTTTCAATAGTGAGTAATTCAACTTTATGTCTTTGTCTAAGTGTGGTATTGTTTATGCATGAGGGGTTTAGTGCAGATATGTATCAATGGTTGAATGGATGCATTGGTAACGAGTAACGAAATGCATAAATGATGCATGATTGAGTGCATTTCCGTTTCATATCGGCATTTTTATTTTGTTTCTAGTATCGGCATTCAGTTGGGATTTCTAATCTTTCCACCGTTTTCCGCTACTTGCATCGCCATTTCTGTTTCACCTAGTCTCCCATTCGGGCTCTGTCTTTCGGAGAAAAATATTTTGTCTACATTTTTTGGGAGGTTTTCAGAATGACATGTTTTCACTTTAGAGTTGCATCAGCATTTTTAATATTTGTACATTTCACTTTGTTGTACCTCACTCATTTGAAAATCACAGATTATTAAAGCAGTTCATGTGACTGCATTGCACACAACTGTACATAAACAACAAACATGCTAAACGAGTACATTTTATTAAATGCTTTTATAACAATTTAAATGTAGATTAAATATAAAATGTATATATATATTTGAACAATAATTATTTGTTAACTAAAAATAATAGAATAGAAACTTTGTAGCAACAAAAACAACAGATACAAGAAGCTTAACTGTTCACTCTGTAACGTTTTACACTCCAATTGCGCCACCATACTCTGCAACACTGGACCCAATACAGCAGCACTTTACGTCACTAATCTATACTACTACACTCTTGCCTCAATCACTCCAATCTACCCAAATTACCTGTACTGTGAAGCAGTCTACTTCACACCAATGCACTCTATGCCAATACACGCTACACCATTACACTCTACGTCACTGAACTCGAAAACACACTAATTCATTCTATACCAGTATTCGCTATGTCGATGTACTCCACTCTACACAGTACCCTCTATGCCACTACACTCTATTCTAGACCAATACATTGTCTCATAGGCGAGACCTATTGGCTTTGCCAATGCTTGTTTTATTGTGCTCCTAACCCTCGAGTACCACTACCCACCCCTAATCCCTAAAATAACCAATTCCTCTCTTTACCATTACCCATCCCTCGACCCAAAAATGTACTTTTAATCTCTTTACCACTACACACCCTAATCCCTAAAATTACTAATACCTCTACTTATCACTACCGCTTTAACCTAAATTACCCATACCTCACTTTAACAGTTCCCACCCCTTAATCCTAAATTTACCATTACCTTTCCCTACTACTACCCACCCCTAAATTGTAAAATTACCCTTGCCTCACTTTACCGCTGACCCCATCTAAACCCTAAAATTACGGTTACCACACTTTACCACTACCCACTCCAAACCCTAAATTTACTTTTATCTCCTTTGGGCACTGCCCCACCCTAAACCTGAAAATTACCCTTACTTCCCCTTATCACTGTCCATCCCTAACCCCTGAAATTACCCTTGCCTCTACTATACTAAAAGTCACCCTGAACCCTAAAATTACCTCCCCTTACAATTTTTTTTTTAAATCTATCACCCTTCGGTAGCTATAGTTAGATCAGCATTTCCATAGGAAATGTCTTTTTTGCTTTGCCAATAACTTTGGTGCTGTTTGGCTAATCTACAGAAAACTTTCCAAAAAGGTGGTCTTTTTGCCTAGTTTTTGCGTGGAAAGTTTTGAAGTGATCCGTAAAGGGAGAGCAGAGAAAAGGGGTGCTTCCCTAAATGCAACATCCCCATGTCCGGAGATTTTTTTTAAAAGAATATATGAGGGGGCTGGGTAGAGATACCCTGCCATACCAGCCTTTGGGACCAAACAGAAATTAAAGGGAAGGGGGACATACAGACCTCATTCCCTGTGCCATTATTGGGACCTAGTGATCCCATCCTACAGAGGCTGAATATGGGAGGGGGGCATGCAGCACCCCTTCCTGAACCACAGGTGGGCCTCAGGGACTTTATTCACAGTGTCTCAATTTTTTAAAAGAAGTGTAGTGTATGCTTTAGTTATTTAAGGTCATGAGGCATAGTTAATAGGGACAAACTATAACTTATGAGTTTCAGTGTTTTGTTTTTTTTACTTTAAAGCATTACCTTGTTACTGAAATTTTCACCTAATTATGATGTTACTTTTTTCAGTGTATATGATATATTGAAGTTGTGACCAGGTTTCGATAGGAAAGGCATTTTTTGTTTTGCTTATAACTTAAAATCTTCTCAAAACTTTCCCAAAAAATTCATCCACCTTAGCTCCTTCCTGGAAAGTTTTAGGGGGGGGGATTACCCCACATTTGTCAGAAAGATATAACTTGGTCCAGAAAGCATGCCTTTTGAGATTTGGTGTAAACCAGTTGAGTGGTTTTTGAGAAATGAAGGTTCAAAATGTCATGCCGTGGAGTATCGGCAGAGATGACACATCTAAAAATAAGATATGATTGGCTGTTCCCACATCAACAAAGATGTTGCGGCAATCTTTTTAGTTCTTGGGGACTCAGTCCTTTGTCCTAGAAATCCAGAGCATCAAGCCAATAAAGAAATAATAAAAGCATAGCAAATGAGTGTCAGGAGGTTCCTATTTATTGTTCACTGCTCCAGGGAAGGAGGGCCTCATAATACCCTGCAAGGGTTTTTAAGTTATATTTTTTGTTCCTGGTGGTCCAGGGCACCACCATCATTTTTAGTTCATATTGTAGAGGGCTGCAGGGAGTACAGCAGCCCCACAACAACATTAAAAAACACAGTAAGTCCTGGGGTCATTGAATCCATGATTGAGGGAGAGTTTTTAACATATTTCTTTTAAACACTCCGAGCTGAATCTTTATGCCTTTCAGCTGGACTCCCTGTGGTTGGTTCTGTATCTGCACTTTTTGGCCTGAAAAATGTTTAAAAAAGACTCAGACATGTTTATTTTTTTAAATAATGCTTTATTGATAATATTTTGTGACAATCACTATTGTTAAACATTGCAATATATGAATTCGTGAAATATGCTTTTGATTGAAGTTATTGGTTACTTTTTTAATCAAAGCCAATAGGTTTGCTTTTATGTATGTTGATGTGCTGACCCTTTGATAAAGAAAACAGGGCTGCTGATCCTTTGACAAAGCCAGTAGGTCTGTCTCACTTAAAATTACTTCCTTTACTTTGTTACATGGTAGTTAGCCATGCACTGGCCATGCACCCACACATGCAGTAGCTATTAATGATGATGCTAAAACCCCAATTAAGCCAATATCCGTTAGTCACAATATTCACACTACTGATAAATCCTCAAAATCTTATAAAGTTGCTAGCATATTCTAAATACCGTTATCCTGTGGAATAACTCTCTTATTCTCTGATTATTGTGCCTTTGTTTTTATGTGATGGTCTAGGTCCTCTTATAACTCACTGTAGTGTCCTTTGTCTCAGCTCTTTAATTTGTCACCTATGGGCTCTAAGATATGATGATATAGAAAGAGTTCCCTTTGTAGGCCCCAAGAACACTGCAGATGTATCCCTATAATCTAATTAAAGCTTTGGAAATCTATTAAATTGTTTAAGGACAGCTTAAGAATTTGTGACTGAGATGTAATAGAGCATTTGAAGTTTGACACTTTTCTATACATATTCCTTGTCCAGTTCCACAGATGACGATGTCTTGATGTTATTGAGTCACACAGGTGAAAACATCACAAGGATATGTCCTTCATGTCCTCCTAACAGCATACATAAGGAGGCATTGTGAGACCCCATGCACTTCATTTTTAGCTCCAGTTTATCAGTTGTCCAATTAGTGTTCACTAGTCAGTTGCGTATTGAACCATAGTGGTAGTTTGACTTGGCAGGGGTTCCCTTGAACTGTTTGAGAAGTCACTGATACTCAGCATGGCTACATCAAACCTACTGCTCTGTATCCCAGATTTCATTGTTTACTTGATCATGTAGTCTATCATTCTGTGCTGTACACGTGGTTCATTGATGACTTCACTAGGCCAGGGAATTAGGTCAATTTTACTCCAGTGATAGTTTCGAATAAGGCACACAGGGTGTTAGGTTAATATTAATTCAATGATACTTTCAAAGAGGGCACATCAAGTGGGGGCTTAATAACAGCTATTTATATATGAGAATCTCTCAAAGATTATTTCTCAAAGGGTGACCATATTATTGCTCCCTCTGTAATGGCACCAGCATTATAGCCCATTTGGTAGGAATTTATTGCTTAGTGATTGTTATTTTAAGCCACGCAAGAAGTTCCATCTCTCAACAGGATTTGCCTGGAATATCGCATCTCTGCACCGGACTTCGCCACCACCATCCCCGACTGCTACAAGATCATCAACAAGGACCGTGCCAACCAACCAGGAGGAGTCATCCTCTTCGTACACAGGAACACCCTCTGTCTCACAACCAGCACCGATGACCATGCACCCAACATGGAGCTGATCCACTTCCAGATCCAGACCAACCTGAACACCTCCCTACCTGGCACTTTCATCTACATACCCCATTCCCCTTCAGCAAATCCATAACTGACTGCATTGCACATTACGCCCTCACCTCTACTTACTACATCCTCCTTGGTGACCTCAATTTCCACCTGGACAACTTCAGCGACCCCAACACCTCATCCCTACTGGAGAACCTAGCCAGCATCAGACTCAAACAACTGGTCACCTCTCCAATGCATTCAGCAGGACACACGCTCGACCCCATCTTCTCCGCCAGCAGCAACATCTCCGTGAGCCACACCACCGAACTCCTATGGACTGACCACCACTGCGTCCACTTCTCCTTCACCAAACCCACCCATCACCACCACTTCCTCCCTCAACCACGCAGAAGTTGGAACAAGGTCACCGAAGAGCAACGTGGCACTACCCTTCACAACACACCACCACCAACCTCCACGGATGTCATCGTAGCTGCACACCTCCTCCACCAATGGATCTCAGACTGTGCCAACACTCTGGGCCCACAGACATCCCCCCATCCAAAGCCCTCTCAGACAACCTCGATACCTTCTTCCACCGCAGGATCTCCGACATCTATGACAGCTTCACAACACAGGACCCACCAGCCCCACCTGCAACCACCACACCCAAAGGTTCCGGACCCCAGCCGACCCTGACCAACTGGACCACCCTCACCACTGACACACATCACACCCTAGGGATCATGACGGTCCATTCTGGAGCCCTCTCGGACCCCTGACCCACCACAACTTCAAACGAGCTAGTGTCACCATTGCCTCCGAAATCTGCTACACCAGCAACTGCTCCTTCGAGACCGCCACCTTCCCTGAAGCAGAGATCAACCCCCTGCTGAAGAAACCCTCTGCAGAGCTGACGACCCATCTTTCTGCTCCTCTTCCCGGCCACCGTAATTGAGAAAGCCATCAATTCCGAACTCTCCAAATTCATCGAGACCAACCACATTCTGGAGCCCTCCCAATCCAGCTTCAGAAGCAGCACAGCACTGAGACTGCTCTCCTCAGACAACATCCGCAATCTCCTGGACCAAGGTGATACCGCAGTAATCATCCTCCTGGACCTCTCGACTGCCTTCAACACCGTCTCCCACCCCACCCTCTGCGCAAGACTCCACAACGCCGGCATACACTGCAAATCCATTAAATGGATCCTCTCTTTCCTCACTGGCTGAACCCAGAGAGTCAGTATCCCACCGTTTACATCCATACCTACAGAAATCAGCTGTTGCGTCCCCCAAGGCTCCTCTCTGAGCCCCACCCTCCTCAACATCTACATGGCTCGACTAACAGGCATCGTCAGAAACCACAGGCTCAACATTGCCTCCTACGCTGATGACACTCAGCTGATCCTCTCTCTCACCGAAGAACCTACACTCATGAAAACCAACTTCCACAATAGGATGAAGGCAGTCGCCTCCTGGATGAAAGACAGCTGCCTCAAACTCAACTCTGACAAGACAGAAGTCCTCATTTTGGGCATCACCCTCTCTAACTGGGATGACTCCTGGTGGCCTGTAGCACTCAATGCCCCCCCCACACCGACCGACCGACCACACACGTAATCTCAGCATCATCCTCAACTCCTCGCTCTCTATGCCATCTCATCCTCCTTCTTCCACATGCTCCACCTGCTCCGAAAGATCTTTAAGTGGATCCCCATCAAATCCAGAAGAACAGTCACCGAGGCGCTCGTCAGCAGCAAGGTCAACTACGGCAATGCACTCTATGCAGGCACCACCCAGAAGCACCAAAAGAAGATGCCAAGAATCCAGAACACCGCTGCTAAACTTATCCTGAAGATCCCTCGCCACAACTCCGGGCACCTGAGAGACCTGCTCTGGCTCCCAACCAACAAAAGAATCACCTTTAAGCTCATCACGCACACTTACAAGGCCCTCCACAACATCAGACCTGCATAGCTCAATCACCGCCTCTCCCTCCACACACTCACCAGAAAACTCCGTTCTGCTCACCTGACTCTGCCCACCATCCCAGAGATCTGCAAGACTACAGCCGGAGGAAGTCCTTTTCCTACCTCACCACTAGGACCTGGAACTCTCTTCCTCTTCATCTCAGGCAGTCTTCCTCTCTGCCTTAATTCAGGAAGGACCTTAAGACCTGGCTCTTCGACTGAATTGGCCATCTAACGCTTCGACTGCGCTGCAGAAACGCCACCCCCCCAAGTGCCTTGAGACCTGAATGGGTGATTTGCCCCGATTGATTGATTAGAATACATTTTTTTGCTGAAATCATTTTATACATTTATATGGGTGAATTATTAGTTTGGTCTGGGGATTTTAGCAATAAAATTGTCCATGGTGTTCCCAGTTATGGGTCTTTTATACAACAGAAGTACTACTGGGTGATTAGTCAGCTTCAGATGTTAGTAATTGTGAGTGACAGGTTATGATCATTGATCCTTCCATTCTTCAACAGTTTAGAAAATTGACATTTAACAGCTATTAGCTGTCTGATTATGCCACCCACGCGACCTGGCAGCAAAGTGGCAGGTAGACTTCATAATAGAAATTAGATTCGTTTCATCTGTATTGATTACACTTAGTGTTTACCATAGGTAGATACAGCTGTTTACTATGTTCAAACTTTGTAACTCTTGCTGAGAGATTTTGCTCTTAGCAAGTACTACCATTCTTGAAGTGTCTATATCCTGTAACATGGAAAGTTGGTAGAACTGCATGCACAACTAGGGGCAATTTTACCACTAATAGTTATCCAGCAGAGTGATGGTCATTGGCAAGATGTGCATTTATCTTCTGCAGTGGCAGGTGTCTTACCACTGGAGGCATTTTCTATTTAACAAATGGTGGTAAGAGTGCTATGCGTTTCTCAAATTTGACTCATGCTTCTTTTTTGTGTGTTCATCCTTTACCATTGTCTATCTAGACTGTATTGTTATTAATATAAAGTGTGAGTTAGTGACTTTGTTAATTCTCCTGTGAACGAAAGTATATATTACGTGACATATATTTGTGAACTGTAATTATTATATATTTTTATTTCAGTCCTCTAGTTTACATCTAAAACTGTACAACATGTATCATCTTTGTGTTTTATCAGGTCCTGAGGCCATTTTATGGAAGGGGTTGTGTGTATGTGTGTGTTTGTGTGAGACTGACCAAGTAGGGACTTAACATGGTGCAAAACCTTCATTCATAATGTTATTTTTGTTTCAGTTTCACTGCTTACAAAACTGTTAATACCACTATATTGTCAGTAGAAGTCAACCAATCATCATCGTAATATTTGGTTGCAAAAATTGCCTCCCTTTAAGGTGCCTCAAAATTATTAGAATGGTTTGTAAAGCCTGCTTGTATCCTTTGTGTTCTTTAGTGTCCATGTTAATGTTTTTGAGGCTCGTGATCCTAATTACCCAGAAAAAGCCATTTTTGAGAGGGGCAATTACTCTTCCATCATTTATTAAGTTTTTGTAACTAGAAAATTGTTGGCCAAGGTGGAGGGGGCTTCGACTGTCCACAGTATTTATACCTTTGCCTACATTTTTGTTTACTAAAGGGGAGGGGGATTCAAGAGTATGCTCTTAAACTCATTAATAGTTAAGTCACAGGGTCTACACCTGGCCTGGAGAAATACAGATATGAACATTCTTTTGGCTAAGGTATGCTCATTATATTTGCACTTGGTATTTAATTGCCTTAGTCAAACAGGTGCATATAATGAGCGGGCTAGGTCTTTTGTCCAGCAGTCTGGAAGTTAACTGGCTATTAATGAAGCCCAGAAGGTTGGGGTCTCCGGAAATTAAGTGGTTTGACCTGTCCTGTAGGCAGTCCTCGACACTACTTCATGAAGCCTTAAGCATCTCCTAGAGATGTACTCAAAATTCAAAGATGCAGAATAGAATATAAGGCAGCCCTCTGGAACAGGAGTAAGGAACTGCAAAATGAATACTGGGGTAAACTGATAACGGCGTGTAGGCTGAAGGATATTAAGGCTTTTTGGCAGGAGGAAAATGGGATTATGTCAGTAGGTGCCAAGTCCCACTTGTTGTCACCACCATAAGCAGGGAAGCTTGGATTGACCACTTCAAGGTAGTTTACAGTCTGAGGGTCGACCAATGTTATGAAGAAGAGAAGGTAGGCTGCCCTCTATCTTTGAAATTTACACACAAGGAAGTTCTGGTGGCAATACATAAGAGTCCATCAAATAAAACACCAGGCCCAGACAGTGTCCCAATGGATCTCTATCAATCAATCTGTGGGTCCCCCTCCTTTGCAGTTCTTTTAGCACTGTCTGTAAAGTGGGCCTTCCACGACCACGGCATACCACTGTTATAGTGTCAGTGTTCAAGAAGGGTGACCCACAATCCCCTGCGTGCTATCGTCGGATATCCTTATTGGATTCTGCAGTAAAACTGGCTGGGAGAGTTGCTCTGGAACACCGTCTTTCCTGGCTGAAGGCGACTGACATGCTGTCGGAGGTGCAGTATGGGTTCCGGGAGGGGCTTTGTATGATCGAGCAATGCCTAAATTTACATCTACTGGTTAGTAAATACATCATTGCTAGGCAGGACTCAGTCTGCCTGGCTTTCATGGATCTCTCCTGTGCTTTCAATAGAGTTATCAGGTCAAAACGACTGGAGATTCTCTTAGACCCAGGGGTGGAGGCTAACCTGGTGCAGTTCTTGAGAGCCCTTCATTTTGATTTGTCTGCTTAAGTGAGGTTTGGCTCGCTAGATGAGCGGACAGACAGCTTTAAGCTGGGTCGCGGGGTGAGACAGGGTTGTGTCTTGGCCACTATACTGTTCCTGCTGTCTGTAAATGGCCTCATTGCAGCCCTTTCTAGTAAAGTCGCGGATGCCCCTTTAATTGGCAGGAAAGTAGTCCCTGTCTTATTTATAGGCAGATGATGCGGTTTTATCAACCAGAACTTCCATTGGTCTTAACATTTTATTTCAGAAATGTGTATCTTTTATGGGGAAACTGGGTCTGGTTACCAGTCAAGCAAAGAACTTTATTATGGTATGCAAATCCAGGAACAGTAGGATGTGGGACATAGCTTTCAATGGTCACTCCGCTGTACAGATTATGGAGTTCTCGAATTTGGGGTTTGTCATGGATGTTAGGTCCAATTGGGGGCCGTGCATGCAAGGCCAAGGTGAGGCAGAAATGTGATAGTGCTGTGGGCTGCATCTTTAATCTGGCTAAAATTATTGGCAAAAACCTGGTATCCCCTTTATTGGAAGTTCATAAGAGGAAATGCTTTCCAATACTTACCTATGGTGCCGGAATCTGGGGTTATACGCTTTCCAGCTCCCTTCAGGTGGAGAAAAGCAGGGCTCTCAGGAGACTCTTGGAAGTCTCACCCGCATGCTCCACTTTTATAGTCCATCAGGAGCCCGGGATGGGGGTATGCTGAGGATGCAATTAAGCTCTCCCCCCTGCTCCTCTGGTGTTCCATCTGGATTAATCCCTATGCAGCCCTAAATAGAGAAATCATTCATGACTGTCTCTGGTGTGATAAAGGCTTGAAAATGCCCTGGTTAGACTATATCCAAATCAAATAAGAAAGTTGGGCAGGCCATCTGTTTTCACTAATATTGAACAGGTCTAGAACATTGAGGGAACACCATGAATTCAACAAATGGTCTGTCAGAGACTATACGGAGGTCCACCTTTTCCCCTCCATGGACCCTAATTGTGAATGGATTGAGTTTATAGGGTAGGTGATTACTTAACAGATTTAGGTTAGGATTAGTGAGTTGGCATCTTGGCTTCTCTATTGGCCCGTTTGATCCCACAAAAGTTTTGCTATGTCCATGCGATGAATCCTTTCCGCAAAACCTTTTACATTTCATCTTCTTCTGTAATTCTTTTTAATGATCTTACAAAGCAGTTTTTAATTCCGATTATACGAAGAAGGGGGGATTAGAAACTCGGGTGCAGACCTTGTGTACTTACAACAACTGGATTCCCCAACTACCTGCATTTATATTTGTTCCCTTTTTAAATGTGCTGTAAGCAGAAGACAATTATTAATGTTTTAATATTGTGGTTTGTCTCTTGAATAAAAGCTTCACGCCCCCAATGAATTTTCTCATGTGAACTAGGCACTTTAAACTGCAACTTATCTGTATTTTTCTGCAATGTTAGATTATTGCTTTTGTGTCTGGTGTTGCCTATTTGGTGACCCACCAGCATTTTTAAGGAGTCTTATTCTGATTTTGATTTTTATATGAACTGTCTTATTTATAATTTCATTTTAGATTTGTTATCTTAATATGCTGGATTGTGATGCTATTCGTGTATACGTTTGTGGTCACCTTTGTGTTTGAAATAAAGTTATTTAATTGATTGATCGTGTCCATCCTCCATCATTATAAAACTTATGAGGGAACAAGAAAAATGTGAACTCCTGTCTGTAAGGATTCAGATGTTTCCACTGGTGTTTGAGATTTAAAAGTATGTACTTGGAAAGAAACGATTTGTAAGATGTGGGTTGCTATGTCCAAAATTACCTTTCTTTACCTGATATAAAGTCCATACTCTGTCAGAGCATCCCCTTCAAATAGTGTCCTGGCAGATGTATTACTAATACTTTCTTCCCTACATCTTTACAGAACTTCAAGGAGTTTGGGATAGAGCCATATATATTAACAATTATCATGTGCTGCCTGCCATCATTTAGTGTAGCCAAAACCAACCTACCTCTCATGTCTCCTTACTAATCCAAACTTGACCAGCTAGTATTTTTGGCTTCTAAGATGAATACTCGATCAACTGCTTCAGAGCATAATACACCAGACACCCAATCGGTTTCATTTGTAAAGGTTCCTTCTATTTAATTCTTGTCCTAACTGCAGTTTTTCACCTATCCGTCTCACCTACATTTTTCAGAAATCTTCTAACATTTCAGTACATACTAGAGACCCATAGCATGCAAGGATAATACACTTATTTCACCCTCTGGTCATATATTAATTATATTGAACTGATATTAAATTGAAAACATGACTCAAGTATATCTACATTTGTAATTGCACGTTCAGTACATTTTATTTATTATGGAACGAAAAAGAGAAAGCAATTAAAAAAGTGGAAAAGGCTAGATTTCAGTCTATGATCCCCTGACACCCACCTCTGTTTCCCCTTAAGGACGACAATTTCGGGTGGCTGAAGCGCAGCACCAAGAGCTTCTAGCCACAACTCCCTCCCCCGAGTCACAGAGTCACAGCAAATATATATAATTCTGGCTTTCATGTGAAATGAAACTCATAAACTGTATAATATACGTATAACAACCATTCTTCCCTATTAGATTGCGAATGAAAATGAGAGAAAAACTGCTCCTGGTAATTAAAAAAAAGAAAACTAAGGAACATACCTTCAAACATAAGCTTTAAGTATTGTTATGGAACTCTGTTGTAGATTAGTAGTGACTAAAAGAAATGAACATTAAGAGCGCATGCTTCCTACCTGTACGTCAGTCACAGATAGCCTTTTCATTCCATGCCCTGTCAAGACATAACCTTGTTTGATGTGGTTTCCTGCAGAAGACCAGATTACCTATTTCCACAATAAACATCATAAATGATTACCATAATCTACCAATCAGTCAACCTTTCTTTCTTATGTACATTATCCAGGAAGCCCCTCATGTACTTTGGGTCATCAAGCTTTCTGAATGTCACTTTGTTAGTACTCCTCATTTTTAATGGTGCTATAAAACATAATCTAATTTCAATAATTTTCGTTTAAGGACAAAGCTTCAAAAAGGCCTTTCAATACTGAACAGTTTCTTTGGTTTAGCCTTGTGTAAGGAATATATTATTTTCTTCTCATCTGAATTGTGGACTATCTTTTGCCCATGATCATGCCTTCACCGCATGTGCATAATTAAAGGACCTGAAAATCATAATTTTTAGACCCAAGTACCCTTCCTTTTACAAAAGACATTGCGTCTCCATGCGTCCTTTCAATCTGAAAGTCTCTTGGCAAGTTTCATGCCTCAAGAAACTCAGTACATGAATTGGTGCCCTATTTCTTTTTTCAAGCTCAGTTATATCTTTCTCGAGCTGTCTGATCTGCGACACAGTGTTCTTTTAAAAAGCACTCCTGAGAGTGGGAAACATCATCATCCAAAGTGGTGCTAATTCTGACCTCCACTTCAGAAATCTTCCTAATTACCTTTTCACTGTTCTTTCTTAATCCAGCAGTAATGATATGTATCAGGTCCATATTATCTGTATTTGGTCTTTCATCAAACCAGACTATTTAATTATTGTGTCCATATTCGGTGAAATTAAATATTTTTCCTTCACTCGTAAGCTCATACCTGGAGGATCAGAGATCTTGAGTTTTAAGATTACTCTTACTTGGACTGCAATGGACCTTGGTATTGCATATATACAAGATTATTTTCTATGATGTTCTGTATTATGAACTAAATGTGTACAAGATGATGGCTGCATTTCAAACTATCTACTGTATGCTACTCACTGGTTAGTAAAAAGATTTTTTTTTAAATAGATTACTCTTACCTTCTTACAGTGTGGTCTCAGCCATATGCGCAGTGTGATTCAAATTACCAGCTGTTCTATCTCAATGACAATATTCATGGACACTTCTAGTTATATAGCTCTTTTCAAACATGTACACTATAATGCCAATTTCAAGGTGTTAATCCTTCTAATAGAAAAATCTAAATGTGCTCAGTGAAGACAGACCAGTTACTAACTGAAGACACTTTAAGAACATTCTCACTGGTTTGAGACAGTATCACTCGAAAGTTGGCAAATATAATACAATTATCATATCATATTCTAGAATTTCTTGTAAATCTCTAAAAGAACATGCCTGAATTTCACTAGGTGTTCAGTAGCTTTGGTTCATTTCCTTTAAATCCTATTGTAACCCCACCTTTTAAGATATTTGTCACTGTACTGATGCCTTGCACTTTTTTTTAGGTAGAGCGCGCAAGCGCCCTGACGTATTGTAATCTATTTGTGGGCTTTACACCACACCCACTGCACGCCCATCACTATCACTCATTCATGGGCTTGCCTTTCAAAAATCCTTTGTTATCATTGGTAAATGCTTTATGTTTGCCCTCCTTGGGGCCGTTTTGTTACCGCCTTGGCCATCAACCCTTGTTACATGGATAATTGCATGTTTGCCAATACGTTCTTTTTCCTTTTGTGTCTCTTCTTCGCGCTCATGCTCATTGCGGCCGTGGCACTTTGAATTAGCTCGCTTATGTCAACTGTTTTACTTTTTATTTTCAATTTATGTGGCAAGAAAAGTCCAGTTAGGAATTTACAATGCTATTAGCTCTAACTCGAACAAACGTGAGACCCATTGCATTGCAAATGCTTGTTCTCATTTGTATGCGTAACCTCTGCCCCCTCGTGAGGCCTCGATCTCTCCCTTTATTACATCAGAACATTATAGGCATCTGAAAAACAGCATCCGCTTCTGTTGGGGACATTCACAGCCATCATTGCCATCCATCACCAACATGCTAAGACCAGCCCCTATCTGTATCTGCACACCAAGTTACACTGATCGTCAGAAGCTGCTCCTTACATCAGTAGTGTGGTAACAGGTGTGTTGGCGACATGTGTCCATCATGTGTCAGTGAAACAAAGCACAGTCTTCTGCCTTCTTCGAATTTGGCCTTGTCAGTGGGGAGCCCTGCTAAAAATCCACAATTTTCTATGGCACCGTGTCACACCTCCCATGGACGTCTGTGTTATTACGATAGTTGCCCTCACTAGAAATGTAGGTAAAACAAATTCCTTCCATGGTGGTAAAGGAAAGTCTACATACCCATATTTTATTGTGATGTGGGAGGAAAGGGGCTTCTTCCACAAAATAAGAATATTCTCCATCGTAAAAAAATAAAAATAATAATAAACGTTTGCAGAGTTTTTTCAAGAATTATTAGTAGACCTGGAAATGAATCATTGCATTGGGTTCTCTTATGGGAATTTAAGCATGGTCAAAAATGCCACACAGAGGCTTATGTATTTCTTTGTGAGTGGGGCTCCTAGATCGATACTTGTTTTGCATTGGACTAGGCGTACTTAATTGACATGCTGATGAGGTATCTTCATCTCAGGGAATCAATTTAGAAAAACATATTTGTGGAACAACATAGGATGTAAAAGGCATTCTTTACCACTTGGTAAATTTGGTTTCTGTTTTCTTGTTTCTCTCCCTAAGTCACTAAATTCTCCAATTCCCTTCACGCAGTTTACTTGGAACGGTGACCAGAGACTTGCACTTAGGGAAAGCCTCAAACATTTGCTCCATGCAGCCCTGTTCAACTAACGCATAGTGAATCCATTTTACATTGGGGTCTTGTGAAGCACTAGCAATATAATATTCGAGTTTTCAACCCAAGTGTGCAGTATCTTCACTGCACAGCTCATAATAGGTGCTTCAACATATTGCTAAATTAATTTCAGTGTGAAATTCCAGCTGGAGGCACTTTAGCACTATAACATATTTGGCCCTGTAATGATGCATTTCCTAACACGCCTCCCAGCAGAAAATATTACAACCCAGATTTTCTCACAGGAGGTATTTTTTTATTTGAGGAAGAAATAAAGCCTATTAGCATGTACTGGTTGACACATTTCACTCTCTATTGAAGGAGAAAATAGGAAGTGGGAGAATATTTTCGAAAAGTACAAAAACAAATTTGGTAAGTTAAAATTTAATTTATTTAAAGTATTCAAATGTAGCAAAAATAATAAAATA
Source organism: Pleurodeles waltl (assembly GCF_031143425.1). Classification (NCBI taxonomy): domain Eukaryota; kingdom Metazoa; phylum Chordata; class Amphibia; order Caudata; family Salamandridae; genus Pleurodeles; species Pleurodeles waltl. The sequence goes on along the minus strand of NC_090448.1, from coordinate 286,134,041 downwards.
GGTTACAGTGCGTGGCTTGAGAAATTCGGAATGAACTTTGAACTGAAAATTTGAAGATGCAGTGGAGCTGCAGGAAAGGAAGTCTACTAGGGCCAGCACTGCTTGAGCCCCAGATTGCGCGCTGGGCCGCAGATCGGTCCTTCATACCCGTCCCATGTATCTTGTTGATCCCACTCAGTGCTTACTTTGAGCCAGTGGTTGCAGGTTGGGACCACTGGCACTCTTTTTGGGGTCTAGAACTTATTTTAAACCATGTCTGTCACACATAGGAAGAGCTAGGAGGAGTAAAGAAAAAGATATAAATAGAAAAACTGTGAAAAAGCAGGTATGAAAAACAACCTGGAAGTGTGAGATAGAGGGGCAGGAGTGGATGGTGGTGGTGAATGAAGGAGGAATGAGGTGGAAACAAGATTAAACAGCCTTTGTGTTAACAACCCCTTCAATCGGCAGGCTCCTGAAAAGACCCTGAACACCAACACTTTGGGCCTCATTGGCGGGCGGCAACAGAGTTTCCGCCCGCCGGCCCAGCGGGGATGTCGGCCGCATCACGGGAGCCGGCTCCTAATGGAGCCGGCAGTGTTGCGGCCGTCCGACGGGTGCAGTTGCACCCATCGCGCTTTTCACTGTCTGCTACTGCCATGGAAAGGCTGGCAATAAGGAGACTCGTAATCCCCTGGGCAGCGCTGGCAGATTACAACCGCCGGGACCAACGTGGCGGAAAACCGCCAGTCCCAGCGGTGTGACCGCGGTGCTTCCGCTGCGGTCGTAATCCGCAAGTTTGTACCGCCAGCCTGTTGGCGGTGCAACCTCCAAAACAGCCCTGGCGGTGTTGGGCCGCCAGGGTTGTAATGAGGGCCTTATTCAGTTACTATTTAAGCAATAACTACACTGCACTTGTTTGAAATTTCTTAGAATTGATACATTGTGGTTCCATCCTTGAAACTGGCACTGTGAATGTAAATGTTCCTGCTTTCTGTTGTGAACGAATTCTTTGAGATCTCTGCAGTTTTCTAAGAGTTAAAGAAATGCTGCAGAACTATGGGCGTGTGAAGTTGCGTGGTTGGCTCACTTGCAGCTTCGTGTAATTATATTTTTTTAATTTGGGAGGTTTCCAAAGGTGGAAGCTTGAGACGTTTGTAAAACATGACATTTCTAGTGGCAGTTCATGACAGTAGGAGGTCATTCCCACACGAGACAGAGGCTGAGCAGGAGGTTAGCAGTCCTCTGTAGGGATCTCCAAGTCCTGTCTACCATACAGTTCCAGAGTCCACCAAAGAAAGATACTCTTCTTAGTGAACGTGAGTATGCAACTTTCGTTCACTGTGTTCTTCTACATTTCAACACAAGGATATGCCTGCATCATCCTTTTTGTATTGTGAGGCCCTGACAACAGTTTTGAAAATATGGGAGCACCAGAGGCCACAGATATCTTGAGGGCCTGGGGAGGTAGATGGTCATAGATCTCAAGTTGTCACACATAGTGGGCAATATTATTTTATCCTGTCCTGGTTTTGTCCTGTCATTTTTGTGCCTCTTGTCATACGTTTAGATTGAAGAAAAACAAAACTTTAAGTACCAGAATGCAATGAAAGTAAGACAGGACTGTATGAACTTTGTACTTCTGGAATGGGAAAATTGGAGATCTCTGGAAACGCTTTTCATTGCTTTAATGAGAATAATTTATTGCTTTAGTTCACAAATCACAGTAAATTGCTTACTGGCACTCAAACATTTTTGACAGTCATGGAACCAGGATAAAACTGGCAGAAAGAAATTTACCTAAGATCACGCAAATTGATCAAATGTGAAAGTAAGGATTTTGTCCTAAGTATTCAGGTGCCGATGTTTGCAGTATAATACCCCAAAGACTAGGTACTGACATCCCACATCTATCTACACTCATTGCACTTTTTGGGATAGCTACAAGGGGTGAGTCTTAATTTTTTATGGGATTTCCCCGTGATGTTTGGAGTTCTGTGAAACACAAAACAATTCCGTAATAGTGATTTTTCAATTGTCTTCCAATGTCTGCATATTCCAGAAGCAAATATTAAGGTAGCTATGGCTTTTCCCAGTGTGTGTCCTAAAAGTTTTCTATGTAGTTTACATTGGTTAGCATGTCTGTCCTTCTTCTATGAAACACAAATTTTGAAAGTTTACTGGATTTTCCAACTGCAGAAGTATTTTCACTTTTTGGAAATGATCTCCAAGCTTTTTTACCAACCATTTTCTAAAGTACCTTCAAAATAAAAACAAATATTTAAATTGAGGCTAGTGGAATTGTGGACAACCTCAGATGTATATCCCGATCTGAAACTCCACTTACCATCTTGCAGTGAAGGATTTTTGGCATGGCCACTACAGATGACCCATACAGCGCTATAAAGTGCACAAGCTGCTACTGCAGTGCAGGGTACCCGTTGGAAGTCCCTGGATTGTGCCCGGACAAAGACCGGACCAAGAGTGGACAGCTCAGGTCAGCGCCCAACAGAGGCCAGGCCGTTCTTCCTCTGTTTCATCTGTTTATTCTAAACAAACGATCATGGTGAAGTAGAAGAATGCAGGTAACATCAGAGTTGTTCCCTAATTGATAGGTTTGTAACCTGTGCTGTAGAGGTCATCATCAAGGAAACCAAGCTTGCCAAAAGGAGGCTTTCAATTGATGGAAATATTTCCACATTCTTGCTGCCCCCCTGCTCCCACCTTTACTGTGAATTCAGATATTGATGCAAAGAGTAGCTCAAACAGATTCCCCATCGTTATAGGGTTCCTACTAAAATAATAGGACTGTGTATTAGGACAACAGAAGTCCATCCACACCATCAGGAGCTGTCGACCCAATTACTGGCTAGCTCACAGTGCCTCACCTACACCCCTATCCCTGCCTGGACGAAAGGTGATTGTGGCAATCTAAACATGACACTCCTAAAGTAGTTGTGGAAATGGATCTCATCCTTTTGTTTCATTACTCATGCATGCACAGGCGTAAACACGAGTGATACAAGATAACGTTTCAATACATTTAATAAAACAATCGTAATTTTGCATAGAGAGAATGAGCTGCAACAATCAGGCAGATGAAACAGAGCAAAGTTACCAGCATATTGAACATGGTAAAGCTAATGCTTAATCCAACCATGGAGAAAGATTTCTAGAGGTTTTCACCTAGCCCTAAAGCCATACTGAAAGCATAGCAGGTGTACCATTCTGCCTGGCCTGATCTAAGGGATTAGCCTTAGCCCATACCTGAAAATTATGTAAGGAGACAGCCTGCAGTGCGGATGGCAATCCTTTGAGGAGCTGAAAGATTAGCGCCAGCAGAGATCCATGTCGAACACCGCATTAGTCCAAGAACGGTCGCAGCTGAAGTGCTCCTCTGCCCCTTTCGGGTCAGTACACCACTTATATAATAAAAGCCAGACTGTGTTAAAAGCACAGCTGTCATGCAATTAAATGTCTATATGTTTGAAGCTGTCTTCTGAATGGACAATGCAAGCACTAGGATATCATGTACTGTGTTTCTAGCCTTGAACAGAATGTACTCATTAAATGTCGAGAAAAGGCTAACTAAAACAAGCAACTCGTTCATGTATTCCTAGAATAATGTCATGCAAGAAAAGTGTGTAAAATGTCACTGCTAAAAGCAATACAGCTAAAACGTATAAAATATAAAACAAATCTAAAAAACAGTGGAACAGGCTTTGGTCCAAGAGGTCCTCGCTACACTGACTCAGCAAACAAAGTTGTTTGCCTGTCTGCTGACCCAGCTGCCACACAGGAAAAAAAAGGGGTGGGATTACAGTACCAGGAAGAGAAGAAAGGGGTGTGAACAAGTCAGGTGATACTTTGCTATTCACTTCACTCAACCCTTCTCGCTTGAATCTGATCAAAATCAAGTGATTGATTAAGAAGCATTTTGGTTAAAAAGCAGTTTTATAACATCTCTACAACAGGCAGGAACAAAGTCATTCCTTAGATATCAACGCTTTTAGATTTCAATACCCAAAAACCTAATCAGATTCTGTAAGTGAGAAGAATTGCTTCAATCAGGCTGTTGCCGAAAACATTTTAGGGGGATTGTGTAGTTATTATTTTCAGAAAAACAATTTTTGTCAGAAGTGTGCTAGACTTTGTGGGCATTTGTAAACCCCTAAAATTGTATACCCCAAACTATTACCTCACAGGTGGATGAATTAGATACAGTGCTTAACCTAAACGTCGTGAGGCAATGTGTCCCCCAAGATAAGGCAGCTTGCAGCTTAGCAAAGTACAGTCAATTCAGTAAGGGCAGGCTCAATAATTAAGTTCTAAAGCAAGAATAGAAATGAAAAAGATTTATATTTTCATAAAGATTTGTTACAAAAATTCAAATGGTGCAGTGTTAGAAATTGGGTCTGTAGTTGGCAGAGGTATGCACCCTGTCCAAATAGGGACCACAAACCCAGTCAGGGCAAGTCAATAACACATCATAAATCAGCCTTTACTCACCCTCTGGTAGCTTGGCGCAGAACAGGCAGGCCTAAATTAGGAGGCAATGTGTAAAGTACTTGTGCAACACACACAATAACTTCGTGAGATGCACAGCAGAAAAAGACTTCACACGCATGTAGAAAACTAAAGCTTGTTTATTTGGTTACTTTTAAGTTCAGCATGATGCAGATCCAATGCACATGCACAAAGGTTAATGAGCAAATGTAATAGATCAAAGGGCTAGTGCCAAGAACTCCTCTGGCACAGAAGTACTACATCCTGGTGGACTCCGGTTCTGTCCTGGTCGCGCTCCTCTTGGAGAGGGGTGGGCGGCTTGGCTGGGCAGAACCACTCAAGTTGAATTGATGGTGGGCGGCTAAGGAAAGCAGGGCTGCTCCCCATAGGTCACAGATGAGAGCAGCGAAGTTTGGCAAAAGCTGCTCAGGTTGAACATGAAGTTGAGCTGCAAAGGAAAGCAGAGCCGCTCTGAGTAGGTTTTAGATGGGAGCGGCGAAGTTTAGCAAAACCCACTTGAGTTGAAATTGAAGGTGAGAAGACAAAGGAAAGCAGGGCCAATTTGGGCAGGTTTCAGATGCAAGCAGTGAAGTCTAGCAAAAGCTGCTCGAGTTGAAATTGAAGGTGAGTGGCAAAGGAAGGCAGGGCTGGTCTGGGTAGGTTTCAGATACGAGCGGCAAAGTTTAGCAAAAGCCACTAGAGTTTAAATTAAAGTTGAGCAACAAAGGAAAGCAGGGCCACTCCAGGCAGGTTTCAGATACGAGCAGCAAAGTTTAGAAAAAGCCACTGGAGTTGAAATTGAAGGTGAGCAGCAAAGGAAAGCAGGGCCTTTCGAAGTCACTCTGGGTGTGGAAGATGAGTCTTTGGCTATTGGGCAGAGATCAGCAGGTAGAAGTTCCTGAGAGCAGCCAATCCTCGCAGACCAGCAATCCTGGCACACAGCAGTCTTTACTCTATCAGCACTTTCTTGAGTCCAGAAGTGTACTGATTTTAGGGGGTCAAGGACCCAAAACTTATACTAGAAAGTGGCTTTGATGTGGGGTGACTACAAAGAGTTCTTGAGAAGTGCACAGGTCCCCATTTCAGGTCAGCCTTGGCTCCAGACTATCAGTGGGAGGTAATTCCCTGCGTTGTGTGTAAATGAGCCATTTGCATCCTCCTCCCCAGGAAGACCCATCAGTATGTATTCAGATGCAGTTGAATATCCTGTGTTGAGGATGTCTGAAGGGGATGCACAAGTGTAGATGTCACCTAGCCCAAGAAAGACGTGTATTGGAGCTAGGCTGCAGGCACACAGGGCAGTGAGTGCAGAGAAGTGCCTACTTTCTAAAAATGACATTTATAAAATTGTAATAATAAATCTGACTTTACCAGTAAAGAGGATTTATTATTACCATTTTAATGGTACTAAACATGATGCTTCTACTCCTCTCAGATAAGGAATGACACCTTAAAGGTATAAGGAATTCCCTATGCTTGCCTATGAGAAAGGCAGGACTGACAGTAATGAAAAACGACTTCGGGGAGTTTTTCATAACCAGCACATGAGAACTTAAAAGTAAATGTCCTGCCTTTTGCCTACATGGCACCCTGCCCTATGGGCTACCTAGGGCCTACCTTAGGGGTGACATATGTAAGAAAAGGGGAGTTCTGGGCTTGGTAAGAGGTTTCAAATTCCAAGTCAGGGTAGTAGTTAGACTGCACACACAGGGTCTGTAGTGGCAGGCCTGAGACATGTTAACAGGGCTACTTAGGTGGGTGGCACAATCAGTGCTGCATGCCCACTAGGAGCTTTTAATTTACATGCACCAGGTATGTGGTATACCACTCTACAAGGTACTTGCAGGTAAATTAAATATGCCAATTATGGATACAGCAATGTTACCATGTTTTAGGGGAATGGGGTATGCACTTTAGCACTGATCAGCAGTGGTAAACTGCTCAGAGACCTAAGGCCAACAAAATGATACCACAACAACACAGGAGGCAAAGGCAAAAGTTCTGGGGTAAGACCACCCGATGGATGCCAGGTCTAACATGCAGTATATGGAACATTTCAATAAGGAACCAATGCTACGAAGGCTGTCAGTAAATAGGACAATACAGAGTAATGTGCATATCAGAAAAATTCTGAGTCCCAAATGAGCAGCAGGTTCAATAGGAAAACAGAGAATATCCCTAGCAGCATTGCAGGAAAGCTCTTGCCACCTTACAGGAGACATGGCCAGTGGCAGATCACATTTGCGATGGGTACACTTGTATTTTCAATCCCAATAGTTCTGTCTAGCTCCGGCTAAGGGGGCTTCTTGGTATGGTTTAAACTTGCCTCAAATTTAAGAAGCCATGTTAATAATGTTGACAACAGAGGGGATCCAGAGATTTTTTTCTTATGTTATAAGGAGCTAAAAGTTTATTTAATTCACTTTTTTAATGACACATTTTCCTATTCAAATAATAACAATTTGTGTGAATGGTTTTATTTTATTGCTAACCTGTCAGTTTCATCAAAATTAAATTTTTCTGTACCTTACTGGCTTATCTGTGGAAACTATAATGCCTACTTAAGAAATCAAACTGCCTTTGTGGCTCATCCAACTACATGTAAAGCAACAGCTCAATTCCCACTTGTTATACAAAGAAGAGGCTGAGCTTGGCAACTTTATTGTGGAACATGATTTACTTAATATTCACACAAGGGTTGATTCCACTTCTCCATTAGTTCTTACCTGTGAGTGCTACTTGAAAACTGATTATATATTTATGTTTTGTAGCCTTATGAATTGTATCTTATCATTGACATGTTAGATATCAACCTCAGCGATCACAACCCCCTGCCTGCACTGCTCTTGACTTTTTTGTTCACAACATGTAAGCTCCCAAATTACATCATAGCCTAAGTACAAAAAACAACAACCTGAGGCTTGTTTGGAGCTTTTCAAGTCCAAGTGTTTTCTTGGATTCCTTGGTTAAGTCCCATTCTAGTTATTTTTATATCTGTCCTTTGGACCTGATAGGACATGGGAAAATTCTCTCTACATACATTGATCTATGTACTGTTACAAAAAGCCTTCTCAGGAAACATGTAAATCCCAGGAAGCAATCTTCAACTAAGTGGTTTAACACAGCTTGCTCCATCGTTAATATAGGCTTGAGGAGTGCCCTATCAAAAAAAAAAAAGCCAAGGGATAAAAATTTAGTAACCGCTTGTTGTACACCTAAATCTAATCTAAAGGAATTAAGTAAAGAAATTAAGAATAATAACTGCCAATCCCTGGTGTTGGCCAGCAAATCAAAATGCCCCAAGATGTTTTGTCACTCAGTCAATTCCGTTAGATCCAGTCAAAACCTAATGACGAGTGTCAGTATTCACATTCCTACAGAGCAGTGAGTTCTGCATCATTTGAACATTTATCAATTAACTTCTAATAGCGATTGCTATGGAAATAAGTTCCACATTTCCCTCACCTTCATCAAGTTAAATCCATACCTTCACAAAGTAGTCACTGTGCTGCAAGAATGCCTTTCTATCAAATTCCCCAGATGGGGCATTGATTGATCTATTAAATTGTAATATTAGTTTATGTGCACCTTTGCTCCCAAACATTTTAACAATCTAAGGGCTTGATTTTGATCTTGGCAGTAATGATCCCGCTGTTGACTTTTCGAATTTAAACTCGTTCGAAGCAGTGACGGTCTGCCTACTGTATTTAGATGTTGGTGGTCCCGTAGCTGAAAGCGCGCATTTGATCAGCCGTCTCCACCAAGATATACCGCCAGCTATGATGGCGGGAGAGGGAAAAGTGGCTGACTGTGTGCTTTACCACCGAGAAAAATGTGGCAGTCCAACTCCACTTCTGAGTTGGTGAATTGGGGGATAAAAGGTGTAAAAACCTACCTTTTTCCCCTATTCCACTTCTGATTTCTGCTAGACACAACTGGAAAAGAACTGCAGTTGCTGTTGCCACTGACCCATGGAGAAAACATGACCACAACCCACGCATCCTGACCCCTCCTTCTATCCCCCACATCACCAGACTCAAAGGTAGGGACGCTGCATTGCCAGGGTACGTTGGGTGGGCACTGCACAGAAGGTCTGGATCACTGCAGGCATATACATCACAGTAATTTTTTTAAATCATTGTGACATGCATATGTCACAGAGACAATTGTGTCACTGATCGCTGGGAACATACTGGCACAACACGCATATCGCACACATACACAGTTGTCATTGTGATGTCACCATTCATTTCAAAATGAATGCCAACACCACAGTGACTGTATACGCACACTGGACAATGGTGTCCATGTTTTCGCATTGCAAGGGGACTTGTACAAGTAGGTTTGTGCTATCTGTTGTGTATGTGTGTGTGGATTGGCTGTTTGAGATGGACGGAGCTGGAGTGGGTGATTTGGTTGTGTCCCTATGTGTGCCACTTGCATGTGAGAACAATATTGTTGTGTATGTTGTGTTGCCATGTGACACATTCAGGTGAGTGTTGTTGTGTGGTGGGTGTTGTCATGATGTGTGCAGCTGTGCTTGTGTGTAAGAGTGTTTGTGTTGCTGAGTGTGTCGCTGTGCTGGTTGTTGTGGGTATGTTGTGTGGGTGCAGTGTCAATGGTGTATGTTGTGGCCTGGATGTATGTTAGTGTGTATTTTTGGCCCCCACAGGTTTTGTTGGAATGGTAATGGATTATTGTGTGAATGTGGTGTAGTGCAGAGGCTAAGGGACAATGCCTGTCACTTATCACTATTCCATAACACCTGTCATTGTATGAAGTCCATTGGGTTCCGCTGCTGTCTCCCTCCATCAGCAATCTATCGCCAGTTAATCTGCTTGCAGAGCTGTAACATCTAAATACGGTGAGCAGAACACTGTTGGCAATCATTTCGGGTCTGCTGCCGACGCGGCTTGGCAGTAACACCACCAAGATCTAAATCTGTCTCCAACTCACACTAATTTTACCTTTTTTTGGTAAATTGTCATTGCTTTAATTTAACTCAAAGGCACATTTGATTAGATTAATAGATCTAAATTATAATTGCTTCTTCTGGACAGAACACTTGATATATCATTGGTCTATTTTCTTTCAGTTCTCCATAGAAATTTGGCTGCCAGAGTCGGGTTAGGTCTGAACGGTGAGTGCTCCAATGTGTTCTTATCGGTATGCGGGATGTGGCAAGGTTGCAACCTGGCTCCACTCTTGTTCATTCTGTATATTAACAAGTGAACTAATTTCTAGGTGAGTGGGACAGGATGTGCCCATGATCAATTCCAGCGCATTCCCTGTATTAGTAAATGCAATTGATGTTGTGCTGCTGGCATGTACTTCGAACAGTTTAAAGAATTTGGTGGAAGCTTTTTTACCTTTATGGCCAGACATGATCTTGATATTTATTATTCCAATTCCAAGACTATGGTCTGTAGTTCTAAAACACAGAACTTATGCACTATCTGTGATAGTATTGATAAGCTCATGATGGTATCCAGTTCTCCATATGTAAGCTTAATTTTTAATGAAACCCGGCATTGACATATTATTAATATAACAGCAAGGTGGCAAATATTCAATCTGTAGGGGCTCTTTTTTTGATGCCCTCCCTTGGTGGCAAACCCCTTGTTCCTTTTCTTGACGAATACAAGAGCAGGTTTCTTCCAGCCAGCTTATATAGTGCAGGGATTTGGAGGTATGTTCATGTTTCATCTTTACAGTGTGAGGACAACTGATTTTGCCAATGTTTACTCTATAGCCACAGTAGTTCCTTCTTTATATGTCATGAAGAGCTGGGTTTTTCTGTACTAGGACCTAATAAAACTTGCAATCTTGTCACTTTGATTATCCATTTGGACTAATCTCCATGCTACTCTTAACCAATTGGTTTTTAGGGACTGTTTTAACTATGACAATGGCCTTGATATTCCATGTCTACCTTACGTTATACAGTTCCTGACTAATTTGGGTAGCCGTACACATTTTGAGGACCCAGCAACCATATGCAAATGGTATAAACCCTGGGTATAGACATAAGAAGCCTTGACAGAGTAATCACTGCATTAAGTAAACCTACCATACGTTGACCCATAATGTTGTAGACGCTGTATTCAACCTTATCTGTTGCTGAGCATGGTGTGCCCCCTAAAAATAAAAAATAGAATATTGAAATGTAAATAAGCATTACTTTTCTATATCTAATTCAACATTTATTTACTTGACGATATGTATATTTTCAACGTACGTAGTTGTGGAGTTAAAAGTAGTAAATCTATACCTACTGTATATGCTCTTAACTTTCGACATTTTGGTCTTCGATGTTTTTTTCCATGATATCCTTGTATCACGATATTCATCTTGTAGATATACAGTAGTACAATAGGTAGCTTAGGTCATTGGGACAGGTGCTGCTCTTCAGCTTCAGATCCGGTTCAATCTGAAACATTTTTTAAAAATATATATATATTTTTTTAATAGAAACATTCCGTCACACATGTACAAGATAGTAATCATGCTAATATGATTGTACGATATGATTAAACAGTCCTCATCCTCCCCACCACCTCCCTCCAAGCAGATCGGTAGGCCGTGTAGATTATTTACAGGTTAAAAAGTCTGCTTTACTTAGGTGGTGTTGGCTGTGTAGTTGGCATACCCAGTGACTCATGAGCTCTCCCGGATCCCCCCATTGAGTCAGGGGGGGACTTGGTTTCCAACACATAAACTTCCCCACTATGTCATAGTCGGACTGTGTTTTCTCTCTCAACCCACAACACCTCTGGGGTTATCCAACCCATCATCTCTCTCGTCGAGCTCAGAAAGCATCAGCCCCCTTGCCATTAAGCCGTCAGCTACTGGATCATCACGATACACCTTTCATTCAGATCTCCTCCACCTTTGCCCATTCAGACATATCATGGTGCCAGTCTGTGTTGCTGGGGGCCCTCACAGTCATCCATTTGATAGCTAAGCGCTGCTTTGCTAGTATCAGGTCCAATACAAGAAATTTGCAACTCAGTTTCGTCTTCGTCGTGGCTGGGTTGAGCCCTAACAACACTGCCTGTGGGTTAAGTGGCAACCTCCCACCCAGTTTCCCTGTCCAAGGCATACAATATTGCTTTCCTGAAGGATATTCCTGTGGATTTTGCCACACAATGTGCAGAAAGTCAGCCACTGAGACGCCACAAACAACACACCAGGCAGAGCTGGTGGGGTAGATATTGTGTAAAGTTTTAAGTGTGAGATAAGTCTAATGTCTGTAATTAAATTGTATTAATATGCGTTGGAGCGCACCGTGGCGTACCCTCATTTATTTTATTCCCAGTCTGAATTGGATAAGTCTTCCACCAGAATATCTTCCCATTTTTTGCAAGCCTTTCGTGTGAGGGGTGGCAGGTCTGCCCTCTATGCATGATAAGGGTGGGAAAATAGTCTACGAGCCCTTGACAGAGTGAGAATTGCCACCAATGTCTGCGAGGGCACAGGTTCCCTCAGGACTCAGTGCAAATTGTAAGTATTTCTCAGCATTTAGCCTAAATGCCTCTAAGACTTCTTCCTATGTGAGGAAGTGGTCATTCGAATATAAATCCCAGATGGGTTCACGGCCACCATCCTTCCATTTCTGCTTAACTTCAGTTATCTTAGCAAATGCTTTCAAAAGGTAGAGAGACAACTCGTATGCGTACGGTGCACGGCACCAAATCGTGACCTCTTTCCCGTACTTGCCGTACGTGCTGTATCAAGAAGAGCATCTATGCCGGCGTCCGTGAACCCTGCATAAGCAGTTGTGGGAGTGACCGGTTTCCACGTGTGCCTTTCAGAAGATGTGCTTCCCAATTATCACCTTCACTCACCCCATGCACCGCATGTTGTAGGTGGGCTGCCAGGTTCAACATGAAACTTGATATGTTTTCCGATCTGTCAGTGCAGCAATGTTAGGGCAAGTGTTTGAATTTGTGTTTCATTTTTTAAACATACACTGTTACGTTTCCTTTTTTCCTGCAAAGTTTATGAGTTGTCCACCAAGAGATATTTAATTGCCGTTTTAATGTAGAGTATGTTGGAAGCTGTAGTCCTGCTCTTCAGAAATGACAACGATAAACTGCTGAGGAGTTCTGTACAACTGTTGTCTTTAATTGAAATGTATTGAGCGCTGTCATGAATCAGTGTACGATTGTGCAATGTCATACTTTTAACGTTTGCACTTTAATAATTTTTACTACGTAATTGATTAAAGCTTTTTAAAAAAATTGCATTGAATGGTGGAGTAGTGAAAAGAAAGGCAGAAAAATAACTGGTTCGTTGTTTGTCGAAGAAGGTTAATTTGTCTGCTGTTTGTTACATAGTGAAAAACAACAGCATAATCGTGCACCTAGGATTTCCTACACTTCCAATAAAAGGCTGAGCTTATCTGGCATTAGATTGATACGTGAAGTGAGTATTTCGGCCCCCCCACCCCCATTTACTCTGACACACTTCTGAGCATGGCACCATGCCCCGGCAGGATCCTGAATTGTCTTTGTTTTGATGCAGTGAAAAGAAGTCCTCGCATGCAGGCCAGAGAAAGGAAGGAGTTGAGGCTTTGGGAAAGCTCAAGAATGGGTTATCCACTTCGTCACATGAAGGAACTCGTTGTGCTTCTGCTGGTGCACCCGACCCAGGCAGCTAGCTACATTCCTAGTGACATTGGATCCCCAGTGAGTGTCCTGCAGGGATTTGGAGCCTTTAGCAGTTAGTTGACATTGCAAGCCCTAGTTGTTATTTTCCTGGACCATGGAAGGCATTTAGATGTTAAAAAAAAAACGAAGGTGGCCATGCCGAGCTTGGGGGAGGTGCACAGGAAAGAGACTGTTTACTAGCATGGGTGGGTAGATGAGTGTGATAGTAGGGGCATAGTGTGTGTACAGTTTGTTGTGGAGTGGGGGATGGAAGAGGGGAAATTTGTGGAAGACTGAATGAAAGATTGATCTACTAATTGGTGAGCAGCTGAATGATTGTGTGAAACAAAGTGTGAATAAGTGTATGGTCCAGGGCATGACCATCTACCCACAGTGATTGTTATATGACCATTATATGCTCTAAAAGCAACATTTAATGCTTTCAATTGCCCGAGAATCCTTATCCATTGAGAAAAAACATTGAGTTAAAGCAGTTTACTGTGTCTAACTCATGTTGAAAGCTATGCTTTATTCTACTACTAAGATAGTGTAGGAGGTTTAATGCACAGGAAGCAAATGTTCACAAAACAGCGTGGTTGATCTATATTGCCGAGGAGCACTGTATGTTACCCTCAGGTAAGTAGTTTGTTTTATAGTAAGATACTTCAGTGGATTAACAAGATTGTGGCAGATAATTTTCTACAAGTTCAAATCTTGTTAAAAATAGGTCCGTTGGTTAGGAACCTGCTGCAGATAGCTGGCTTCTACTCAGCGTTTGACTTTTCTAAAGTTTAAAATGTCAAAAATATTTCTTCATATTCAATTATTGTTTCTAAGGAAATATTTGACAGAACTTCCAGCCTTTCCATTAAGACACCTACCCTTTCTTTACTAACTACATTTCAGGTTTATGATGTTGAGAGCTGGACAAAACATGCACTTACAGAGACTACATGACCTGTTTGGCTGTGAGTTTGGGCAGGAGATCTCCATTCAGTCTATGTAATGATACACACATGGCTATTCCTTTGCTGAGTTAGGTGAAATATTGTGACGGCAATATGTAAACAGATTTCAGAGTGACAGTGTTGATTTATACCCACCAAGTTTATAATCAATAATCATCAGTTTACACATAAATGATTGAGATTATTGTATGAATCCTCTGTGCCAAATGTTGTGGTCTGCAAATTTAAATCCCTCTTTATGGTCTGTCCTGGATGCCTCTTGTATAGGTATACACCTACACGAAATGGGGCCGTGTGCCGCTTTGTTGATTTGGCACTTTTTCATATTGGCCATTGCATTTTGACAATCCTTCATTAGTTTGTAACCTTATTTTAAGCAGAATGGATGGATGTCATTTATTGTAAATGTATCCCTGGTATAAACATAGCTAGTGTTTTCATCAGCCTGTAGTTAATTGAATGTATTGGAAGTGAGCACATTCTTATTGAAAATTGCATTTAGAAAGACGTTTGAAATAACATTATAAAATAACATTTTGTGAATAGTGTCACTAAGATGTTCTGAACTAGAAGAAAGGAATTCCTATATTTGGTGTCCACAGTTCTGATTTCTTGGAGAGAAAACCAAATTCAAATAATATTGTCTTTTTAGTGGTATTCAGGGTCATCCCATGACCAGAGATTCCCTCCCTCTATCTACGGGAGGTTACAACCTCTGCCTTAAATGCTTAGAAGCAAGGCATGGGCGCTCAATAGGAAGTCTGTGCAATGAGGCCTAGAGCAAATGTTAACTGTATTTTAAGAAACACAATGTTAACAAAGAGCGTTTGGAATACTTGCGCTGGAAACGAGTAAACTCCGTCAGGCTGAGGTATATAACGGCATCTCTTGCGTAGACAGCTGCATATTTGACATTCTAAACATGAAAGCAAGAAGTTCATCCTCCAGCAACTTTTAAATTACTTTTAGTGAGCTTTGCTTTGTATATCCCTGGGGAATAAGGAGCGTGCTTATAGAGTCTTGCATTCTTAATCTTTACACACGTACTTTTACACATCTGTGTTTCTGCAAGGATATGTTTGAAGTATATTTTTGTTCAGAGGTAGCCTCCCTCTTAGATTGTTGTTTCATCAAGAATCCATATATTCTAGAGGCAGCCCAGTAGAACACACTCTGTCTACCTCTTGCACGCTAAGAAAGTATATTGGAAGTCAGTTGACAACATTATAGCAAAAGAATAACACACTATGGCATAGCAAGGGTTCGCTTGGGTACTAATGTAAGCAGAACATTAGTCCCACCTTCTTACTCTGGTTTTGCAGTTAGAAAACAGTCGCTAAGTGGGGGATGTGGGCTCCTTATTTGTGTGCCCCAGGCAACTGCATGTGCTGCACTGGTGAGACCTACACCCCTGTTCGCATACTAAATTAATGTGCAAAAATCTAGCTTTCTAAGTTTGTTTCTTACATTAGTGCAGAGGTCATCATAACAAAAAATCTGAAAAATATGTTTTTTAAGTAGAAGACAGTTCACCCTTTGTAAGGTTTTAGGGGGCTTATTCGCAAAGTTAAATTTAAAAGCGTATATGTACTCATGTGCATATTTACTAATAGCGCTAGGTGTAACTCACTATGTTTTTGCTATTCGCCATTCCTGAGTGTACACCAAAGTGTAGACTTCAATGTTTCCACCCCCACAAATAAAGGGGTGGAGCCTTCTACAGCAGGGTGTACAAGGGTAAAGTAACTTTGCACACATAGGTGGAGATCTCTACCACTGTGACAGAGGTCTCCCGAAGAAAATGTTGAGGCAAAAGTAGTAACATTTTTATTCTTAAAAAAATCATTAAAATTCTTATTGGGAAATAAAAATGTATCCAATAACCAGTACAGTGTTACTGCACATAACCTCATCGAAATAAACGTTTTAAATAATTAATTTAAATATATGAATGTGGTTTATAAATAAAACTTTTAAACAATAATTTTAAAAAGTTCTCACCACACTGACATTTTTATTTCAATTGCAGGAAGTAAACCTTGCTAAAAACTATGTTTATTTAATTTAAAATGTTTTAATAAATATCATTCATTTTTTAAATTCCGTCTATTATTAACTTTTACAGTAAGTCATTAATTAATGATTATACATAATTTTGTAACTTTAAAACATACCTATTAATTTTAAATGATGAGGTAATATGATTAGTTTAGCATTAGCTCCTATAGGGTGTTATTGCATTTACTGAGTGTGTGTTACAATACATGTGATTGGCCATGTGTAGTGCTTGACCGAAGCTGGGACTGAGTATGTTTTTTTTTACCATGTTCAGGGCTGTAATTACTTTAGAAGTACAGTTTGTAAATAGCAATGGTCTTAATCTTTTGTGTGTTTATGTATGTATTAGAATGTCTCATCCTATGCCTCTCCCATTTTATAGTAATTATTGCCTTTCTAGCCACTCTCCCTTGTCTCTCCCATATTTACTACCAACATGTACACCTTTGTATGCAAAGACCTCTGCACCGAAAAGATAGGAGAGTTGGGGAAGGAGGTCTCCAAACAGGGGTTTGTGAATAGTATTTTGCGATTTGTAAATAGAGACCACTTTATGCACTACATAAGGCAGGTTGTCGTTTGTATTTTTGTTTTTTTGTGACCCTGTTTTTTTTTTTACCTCTATAAACATGCAGATCTTTTGCTAAAGCACATAAAATGCTTCATGTTAAGTTTTAAAAACAAAAGGAGTGGGCCCCTTTCTAATTACCAAGCCCTGATGTCATGTTGCCCCAATCTTGTCAGGATTAAGAACTAGTAGACTCCTTCAGCGCCAAGAGGAAAGGAACCATTCTTAGAGAAATGGAGACTGGGCAGGGGTCTCTTAATTATCTGTCAAGATTTTGAGGACTTTCGTACCCATAGAGTCAGGAAATACTGAAGAGTCTGGAGACCTGGGCTTTAGAAATTGGTTTAATATAAATATTAAACCATGTAATACAGTTTATTTTCACATCCTCACTTCCTATGTAGCCTGATTCACTTACAGGGTGTTGGTGGTAGAGGAAGCGTTTAGGTCCCTCCCTATATGGAACAGACACCTTGCAATGTGTTGCATAGTTGCTCAGTTTTTCGCCTTTGCTAGAGGTAACACCTGGTATCCATCCTTGCATTTTTGTTTTTTCCTTTTCCAGCTCCCCTGCAATTGCTGTTTCCCTTTTGGTCCCTTGCTTTGGTCCACTTGCCTTTTTGCTTATGCCTGCCTTACTTTTTGCACCCCAGCTGACCTGCCTTAAGACATCCTGAGTTTCCCAACTGGTAGCATGGTCTGTCAGAAGCTCATTACATTTCACTCCGCCATTCCAACAAATGAGCCATACATTATCGTCTGCCTATTTGAACTCCATTCATTATACATCAGCCTCCTGTCACCTTCTCCATAAGGTTTGCTGGTTTCCCCCATTTCCACAAATCATCTGAGATTGTTTGGTAGAAATCCCCCAATTCCACCTATTTAAACAAATCTACCTAGTAGGTGAATTGAGTCATGGTTTTTCTGTACCCCTTTCCCAACTTTTCCTCTGATTCATCTTTTGGCCTTACCGGTTAAACCGATTCCCCAGAGCAGGAACTTGGGTATCAGGGTCTTTCGTGAGTCTGAACTCTTTGAACCTCACAACTTCCTGTAGCATATTATACTCATTTAGACTGGCAGGGCCCAATTCACAAACTGACTTACCTTTAGTAAAGTTACAAGTGCGTGTTCTCTGCACTCATGATGGCGTCTCAACACTCATGGCAAAATCTCTGCACACGGTACGGAATCTCCACATGGCGCACAGTGCCAGTTAAGTTTATGGTACTCAATTTACAGCATCAAAAGGATGAGAGGTTTGACTATACCATGGCGGGATTCAAATTTGTTACCTTCAGATCACCAAATTTGTCAGCACCAAACATCGAGCACAGTGAGTCATTAAAAACAAGACCAATATTTTTATCTCTAAAGGTAGGTAAACAAAGTCTTCATTAGAGATCCCTAACGTTTTATGTACCTATGTTTTACAGCAGAAAGCAAGGAAAACTAGGGGTCTGTTTGATGCAGACACTTCACTGAAACTGTTGATTCCAAATCAAAACACTTTAACATATTTGGCACAGTGTGCCATGCAGAGATTCCGACCAGAGTGTGGAGACTCTGCCAAAAGTGCAGTAACTTTACTACATGTAAGTCCTTTGTGAACCGGGCCCAGAGTGTTAAGAGTTGAGCTTTTGAGTCAGAGAACCTCTTTTTTTTCCTAGTGATTATAAATAGAGCCCCTTGTTACCCTAATTAGTATGCACATTGTGATGGATATTTTACAACTATGAGATTATTTATTATATGATACTGGGCTACATGATGAGGGTAATGGAATCATTATGATGATTGTTGGACCTGGCCCTTTTTGCAGGGTTATCCCCAAACTTTTTGCCTTCTTCCTCCTATTTGTTCCAACCAGTTTTTGTTGGGTTTAAGATGCTGGGCACTCTAGTACTGCTTACCAGTGCTAGAGTGGAAGTGCTCCCGGTCTAAATTGTATTGGTGATTGGTTTATCCATGATTGGCACATTTGATTTACTAGTAAGTCCCTAGTATAGAGTGTGCCCAGTGCCTGTAAATAAAATGCTACTAGTGGGCCTGCAGCACTGATTGTGTCACCCACGAGTAGCCCTGCAAACATGTTCAGGCCTGTTGTTGCAATGTCTGTGTGTGTAGTTTTAAACTGCCAGGTCGACCTGGCAAGCACCTTGCCTGGCCCAAACCTTCCCTTTTAGTACCTGCAAGTCACTCCTAAGGTAGGCTCAAGGCAGCCCCATGGGCAGGGTGCAGTGTATTTAAAAGGTAGGACATGTACTGGTGTGTTTTACATGTCCAGATAGTGAAATACCGTTAAATTATTTATTCACTATTGCCAGACCTATCTCTCCCATAGGGTAACATGGGGATTTCCTTGAAATATCTTTTTAAATGTAATTTTCCATTAGGAGCAGATGGAGCTATGGAGTTTAGGGTCTCTGAACACGCAATTTAAAAATACATCTTTTGGTGAATTTGATTTTTTAATTGTAAGTTTGAAAAAGCCACTTTTAGAAAGTGGGAATTTTCTTGCTTAACCGTTGTGTGCCTCAGCCTATCTGCTGAATGCACATATGGGTCAGGATGACAGTTGGGCTCTTTGTGCATTCACTCTAGACAGTAACGCAAAGGGAGCTGATGTATGCCCTGCATATCCTGATGGCCCATCACCAGGCTGATGTGTCTTCTTGAGCTAGACTGGTAGGAGGAGCTGACACTTGCGCCTGAATAGGGCTGTGCCTGTCCTCACACAAAGTAGTCTTCAACCCCCTGGAGTGTGTCTGGGATTATGGTAGGGAAAGGCAGGGTCTTGTGCACTACAAAGACTTCTCTTTGAAGATTGCCACTTCAAGGACAGAAATGGGTATAAGTACTGGACCTCTGACACCACAAAGTTTGAACACTTCTGGACTGAGGACATTCTGCCCGGAAGAAGAGTTGGATGCCTTAGGAGGGACTGCCATACTGCCTGTTGCTTTGTTGTGTTGGCCTTCTGCTTACTGCTTCTATCCTGGGAATCAAAGGACTGGATTCTGCTTTCTACATCCTGCTTTCCACAGTTCTCCAAGGGCTTGATCTGAGCTTGCCTCCTGTTAGAAGACTCAGGGCCATAAAAGACTTCATCTGCCAGGCCCTGGGCTCTCTTTTCCCAACTTGCCAAGTTGTGCCAAATTCAGTCCCTGGACCCTTGGGCCCTTGGGAGTGAGTTCTGGTGCAACCAGGAAGAAACTGTTATATAGACTTATAGAGTGACTTAGGGACCGGCACTTCTCCCTGACCCAGCACCGCTGCCT
Organism: Pleurodeles waltl; assembly: GCF_031143425.1. Lineage (NCBI taxonomy): Eukaryota > Metazoa > Chordata > Amphibia > Caudata > Salamandridae > Pleurodeles > Pleurodeles waltl. The sequence goes on along the minus strand of NC_090448.1, from coordinate 286,114,027 downwards.
GCACTGGAGCCGTGGCCCCCACTGAATGCAACACCCACGACCTACAATGCAAGCCCCTATGCCGCACCTCCTAAGTCCCATTACAGCATGAGTCCAGAGTGCTGTGTCACCTCACGTCGACCTGCTGGATTCAGCAACCCCGCTTTGTCGTAAGAGACTGATACCTCACCACAAAGGCTGCATCACCTCCCCTGCAACCGTAAGGAATCAACGCCTCATCTCCTCTACGTAGCAGTAAGGAATCGATGCCTCACATCCCCAGTGACAGTAAGGAACCGACTCTGCACCGGCTCCAGCGACCCCTCACATCGTCCAACACCGTGCAACGTCTTTGTTTCCTCATCGTTTCCCAAGGTACTGTAACTGAGTTCCGTAGCCAGCGCGCGCTTCCACTTGGTTGGCCTCAGACTGTTGGAAGTGACTACGTGAAGCTGTTTTGATAGCCCCAATTGGAGCTATTGTGCTTTTAAGCGCTATACTGCATTTAATCTTTGAATTTTCGTATCTTTACTTGTTTATGATGGATTTTAGTCTTTTTAGTCTTGTTTTACTCAAATACATATTGGCTATTTGTCTAAACTGGTGTGGAGTCCTTTTGTAACGTTTTCAGTGTGTGTGTGTGTGTGTGTTTATACCCACGTGTACACAAATATTTCACACATTGCCTCTGAGATAAGCCGGGCTGCTCACGCCAAGCTACCAAGGGGGTGATTAGGGGTTATTTTAGCTTTGTGACTCCTTTACCCTGACTATAGTGAGGATCTCTACTTGGGCAGGGTGCAAACCTCTGCCAACTAGAGATGCAATTTCTAACATTTTTTTTTTTAAACTCAGCAGGAAATATGCAAATTAGGATCAAGGTTAAGAAACCAATGTTAAATTTCATCACACATTTCTAGCCAGTTAGTCCAATCCCTACCCAAAATGTTTTTAGTTGCTTCAGCTATCAAACCTAAAAGGCTATGTTAATTCTGTAAGATTTTATTATGATAAGCCATATAGAGATTCCTCATACTTTTTGCTATCATCAGGTCAGCAGTCGGAATTCTGATGCTTAGTATTTCCTCTCAGAAGACGGTCCTTGTGTTTAACCCTGCAACTCAACTGTCCCTTTAAACTAATGGTATTTTATGGAGTGATTAGGGTTCACTCAACCTCTGCTCATACTTTGATTATAAAATATTCAAACAATGGACCTGATGAACTACTATTCTAGTAACAAAAAGAGGTTGCAAATTACACACTGACTTTTTGCAAATTGAATAGTATTTTGTGGACTGACTGATTTATGAAAGGTCAGTCCCAAAATACGTAATCGTAGAAGATAGCAGAACAATCTGCCTAGTTAATATTCATTACGAAGGTCACAATTCGCGACCACCTGTGATTGGCTGCAATCACCGGGATCGTGGCTGGCAATGGACAGCAGATGTCCAGCCCTATGATCGTTTTTCAAACAAGAGATGCTCTAAAAACATATTTTTCATTTTGTTAAACTTTTGGGTAGAGCAGCAAGCAGTCTCCTAGACCCCCACATTTTCCCCCGTAGGCCACACAATTCCCAAAGGGGAATGGAACCTAATGGAACCCTTTTCGTTTGCAAACCAGTTACGACCCCAACTTGGGGGTGAGTAATTTATTAATGGTCTTCAACCACATATGCAAACCATTAATACATTCCATTAAGAATCATGAATGCAAATTTCACACCACCTCCTTTTTGCGATTCAGGACGGATCTCAAAAGCTTTCTCAAGTATGTAATCATTTTCCAATCATTTTTCTACATTACAGAAAAACTATTTTGTAATTGCAAACCCTGTGATTTTTCTACTTGCAATTTTTGCATCACAAAAGGGCTTTGTATGTGAGGCCATATGCCCCTTTCGAAGCACAAAGAAGCCACTTAAGTTAATGCTACTTTTCCCTTCTTCTTTTCAAAACAGATTCCTACAGGACATTTTCCCTTGCATCTAAAGGAGTCCAAAGGTTTCCTCCCCTATCTTGTTAATTTAAACTGTGTCAAAAACACTGAGTTTGTACAACATGTCAATCAAGCATACATTTATTTGCAACACCATTCAAACAGTTGGTTTTCCTGGGTCCTACATCTTCGAAACAAGCAGTCTTTGATATTAAGCACTATTATGTTATGTTTATATTCAGTGGGCCTCTCTTGCATGTAACATGCATTGTTATAGGAAAGGTCGACCACTCGCAACACTGGCATGAGATCCAGTGTAGCATTTACTTCTAACATGAAAGAGCAATCCTGTGTGCCGACAAATAAGTTGTGTGAGCTGATCTGGAATCTATTAGTTGTCAGCAAAATCCTTAATAAAGCCTGATTCATTATAAGTCACATTTGAGAGCAAGGATGGATTTATTGATTGAATGATTGATTGGCTGCAACAGCAGACCTCACACCACCCAAAGCGGTCTTTTGGCAATGCTTTTATAATCTGCCTAGCTAAACAGATAGGACATCAAGTTTTACCTGAACTTTCCTGGTGAGGAAAAGTGTTTGATGTCAAGAGGAAGGGAATCCATTAATATCAGCGCTTTCTGAGAGAAAGAGTGCTCCTCTTTTCTAGGCAGATTATGTCTGGGATATTCTGGTAATTTTACACTTTGGCTACGTAATTGTATCTCTTAGCCACTTAATATTTAATTTTAGCCCCAATGTACTGGGGCCAACCCGATGAAGAGATTTCTGAACCAGCAATAGCGTTTTAAAGAATATATGTTTTGTGTATGACAATCAATATATGAATCTGTAGGCATGTAAAACACGTTCTTTACTTCACCAAAAGCCAATGTAATGGGGTTTTGCAGTAGCGAAAGCATGAATTAACGGCTGTCCTAAGTGCAAGGGTGCAGTGGTTTTAGGGAATAAGTGCCAAATATGTTTTTTTTTTTTTGGTTTAGAGAAGTGAAGCGGTTCCATCAAACAGACACCTTGATTTCCTTGCTTTCTGGTGCAAAAGGTACTAAATAATTTTAGGACTCTCTAATGAAGACTTGGTTGACCTATCCTTGAACATAAAAGTATTGGTCCTGTTTATTAAATGACTCACTGTGCTGAATGTTTGCTGCTGACAAATTCGGCGATCTGAAGGTAACACATTTGGGAATCCCGGCATGGCATAGTCAAGCTTTCATCCTTTTGAAGCTGTAAATTGAGAACCATAAATTGGATAATTCTAACATCTGTTATTGATAGTTTTGTGGAAATGGCATAAAAGTGAAATGAAGTGCAATACAAAATTAAGTTATTGTAATTACCTTTCTTTCTGCGTATCATTGCCACAGTTAATACACAGGCGGTTGGAAGCATAGTAAAACTCAAACATCCAGTTTTGATTTTTGGAGATTTGTGGTGCTTTAATAGCTCCACTTTATTTAGCAGAATCACGTTTCCTTGGCTGATATTTCTTCAGTTCGGACCACTTCTCAATGCTGCATTTATCTCACTGAAGCTAGTGTTTTGATTATCACATGGCAGTAGAAAATTAACTTCAGTACAAAGATGATGATAGAGATTCCTGAGACTGGTGTCGTTTTCACAGATTTGCCAAAGAGACGTCCCAGGACATTTTCAAGATGGTGAGTCTTCAGCCTCACTAACTTGGACTCTGGGCTGAGATGTGCGGGGAGTGTGTATGACAATCTTAGTGCTTTCCCATGTCTAATGATGAAATCCAGTTTGAGGCAACCACTACACCCCAATAAACCCAGAGACAGAAAAAGCTAAATTAGGGTTATCCAGCAACCATGCTGCAGTCCACAGTTACCATTTAAATTTCAGACTGGGTTCGGTTTGTACCATATACTAGGAATTTAAAGATATGTACATGTGCCAATTAGAAGTGTACCAATTTCATCATGTTGAAAGGAGGACCACTGGCAGTTTACCACCGGCTACAAGAGTTAAAGTGCAAAGAGCTCTAAAGCCAGCAAAAGGTGACAAATCCAGGGTGACTCCCCATGGACTTGTCACAATTTCCAGCTATTATAGATAAAATTCTATTATAACGTGTTCCTTCTGGTGTTTGAGAGCCTTTTAAATCTCACTTCTTGTACTTTTCCCTATCATCTCTGTCCCCTTGGCTTTGCACATTGCTACATAAACTCATAGTCCCAAGACTACTCTCTAATTTTTTTGTGTTCCCTATTTAGTTAATGATACTGTCCTTGCTGGCCCTGATGTTCATGATCTGCAGTGATTTAACACCTTCATAACACAAATACCCCAGATAAAAGCTACATTCCAAATTGGATAAAACATTGATCTTGAAGGCCGTGGTTTTAACAGATATTTTAGCACACACAACTCCCTGCCCTGCGCTTGTTTTGCAACCCTGAACTTTGTAGCAACATAGTCTTTCTATGCACCAGAGCCTCGTAAAGAGTAGTATTTAGTACTGACCCGTTATAATCTTTTTTTGTACTCAATCCTAGATTGGATAACCCTCTCTTGGGACTCTTTCCTTTAAAAAAAAAAAACAGACAGGCTAATTCTGCTTATTGACTTGGAACTCTCTTGTTTCCTTTTGCATATTGAGAATGCTGTAATTTGCCTCTTATGGGTGCCTTTAAGCTATCTAAATATGCAGACAAGTCCAGTTTACCAAAATTAAAGACATACAAATCTAACCAACCTTCTCAAATATAGTGTATAGCATAGTCTTGTGTAACAGTGGGCTGGTCTAGTCATTGTCCACCTATTGTGCCTTTCATGTTCTTTGATTTCGATATCAACAATAACAGTCCCTTTGTTCGACAGGTACATTGGTTTGATTTAAAGCACATATTTACTTCCAGCCCAAAAACAAATTAAATCTGGAAATGCTCCTTACCTTATTTGAATAAAAGTTGAATAATTGCATCTCTCAGATATTTTAAAGCATATATATCTCATAGAAGCAAAGTAGCATCGTTTTATGGACGCCTCTTTCTAGCAGATGCATTTTTGTCTTAAACTTCTCACTTTAGGACCACTGAGCGATATGGTCTAAATTTGCATTCTGTAAAACTGGGAGCCTGCCCTCTATCAAGTAGGAGGACTCCAAAGTGGTAATTCCTGAATGTAAGGTCAATTGGACATCTTAAACATAACTTTTTAGATGTGGCTTCAGGAGGGTTCATATGTTTAGCCAACTTATTCTTACTGGCACTTTAACTTATACAAAGACCCTTATTCTGAGTGGGACAGAATTTAAAGGGCAAAGAGTACATTATTTACTGTGACATGCAGATTTTCACTCAGTAATTGCTAAAATCTGCATACTGTTCCTCAAAAACTCAAAATATGTGAACTGTATCACACCGATGAACTCTGAGAAGTCCAATTTTATCAGTTGCTTTAAATTGCACCATACTTCTGACCTAGTCATAATCAGGGCCATAGAGTAGCTTTGGCTTCGCCCAAGAAATGCTTTCTCTCTCGCCTGATGCAATTGGCTGTATACGAGTATTCTTCCAACTACTGAAATGCATGAGGGGCTCTGTTCCATCTCATGCATTTTTTATTCTTTTTGTGAGCACTAAAGAGCAAGCCTGGACCTAAGGCGACTGTCTTTTGTTTTTTTAACCTGATTTTGGCTGATCTCTAGACGTCTAAAGTCTTGATCTTGCAAGACTTTGGGTGGCCACCTACCATTCACTGTGCCCAGCAGCTCCCACTCCTCTTACACCCAGGCCAATTCTGATTAGCAGAGTGCTGGGTTGGCATTTTTCATCCAGCCACCTGGCCATTGATCACAATTTAGCAAAGTCATTGGGGCTGACTTGTATATCAAAAAGGCAACACAAAAGGATGATGGCCTGGCAGTTCGGGCTGGACTGTTCTCCTGGGGAACAGGGTCTAGACTGATTTGCATATGGCTGAGTCTGAGCTGGAATGGCATGGCAAGCAAAAAAACTGATGTATTAAACCCAGATCTGTGACTGGGGATGAAAGTTTGATTTGTTCTGCATTCCGTCCATCTTCTGTTGTTTTCACATTTGTCGCCCCAAGTGGGAAGGGTATGCCCAGACGTGGGTCCCGTGCTTGCTATGCCACCGGATTCAAGCTAGCCTGGCTGATGAAGGTTGATACCCTGAAACCGATCCCAGGATGCTTGTTTCTGGTCAAGGGAGGACCTGGCCTGGCAGTTCGGGCTGGACTGTTCCCATGGGGAACAGGGTCAAGAGCTGGAATGGCATGGCAAGCAAAAAAACTTATGGATTAAACCCAGATCTGTGACTGGGGGTAAATGTTTGATTTGTTCTACATTCCGTCCATCTTCTGTTGTTTTTGCATTTATCAAAAATGGAAGCCAGACCTATTTGCTTTGCTGATGCTTTTTTAGATTGTTGTAGAAATGATGTTCTGAGGTACATGCTACTGTCTGGATACCCCAAGGTTTATGTTAGCGTATAAGTGAGTTGATGTGAAAAATTTCATTTTTTAACTGCTTGGATGCGGGGGATGCCGACGCCCGCACTACCTCCCTGGTGCGGGTCACGACCAGTGGCCGACACCAGGGAGGGGGTTAATAAGATGCACCTGAAGATTTTTGTAAAAATGTTTTTGTTCCCCGGGAGATACGGAAGCTCTTCCGTGTCTCCCCCCTCCCCCCACCCGCCCCTTTGTGACATGTCACTTTGTGGATTTCCCCATCGGAGCAGGAAGCGGCCTTGCGGCAGCTTCCTGCTCCGATGGGGAAAATGGCCACAAACGGCCTTCCCCACGTTCGGGAAGGCCTTGTAAGAAAGGGAGACTCTCCCCTTTCTTACGAGGCCTTCCTGAAAGTGTTTCCTGGCCCAGGAAACACCACTAGACACCAGGGATTTCACTTGGGGGGGGGGGGGGGGGTCGGCCCCCTCGGAAAACGGGCCGGTCCCCCCGGGCATATTTATTTTTTAAAAAGGTAGGCATCCCAGGGGCAAAATTTTATTTGGGCGACCCCCTGTGTGGGCAATATTTTTTTTAGTTGTTGTAGGGTTTCCCTGGGGGCCATTTTGGCCCCCAAGGAAACCATACAACAACAAAAAAAAAAAATATATATAGATCTATATATATAGATATATCTATGTAGATATATCTATCTACATGGATATATCTATAGCTAGATCTATAGATATATATATATATATATATATATATATATATATATATATATATATATCTAGCTATAGATATATCTATGTAGATATATATATATATATATATATATATATATATATCACTTTTGTCAATACGTGTGTGGTTTCCCTGGGGGCTGTGATCGGCCCCCAGGAAAACCAGACCCACATATAAAAGTGATATATATATATATATATATATATATATATATATATATATATATATATATATATTTGCCACCAGTTGTCTTGCAGTTGCAGCTTGCGTCTTCAAAGCAATGCACATACTTCAACACACGCTTTTCAACTGTAGCTTTTAGGCAGCAATAAAAAAGTCAAGTAATTATTGTGATTATGTTTCTGCTACAAAAGGGTCAGACTTGTCTAGTGGCAGTTTTAGTGCCATAAAGAAGCGCAGAAGGTTTATATGCCTACTGCAAAGAGCAAATCTGTATTTTATGTAAATAGCTGAGTACATTAGTAAAGTCAGCCATTACCTGCGCTATAATACAAATGAAATGTATGTGCAGGGTGGAGGGCGGCTATGGAGAGATGAAGGGCACTTTTGCTGGGTGGTAATGAGGGAATCCGAGGAGGAGGGAGTGGGAGCACCAATAATGATTGTTGGACTGGGCGCAGGAGGTGCTAAAGACTGTGACGAATGGTATGTGACAAGCTGTTTTTTGAGTGTCTTGAAAGAACGTGCTGATTGAGGGAAGAAGCGCAGGTAAGGTGGCCTCTACTGTTGCACGTATCTCACACACACCATCGATTTTGTGACTGTCTACGTAGGCTAGTGTTTTAGAGCAACAATTTAGCCAATAGCAGAGATGGCATCTTGATGGATGACTGCTGCCGTCACTCGGGTTATAGAGGACAGCTCTGACATAGGATCAGAGACTGAGACATCAGATACTGAGACAGCATCTGAGGGATAGGACAATGGCGCAGACTCTGGGAGTGATTTTTCAGTCGGAGGAGTCCCATTCAATAACTTCTGTTCCAGTAAATTATGAGGGAGCTGATGAGGACAGTCCTGCTGTCCCTTCGCAAGCAGTCTGTGCAACGGGGTAATAGTGGGTTAGCCCAACCCAGAGAGCAGGTGAATGCGGCGGCAAGCAGAGAGAGAGAGTGCTCTCTTGGGAGCTCTCCAATTTAGTTCAGCCCCAAATTCCACTGCCCAAATCGTATTGTGGAGACATCAAAATTATCTACAGCAAAACAAACTGGTTTTGTAAGGCAGGCACCTGTGTTTTTGGTCCTGGGTTCGGCGGCCATATAGAGAAACACACTAAACCCAAACATTTCTGGAAACTAGACATTCGGGGGAGTCCACAGAGGTGTGACTTCTGTGGATTCCCCAAAGTTTTCTTACCCAAAATACCCTGCAAAGCTGAAATGTTGAATAAAAACTCTATATTTCTCACATTTCTGTCACACAAACTACAGGAATATGCTGGGATCCACAAAATTCCTACCACCCAGTGATTCCTCACCTGTTCTGATAAAAACACCACCCCACTTGAGTGCCTACACCTAGTGCCTGCGTCAGGAATGGATCACCCCAGGGTCAACAGCTGCCTCATGTAAGGACCAACATTGACCGTTGTGTGATCTATTCCTGTCGCGGGCACCAGGCCTACCCACGCAAGTGAGGTACCATTTTTATCGGGAGACTTGGGGGGACGCTGGGTGGAAGGAAATGTGTGCCTCCTCTCAGATTCCAGAACTTTCTTTCGCCGAAATGTGAGGAAAATGTGTTTTTTTTGCCAAATTTTGAGGTTTGCAAAGGATTCTGGGTAACAGAACCTGGTCAGAACCCCACAAGTCACCCCATCTTGGATTCCCCTAGGTCTCTAGTTTTAAAAAATGCACAGGTTTGGTAGGTTTCCCTAGCTGCCGGCTGAGTTAGAGGCCAAAATCTACAGGTAGGCACTCTGCAGAAAACACCTCTGTTTTGTGTCAAAAAATGGGATGTGTCCACGTTGTGTTTTGGGGCATTTCCTGTCGCGGGTGCTAGGCCTACCCACACAAGTGAGGTATCAATTGTATCGGGAGACTTGGGGGAACGCTGGGTGGAAGGAAATTTGTGGCTCCTCTCAGATTCCAGAACTTTCTGTCACCGAAATATGAGGAAAATGTGTTTTTTAGCCAAATATTGAGGTTTGCAAATGATTCTGGGTAACAGAACCTAGTCAGAGCACCACAAGTCACCTCATCTTGGATTCCCCCAGGTGTCTAGTTTTAAAAAATGCCAAGGTTTGCTAGGTTTCCCTAGGTGCCGGCTGAGCTAGAGGCCAAAATCTACAGCTAGGCACTTTGCAAAAAACACATCAGATTTCAATGTAAAAATGTGATGTGTCCATGTTGCGTTTCCTGTCGCAAGCATTACGCCTACCCTCGCAAGTGAGGTACCATTTTTATCGGGAGACTTGGGGGAACACAGAATAGCAAAACAAGTGTTATTGCCCCTTGTCTTTCTCTACATTTTTTCCTTCCAAATGTAAGACAGTGTGTAAAAAAGACGTCTATTTGAGAAATGGCCTGTAATTCACATGCTAGTATGGGCACCCCGGAATTCAGAGATGTGCAAATAACCACTGCTTCTCAACACCTTATCTTATGACCATTTTGGAAATACAAAGGTTTGCTTGATACCTATTTTTCACTCTTTATATTTCAGCAAATGAATTGCTGTATACCCGATATAGAATGAAAACCCATTGCAAGGTGCAGCTCATTTATTGGCTCTGGGTACCTAGGGATCTTGATGAACCTACAAGCCCTATATATCCTCGCAACCGGAAGAGTCCAGCACACGTAACAGTATATTGCTTTCAAAATCTGACATTGCAGGAAAAAGTTACAGAGTAAAACGTGGAGAAAAATTGCTGTTTTTTTTAGCTCACTTTCAATATTTTTTTATTTCAGCTGTTATTTTCTGTAGGAAAACCTTGTAGGATCTACACAAATGACCCCTTGCTGTATTCAGAATTTTGTCTACTTTTCAGAAATGTTTAGCTGTCCGGGATCCAGCATTGGTTTCACACCCATTCCTGTCACTAACTGGAAGGAGGCTGAAAGCACCAAAAATAGTAAAAATGGGGTATGTCCCAGTAAAATGCCAAAATTGTGTTGAAAGATGTGGTTTTCTGATTCAAGTCTGCCCGTTCCTGAAAGGGGGGAAGGTGGTGATTTTAGCACCAGAAACCCTTTGTTGATGCCATTTTCAGGGAAAAAACCACAAGCCTTTTTCGGCAGCCCTTTTTTCCAATTGTTTTGAAAAAATCAAAATTGTCACTGTATTTTGGCTAATTTCTTGGTCTCCTCCAGGGGAAACCACAAACTCTGGGTACCATTAGAATCCCTAGGATGTTGGAAAAAAAAGGACGCAAATTTGGCGTGGATTGCTTATGTGGACAAAAAGTTATGAAGGCCTAAGCGCGAACTACCCCAAATAGCCAAAAAAGGGCTCAGCACTGGGGGGAGGCCCAGCAGCTAAGAGGTTAAGGGATGAGTTGTGTTTTTTTTTTGTTTAGGCTAATTTTTCTCTGTTTTTTCGAAACGTTCGAAAAACCTCTGGAGTAGTTAAGATCAAAAAGGCGAGTTTTAAAATACTTTCTTGAAAAAATGAAATAAATACACCACAGTGCATCCAAAAGAAACACTTGCAAGTATGCTGTTTGCGCAAGTGCATCTTGGAGCTGTGCCAGATATGTAAACAATGTTATCATCTCAATACTGGTAAACGCATCTCTGTATTTTATTTCGCTTAATTTATAAAGAATTTAACATTCCATCCCTTCCCAGCTATCCCATGACAACTAGACTGTATTTTAAAGAACAATGGTGGCCATTGAAAGAAGAAAACGGGCTGGCAAAATAGCTTTTCTTTTAAATGATAAACTCCCAAGTCCGGAGGCAGCTTGGAACAAATGTCCACTTAACTCCGCTCCTCAAGAATGTTACTGGATGCTATTTTCCTGAGGCCTGTCCTGCTTCACATAAAGTTAAGCTTTTTCTTTTTTTGCCTGTGTTTTACCAACGTCGTGCCGGTTTGACAAAGTAAATATGGTACAATGTTGATTGTTAATTTGGTAATTACAAACCAAGAAAAGGAAGCTGAACATTTTTTTCTGAGAATATTGCCATGTTGTGGGTTTTATTTGAAGTCTCACATGTCTCCGTGAATGTTGTTTGGCCTGGGGTTCAGTCATTTTTCAGTAGATAAGTCTAGTGTTTCCGTAGACCCCCATTCTTGCAATATTTCCAGACAGCTCGGTCTTTCCGGGCCACAGCGCACACTGATCCATAGCATAATGGGAATACCTCGAGGTGTGCAGAAGAGGACACAAGCCACATCCGTGGCTTTCCTTGAAGGGTCTACAAGTATAGAACGCCTCCCCCCGGCCTCGCATAATATCCTGTTATGCCCCTTGGATGTTTTTCTCTGTTTTGTGCAGTGACACAAAGACAGTCCTGCCTAGACTCCATCTGTGTGACTTCAACTGCTCCAGGTGTTTATACCGCCAATGGTCATAGAAGGTGAACAAAACACTGGTGCAAAAATAGAGCATATCATTATTGCATAATGGAGGATGGAGTGAACATCTGTGGCTCCGGTTCAGATGGCACAACATGTGTTTTGCACCAGTGCTAGCATCGAGGAAAATCTATTGCAACCCACTGAAGTATTTTTATGTGGTTAGTAAAGATTTAAGCACATATATACTTATACACAAATAACATTCTGTTTAAAAATGCTAAAAACTATTTTGTACTAGTTTTCAGATTTATATTATTTGAAAGTAAGCGATTCTGCTTTAGTTCGAGGTCCATATTTCATGTTTGATAGTAGTGATGACGCTCTAGTGAAAACATATATTTGCTACTGTTCTTGCCATGTAAACTTACTATAACTTGTATGAAATCCGTATGTTCTATTTTTGCCCCAATAATAAAATATTTTAATCTTGTTTGCTATCTTCCACAGTAAGCAAGTAGTAATCCGTTTGTGACTACAGAAGTGCTTTTACGAAAGGAAGCCTCCATTTTATATGACTGTATTCAGTTCAATTTTATTTAACACTTTAGTGTGGGAGTATTCTGTGGTCAAGAAGATGAAGTAAAGTAAGTGTAAAGTAGATGCATTTATAAGCCAATATATCATAACAAAAAAGTAAGTCATTAGCCATCTGACAGGCACGGCAGAGTTGATAATGGCAGTTTGCATTGTAGATTGGCTGCTTTTTGCCTTGGACTCTAGGGGCGCCAGTCCTTGTCCAAGTAGTGGACTCTGCTTTTTCTTACTTTCTCTGAGTTTTCTGACAGGAGTGATATTGGTGGTCTGGTCTTCAGTAGCGGCCATATGGACCATTTGCAAATATGATGGTATTTTCTGCGTATAAGTAGAAGATTAAATAATTTGTGTGCTAGCTGCAACTTGCCTGTTTTGTGACTGCTCCCACACCACCTATATCTCTGGTTTTGTTTAAGGCATTGAGATTGAGTCTGTGGCTTGCTTGCTGCTTCCACCCTAGACAAAGAATTCTTATCTTAATCCTCGTTGATAGGCAATCTAATTTAGCAAGTGATGGTTGTATGCCATGGGTCATCTTTGGAAGTACTGGTATATCGTGCAAAGCTAATAAATGTCATTTTAATTAAATGTAATTAAGTGATAATATTTGCTGATTTTAATAGGGCACAGGTTTATGGAAATAAATCCGACTTTACAATACATAGCAGTCTCTTGTCCCTGCCAAAATCCAAGAGGATAGAGTTGTATTTAGCGCAAATCTAAATATAAAGCGGAAGCTCTGTTGTACAAAAATGATGTGTGGCTTCATTTGTACGGTTTAAATGTGCAATTCGTATAATTAAGGAGAACGGGTGTATGGATTTATTGTGGATTGGCGAAAGTAAGAAAATCTGTTTTTGTACAGACCGATTCATCGAAAAAATGGCATATTCATTATTTTCTTGTTGTTGCTGAGAAGTTTATGGAGGTTTAATTTGATGGCTGGTAAATTTCACATGCTGGGCAAACACAATACACACGTTTTACAAATTAGCATCTTTACTCAAGTGTCTCTTCACTTTATTATAGTGATTCTGAAGGCCTTGTAGAAAGCAAGTTCAAAGTGGAGATTATTTCAAACTTTTTTCAGTTAGCAATTTAGTTGCTTTTGATAAGGGAGAATGCAAGGCGTTTATTATGATTGTTTAGAACCCATTTCTGTTTAGGAGCATGCAACGCTCCCCTGCACTTCCACGGAACCTCTCTAGGACATGAATGATGATGTGTTTGAAACTGGAAAATCACACAACTTGCTACTTTTCAATGTTTAAAAAAATAATTGTTAACCTTCACAATTTGTTCGTGAAAGACAGCTTCAGCAAATGGATCAAAATCAGGAAATGAACCAGCTGCCCGAGGTGCTGTTTAAGGAAACATGTGAAGCATGTCTTCTGATGCCACTTGGCAGCAATACTCCAAGGCAAAGTCCGAGCCGTCTCCTCCCCCAAGCCTTCATATACCTCCCAGCCACATCTTCAGTCCTGCAAAGCTTCTCCCTTCCTTTGGCAGTCCGGGCTCTGTGAAGTGTGCCACACTTGGTGAGGTCCTCATACCTGTCAACTTACCACCCCCTTACGTCCTCCCCTGCAGCCCCTCAGCTGGTGACCACTGGAGGTCTGCAGGCTGTTAGAATACTCTGCTCCATGATGTCACACCTTCGGTATATCATGGAGCAGAAAATCTTTAGAGGGTAAGATGACTGATAGAGTGCCTACAATCACCAAGGCTGAAATTCACTGACTTTGCACAAATGCATGGGCATTTTAAAATGCCTCGCGCACACCCATACCTACCACTCAAGTGTTAAAACCATTTCTTTGGATAACTGAGATTCTAGATTACATTTCCTGTGTAGAAAACATAAATAAACGTAAACTGCATCCCTGCAAACGCAATTGCCTTTGGGCAATTTTAGTATTAAGAAATATGAATCATTTTCTGATATTGTCATTATCCATTTGATCAAAAGAATAACTGTAAAAATCCCAAAAGATATTGATTGTACCCAAAGTTCTTTTAAACACATTAAATGTTCCAGCGAGTCACGCGGGCCTTTTGAGATATGTAAAATGGCCAAGGGACTATTAGTGCTAATGGCAATAAATATCTGGAACCACTAATGTACATGTGTGTTTGTTACGCTTGCACAAGCATCATTTGCAATGTAGAGGTGGAGGGAAAACAAGAGGCTTCATGTGCTGTTGTGAAGCTTTCAGTACTCCCTAATTTTAGTTTTCCATAGACCAAGGAGGCCATCAGGTACACTTGGCTCTCCCTTCAGGGTGTTTGGTCGTATTCAGAGAGAATGCTTATCAAGAATGCAGTGGTGTGGAGGAATCGAGTACAATGTCAGGTGGCCAGTAGGTAAATAAATGCATTTCAAAATGCAGATGTGAAATAGTATAAAATGACAAAGTAAGTGAGGTAAGACCCTTCTTTAGAGTTTGGCAGATTGGATACTCTTGTCGAAACGTGACCGATATCCTGTCTGCCATATTACAAGTGCCTAGGGCTATAATACACTTGTAATACAGCGGACAGTACAACTGCCATGTTTGTATTATCGCAGTCACCACACTATAAATAAGGCCCCAAGTCTGATAACCACGTGAATTAAGTGTGCCAATTAAAGTATATATTGGGAACTGGGCATGGAAAAGTAAGGCCTGTCTTCTAATAGGCTTGTTAGGTCTTTTTAGCAGGCTGTAATTACGAGGTAGGATACTAATGTAGCAGGGTGACCTATGTGGCCTGAACAAAATGCAACCTCATGTCTGCTAAGGAATCGGGGAGCATGGTTTACTGAAGAAGAAGCCAATTGCATGTGATGGCTGAGCTGATTCCTGTTTGAGATGAACCGCTTAAGGCGGGAGAAGGAGCACCCAGAGGCAAATGCAGAATATGCATTGACCTGATCCGCCATTCTTCGCATGCTGTTCTCTTCCTATAATGCAGTCGCCATGACTGTGAATTCAGCTGAAGTGGGTTGCAGGCCTTGTTGGGGGTTTCTTCCACAATCTCTGATCAGCCGTATGATAGCTTATGGTGGTTAGTATTAAGAAGGATGATAATTGTTAAAATGAGTCTGCAGCACCAGCAATCCTCTAGCTTGGTCCAAAAAAGTTTCTAAGTACAATTTTTTTATTCACCCAGACAGTTTTGGTGCTAAATTAAAGCCATTGCAGGCAGCTTCCTTTATCCCGGCAGAACAAATGGTCGCTTGAGGACACTAAATTGAAACAAATTGTCAATACTGCCTTGTTTTTAGGGGAAGAAAGTGTTAGAATGGCTACATTTTCATTTGCCTGTGGCTCTGAAGATTGATGCACCAGCACTCCTTCCAATCCATGAGATCGTCCAGTCTAAATTTCTCTAACGGTTAAGGGGATTACTTAGAGTTTGGCAACTGTTGGACAGGCACGAAAAACTGGAGGAAGTTTCGTCTGCACTATTTTGAGTGTATACATGGGTATACCACCTAACAAGGGTAAAGAGGATATTTGCCAAATTACGCTCATTTCCCACATCCGTCAAACTCTAAAAACTGATATAAATAATTATTTTGAACTGAAAGAGTTTAGAGATGGTGCAGCCAGCCTGGTTTTCATTATGCAGGTGTTCAGTTGATAAAACCACTGTAGTGCTTGACACTTTTGACAAACGAGTAGCCTTTTTCATCATATATGATGAAGATTGACTAATGGGGCTTTCTAAAATACATTAAATAGGTTAACAGCTTCAGATATTTAAACCTCTAAAGATACAATATCTAGCCTTGTAACAATGTGGGGGTAGTAATCTAGGGTTATAGAGGAGACATGCAGTTTTCAGTTGTAATTTTAGTAATGTGAGCCTGTACAAGTACTGTCAAGGTGAACCAATTTTTACTGTACGCAAAAGGCAGAGAAACATTCTGATATGTACTGTTACCTTCGGCTACGCACTCACTGTAATTGGTGTACGTTTTGGGTTGTTAAAAGCTAGGCTAATAAATACCAAGCTTTTTCCGTATGAACTAACCAGGACGATGCTCTAGCATTGGTAACTTTATAAAAGTCTGGATTTACTTATTACAAAGGTGTTCTACTAGCACAATCAAACACGATCTATGGAGTGCTTTTCATATAACAGTTTGAATAAATCAAAATACTGTACGGAGCACTGGGTCTGAAGGACTTGTGCCACAGGATTCTGAATACATCTTCAAACTGGAATTTTCTTAATAGTCATGTTATTAAAGTCGTACAGAGGGTTGTCAGAGGCGGTGCGAGTCTGACCTCCGATAGGGCAAACCGGAGTTTTAAAGGACTACAAAAGAGAGCTTCATCAGAGGGTCTGGTTTTCGCTGCATTATGGATTTCAATAATATTCTTGCTTTTGGTGGGAGATTGTGAAGGAAAGTGATGATAGTGGTGCGTGGTCAAACCTTTATTCTCCACTGACTGAATGAGATGTTGAGTGGAGGTCTCTATTGAGAGTGCGGCAAGCATGAACTCGAGCAGTTCAGCAAGAAAAGTATTTCCTCTATCTGAGATGGAATAATGGATTTAATATGCTGTATGAAGACTTCAGGGAAAATGGATGGTTGATTCTTCTACGTAAGTGTAGCCAATAAAGTACAATTTTCCATATTTTAGCTATGCAGACTTGTGTGTTCAGTTTGTTATCAATGGTGAATGCCAGAAATTTGGTCAATTAAAAAAGGATGGGAGAATGGGTGCAGTTGGAAGCAGCTTGCATTGCTCATTCTGTATTTCAATGTCTGTACTGCATTTAGCAGAATACAGGAGTGGGAATTCTGGCTCACTAAGGCTCGAATTGTAAGGGAAAATACCACAGCGTGGTGGAATTCCCTCTTATTATCAACTGGTGAGAATATGTTCTCGACATCCATGTATTTGAGACAGAGATTAGAAAGTAATCTTGGTCAATGTGTGGTGCCTTGTTTTATGATTATATATCCTCTTTTAACATACAAAGCTTTGTTTGTAACTCTGCAAAATAGTTTCATGAGATAATTAGCATTTATGATTTTATATATTGTTAGACCTGACAGCCTTAGGGTTCTCATCCCCCAACTTTTTGCCTGCCTCCCTCCACTTTGCTGACACTGTTTTTGCTGGTTAAAGGGCTCTGCACACTTTATCACTGCTAACCAGTGCTAAAGTGCACATGTTCTCTCCCTACAAACATGGTAACAATGGTTCGTACCCAATTGTCATATTTAATTTACTTGTAAGTCCCTAGTAAAGTGCACTACATATGCCCAGGGCCTGTAAATTGAATGCTAATAGTGGGCCTCCAGCACTGCCATTGCAAGGGCTTTATGTACAGTTTCACTGCCACATTGACCTGGCATTTAAAAGTACTTGCTAAGCCCTAAACTCCCTTTTTTCTACATATAAGTCACCCCTGAAGTAGGCCCTAGGTAACCCATAGGGCAGGGTGACATGTAATTAAAAGACAGGACATGTACATGTGTGGTTTATATGTCCTGGTAGTGGAAAACTCCTAAATTGGTTTTCCACTACTGTGAGGCCTGCTCCTTTCATAGGATAGCATTAGGACTACCCTCATATACTGTTTGAGTGGTAGATTATGATCAGAAAGGGGTAATCAGGTCATATTTAATATGTCCAGAATGGTAATACAAAATCCTGCTTATTGGTGAGGTTGGATTGTATATTACTATTTTAGAAATGCCACGTTTAGAAAGTGAGCATTTCTCTGCACTTAAAAGGCCTTACAGCCTCCCTTCAATCCACGTCTGGGCTGGGTTGGTTGACAGCTCCCTTGTGCATTTCACCCAGACAACCACAAACACAGGATACTCAGTCACATCTGCTGCCCTGCTGCCCTCTGACTTTGCTGAGAAGTGCTCTCCAAGGGCTTGTATGAGCTTGCCTCCTGTTTTCTGAAGTCTCAGGGCCACCTTGTGATAAAAAATCAATGCACACCTGCCGGAAACGATGCACAGCCTGCCTTGCGACGAGAAAATCGCCGCACAGCCGAAACAGAACGATGCAGCCCGACTACCCGAGTGAAGAATCGACGCATCGCGAGCCTTGCGGCCAGCTATTCAACACGCAGCCTTCCAGATTGATGCACAACTGAACCAGAATGATGCAGTTCAACTTTCAGAGTGAAGAATCGACGCAGCACCTGCTGTGCATCAGAAAATTTGACGTATTACCTACAGGATCAACGCAACACCTGTGACTTCTTCCCACATGCCCAGGATTTCCACACTTCGCCCCTGGGCGTCACAAAGATCCCTGCATCGCAGTGAGGAACACAGACTGTGTTCCGTAAATCGACACAAAGCCCTTTGCAGCGTGGAAAGAAATAACGCAACGTCTGTTTCCCGCGCTGGATATTCCAACGCACACCCTATTTTTCCACACGTCTCCTCCTCTGCGGTCTCCATGCATGTTATTTATGACGCAAACCAGGTACTTTGTGAAACCAAGAGACAACTGTCGATTTCTAAGATTTAAGGCTCTTTTTAATCTTGCAAAAGTGATATTTCAACTTGTGCTTATTGAATCTTTATAGTTTTGACCTTAATTTAACAAGATAAATATTTTATATTTTTCGAAACCTGTGTGGTGTATTTTTGTGGTGTTTTCACTGTGTTACTGTATAATTTATTGCACAAATACTTTACACATTCCCTTCTAAGTTAAGCCTGACAGCTCAGTGCCAGGCTACCAGAGGGTGGGCTCAGGATAATTTGTACTGGGTGTGACTTACCCTGACTAAGATTGTGGTCCCTAGTTGGACAAGGGTGTATACCTCTGCCAACTAGAGACCCAATTTCTAACACATATATATATGCATAGATATGTATGAATAAACCACGTTTATTCAGAGTTCAGAGGTTCTATTTGCTTTTCTCACTTGAAAAATGCAAATTGACATGAGTGATAAACATTACTTTTGCAACACCTCCGTTGTTTTTTGTTTCTTTTTAATCATTTCAAAATAGCAAGAAACTTTGCCACCAGAAACTTTTCAGATCCTTCTTATTTGTTTTTTACATCTCCTTTGTGTTCTTCAATATTTCACTAAAACATGCTTGCCATACCTAACAATGGGTTATTTGTTAAGAATGAGTCTTCAAACGTTAACAATAATCTTGTGTTAATATGCACTAGGCCTTTAATTCCATCCTCGTCTCTAATGTTAAGATTGAGTCCATAACAACAGCTTTGTCTCTAAGTCTTTATTTCATCCAGCAACCAACAGCACAGCCTAGCCCCATGAGAAACAATATCCACTGTGTTGCTAAGGTCACTCCACATTATAAAAGATGCCATAGGGTTTAAAGGACTAGTGCAAGTTAGAGCAAGTTACAACACAGGTGTTAGTGTTTCAAAAGTTATAAGAAACAATATCTCATGATGAACTTGGCACCTTAGACTTCCTATGCTTTTTAAGTTTTCTAAAAGAAATATTAGCATAAACCATTGCTGCTGTATCTTTCAATGTCATGTGTGATAACTTCAGCCTGGCTAACCTTTGTAGCCTAAAGTTCTTTGGATTCTGGGACATGTAATGTTTCTTGCCCCATAATGAGTGTGGGCCTGTGAGTTAAAAGCCTGGAATGGCTGAAGGTGTTACATATCAACATGGGGAGGTGTGAAGACAATGAAAAATTGGTTCAGCAAAAACATTCCTTGAACACTGTCCATGTACAGGGAATTTAGAAATTTCCTATGCAGCAGCTTTGATATAGCTTCGAGTTGCTTTGATATAGAATGTATATAATGATACAACTTAATAATAAATTATATAAAATGATCACAGCAGAATCAAAATCCTTTTGGAAACAAAATTACAAGAAAATAAATCAAGGACTACATGCTACTAAGTCCATTAAGCCCCAAAAAGGTCCCCTAGCTTCCACAGTTGCACATCCATCCAAGTGTCAGCTTTGTGCCAGCCTGGAAAACATTGAGACAGATCTGCCAAGATTGGCAAGATGTATGATGCATATACACAGGCTCTGGAGAGGATTGACCTGCAAATTATCAGCATTTATATTCTTGTTTCATTTGATCAGTTGACTTATATTATGTTTTTGTATTTCCCCCTGAGAATGCAGCGTAATCGTTTTCAGACAAAGTCGTACAAAATGGTTGGTCATTCTGTGGTAGTAAAAATCTTGCTTCAGGTTTCATTTTTTTTATAGCTTCTACTTCTAAATGGTTCATCAATAAGACCGACAACTGACTTTTTCAATCCCTAGACTTCTTTTGAAGAGACAAGGGCAAGGACATCTCTTGAAGTTCTGAAAGTGCTTAAGAATAGATATGGTAACATCTGTTTGATGGGCAGTGCCTCTTTAGCATATTGAGGCCATGATCTGTTGAAAGACTAACAGTCTTTCATCCCAGTGTCACCTGTGACTTGGGGGAGAGCACACTTACACATAGTTTTAGTCTTAGTTCTCAGCCAAAGTCTACTTAGACTGCTTATTTTTTATGATAGACTGGATTATGACAGAATACAGTATACTGATAGTCTAGTGGTTGGTTATGGACAGTGCTCCATTCTTGAATATGAATATATCTTAATAAGAAGGGTTGGATTCCACATAAAATTCAGTATTTTGGTAACTCAAAACTGTATTTTCTTCAGCTGCTTTGCATATGACAGCAGGATTCTAGCAAGACTGTTCAGCACATCCTTAAGCCACCTGACACCTCCCATTTTAGTTACAAGATTGTGCTTTTAATCAAGTTTCTTTAAAGTCATAGAAAGAAATGGAGATCTGCTCTATCTGACACCTGTGTTGTCCAAATGGATTTTGTCTGCAGACAACTGTATTTGCTCATTCCTTAGTTTCAGTTTGTTTATGGTTATTTATCTAAGAACTGTATTTTTTCGATAGACCAGAAAGAAATCTTTAATAGTGTTTGCATTCTACCAGCCAGAATACCGTATCAGTTTTATGTTAGGATTTACCAACATCATTCTTAACCTACAATTGCCTCCACATAAAAATATGCAGCACAGACAATAGTTATCGAGACTTCCATGTTCTGGAGTTTATTGAATTGTTGTGACAGTTCCGTGACCTTTTAAAAGAACTCTTCCTTTGGCTTTGTTCCTTTGTATGTCTCAGAACTCCTCGGTAACTTGCAGTACCAATATAATGTATGGTATTTAGCCCTTATAATGCATGGTCACCTTGGCACTCTTTCTACAGGCAATCTTTCTACAAACTGCTTAGATCCTTTGTATATTACTCTTTTATGTTTATGACTGGCATGAAGATTAAAAGCAGAATCTGTACTGTAAAATTAAACATACTAAAAAAACGTAGTAATTGTTGCAAAAAATAGATTAGCTGACGTTTATTGTAAATCAGATTAAAATGATGTGGCTTACGTTGTGAAGAAAGGTAGAGGCATTATCTTTCCTGTAATAAACTTCAGTACGAAGGAAATATGTTGCCATAGCTATCTCCTTTCATTTCTTTAATGTTCATTGTCTAAACTGCTGCAGTAAATATGTTCTGTGACCTATCTTTCACCTTGGCTGATTGCTCTGACAGCAAGCATCATGACAACTACAGTTATTTATTTCACTTGAGTAATTACATTATTCTATTGTTACATGTGACTAGAGATATCACAACTCAGTTGTAAAAATGAAATTAGAAATGGGCTTTTATGCAGGCGTTACTAGCAACCGTGGACTACATATACTATGAAGCACAATTAATGAACTTACTAGCAATAGGTTAAATAATCATGTCTTAATAAAAGAGTATTACTGCACCAAGACTTTCAGAATTCAATTCTGCCTGAAAGATATCTCCTCAGAAAAAACTCTTTCTTGCTCAGAGGTCACCAATGGACCATTTTCTTCCAGGTCAAGATTCAATTCTATGACTAAGTGTGGCGTTAAACGTCCATGGCACAGTAGCCCTTTTCCCTGCCTTCACATTTCAACACCTCTGACCGACCCAATACATATTCCTGTGCACCACTAACAAGTCCTGATGTGCTGTAGAAATGTTGTTACAAATTATTCTGCAGCAAAGTGTTCATCTCGGCTCCACCCAAAGCAGAGAATCTTTTAACATGGCTTATGCTTGTCCCCATGTCCAGGCTTTGATACAAAACGGATGGTAGCTCATGCATAGTTCTATGTGGAGGACTGTACTTGCACTCCAGGGGGCTAACTTTTTGTTCTCCATTGTAAATAAATATTACTTGTACTCAATATTGCCAGTAGGTGGAAAAGTTTGTTTGGTTTGGTTTGGTTTGGTTTGCTTGTCAGCACATTCATTGTTTAGGTACCTCAGATTGGAGGTTGCTTTTGTCAAGATAGTGTGATGCTATTTAGACAATTGCACACCTTGACAGTAACTCTTTCTCCTTTGCCCTGCATGTCCATGTTGAGCTATTTCATCCCTCAATTTAATGAACGGGCCATTGAATCAAGTTGTTGTGTGTCTTATTCAAATCCACAAATCCATCGGTAGAACATAAAAGAACACTTTGGCCCATTTTACAGAGAGTGAGCACTACCTTGGTCTGTATTGTGGATCACATTTAACTGGTTGCACTAGGGACAGTCCAGATCTCTGCACCCTATCCAAATGTGCTATCTCCTCTACACTCACTAACTTGCCCCCTGCTCCATGGCCAGCGCATTGGTGAAAGGCAGGCTAGCTATTTGAAGCCACCTGTTTCCCCTTTCACAGTACAGGCGCCAATCTGGCATGCATTTGAAAGGGAACCGATATCCCCCTGCATGGGTGTATCTGTAGAAGTTCACTGGAACCTCCTTGCCACATTTCAGAGGGGTGCCCTCTTGAGGCACACTGACCACATGCTGCCTCCTAGCCCACATCTGTAATGTAGTGCAGGTGTAAAGGAAGCAGATTCCCTCATTTGCATGGCGCCACACCTGCATGCAAATGAGGGACACCCCTGTGAGATCCCACTAGCACTACATGTGCAAAATTTTATATGTATTATAGGAGGGTCTATATAAGCATCTGCTGCCCCTTCCATAATACCAAAGTGCCATAGGGATCAAAAAGCAGGCACAAACGCATGTTATGCCTCTGGTATACTCCTGATAATACAGTCTGTCGTGTTCATCTGCATGGATCAAGCCATTTATTTTAGGCCAGAAGATGTTACGAGGGAAAGAGCACCATGACAAAGTATGTGGTCAGTGGCTTGGTCCATTCTTCCCACCTGAAGAATAGCTTACGTTGTCTGCCCCAACCAATCATCCTGTCATTTCCGGTAGAAAAACAAAAATCTTGTGCACCTGCAAGAGCCCTGAATGACTAAGGGGTCTGCCTGCAGTGATACATATTCCCTGATACCTTTGTAGGGCCTGGACATTGAGAGGAATATTTCCCAAAGATCTCTGCAATTCTTTTTGAAGGCTTTTTTGTCTGGTGGAGTAGCACTAAAGATGCTGAAAGTTGGTAAGGCGGTGGGGTGATACAGGCTGAAATGCTTAGTTTCTTAGTTTTGGTTTGGCATACGCGGTGCCAGGTGGTCTTGGCATCTGCAGTGTCCCCTGAGTGCTAACGTGTTTGAGGTGCTGGCACAGATGGTGGTATCTGTGGTGTCAGGCTATTTTGGGTCCCATACTCCTCCCGCCTCAAGAGTCACTGTGCACAGTCAGTCCCAGTGAAGGAAAGTGATTCTCATTAATGCATGTAGAGCTTATTAGATACAGCCTTTCGACGCTAATTTAGGTACTGATGGCCACAATTAAACACTAAAAGCATCAACAGGAGATGGACAATAATTCTGTGGTATTAACACACATGAAGCCACTGATCTCTTGGAGCCTGCAACAAGGAAACCAAGTACAAGTAATGCCCCCTATAGTCTCAAAACTGCTAAAAGCTCAGACACATTTGAAACATCATAGACCGGTGACTGTAGCGATTATTTTTTTTTCACATTTATTTTTTCTTGTTTGAAAGACATTGACATATAATCATCCATTTGTATCATCCACTTACATCTCACTTCGTTGACTGTAGCAATGATTAACTCTCTCGAGTTACAAGAAAATATAAGCATTTGCTAATGGCTGCTCAATCGCTTTTTCCTACTTCTAAGACTGATGTTGGAAACTGGCTGTGTCCCCATGAATTTGGCACACGTTTCAACGCAGGAGAATAAATCTGGTGCAGGAGTGACAGTAAGTAGGGTATCTGATTTGTAGATAGTTAGCAAGTCACTAGGGCATGCTTTTAAAATGCAGGTTATTCAGTACTGCAGTAACTTCAGGACTCTGCCATGTCAGTTGTTATTATTATTATTATCCCCTTAGAGACTTGGATTAAGACTACAGTTAGCATTGCTCCTACCCCCGTTGTCACAAGCAAGCTGTCAATGGTTATTTTTCTCCTTTTCCGGCAGCAAAACCGGCCTCCAAGCCACTTATGGATATTGTGGAGCTTTCTGTGGAACCTTCAGGATTATCTCTGGTTTCAAATCAACTCGGCAAGAAGTTGCAATGAACACAAAAACAAATTTTATGTGTGGCAGATGAGCAGGGGCAACAACTTAGGAATCCGATACCTCCTCAGACCTTGTCATCTGAAAGGATTATAGTCAAAAGAATTGATCAGAGATTACCAGAGCATTTTTTCCAATTACTACAGGAACTTTGAATGGAAATTTCATATTTAAAGCAACATCAGATCGATCTAGAGAACGAGGTCGGATGCAATAGAAGGTCAGATGACTCAGTTATTTGACAAAATGGAGGCGAGGGAAGAGTGACTCAGAATGTGAAGACAAGTTGTCCACAACCTTAGAGCAATCTGTGTAATTCAAGAGGGAACTTGTACTCTTGCATGAAATATATGAACAGGTGGAAAACTATTCTATATGCTCCAACCTGAGAATTATTTTCCTTTAGCTTAGAGGCCCTCGAGCAAAAGGAGGATAATGCACATTCAGTATCTTTTGTTGAGGCATTAACAAGGATATATATATATGTGCATTCTAAGTATACAGAGAACTTAACAGTAATGCATGCCCATAGCATTCATTCAAATCTCAACCAATGCCAAATACCCATGAACAATTTTAGTATTTTTTTCTTATTATAGAGTTATAGTTGCTATTGACCAATGGCATCAAAGATAAAGGTCCTCATTATGACTTTGACGTGCGGTGGAGGCTGCCCCCAAAGTCTTGCATCGGGAGGACCGCATATGCGGTCGTCCCTCCACAGTACCTACTACGGGTTTCTTGGTGGGCTGGCGGGAAATACTCCACAACATTGACGCCGGCTTGTAATAGAGACGGCTGCAATGTTGCGGTGAGTCGGGGGCGTCAGCACCCATTGAATTTTCACTGCCTGTAATTTGAGCAGTGAAAAGTGCGACAAGGCTGCCATGGGGATCCCTGCACTGCCCATGCCAAGTGCATGGGCAGTGCAGGGGTTTTCTTGGGGCCCCCGGCACCCCCTTTTCTGCCAGCATTTGCATGGCGGTGGGACCTCTATGCAAAGGCTGGCAGAAACGTGGGTTGTAATCGGCGGATTGAGACCCCCGGTACCGCCAAGCCATTGGCTGGCGGCAACCTGGCGATGCCAGCTGTCGGATCATGCCATGTTCATATTGTGGCGGTTGGACTGCCCCTGTCGGCAGCGGTCCGAGCACCACCGCAAGTCTGGCGATCCATGGACTGTCAGACTCATAACGAGGCCCAAAGTTTTCTCTACACAGAATGAGTTGTCATTTTGCATCTACTCGGACTGTGCAAAGGGCCACAGGCATAAGGACTTTAAAACCGATACCTCTGTTTTCAAGCATTAGCGGCTCCAGCTCGTGTGGGCTAGCTGTCTAAATTAGAAGTGTTATTTAAGGCATATTACAAAGGGTTTTCTAATGCTAAAGACACTCATGTATTTCTACAAATTTGTAAATGTGTCACTATTAATATTTGCTTTGCAGCTTGATGACTTCAATCTTGAAATTGATATTTGGTAGGCATGGGGTTTATACTGAGCTTTTGTAAAGTATTGATTCATTGTTCTCAGGATGCACTGGATTTATAAGTGCATGCACTTTATTAGGGGTTGGGGAGGGTCGCTCTCTGCTCTTTACTAGCCATTAGCACTTTCAGTATTGCACTTTTGCACAATTGGTCAACCTTCTGAATGTTACATCAGAATCTTGCACTGACTGAACTTAGTATATTTGGGTATTGTACTGCACTATCTAATTCAATTAGGCATTTAGGCCCTCATTCTAACCGCGGCGGGCAGCGGTAGCCGCCATATGGCCGCTCCGCGGTCAAAAGACCGCTGGGGCCATTTCAACTTTCCCGCTGGGACGGCGGGCGCTAGCCAAGTTAGCGCCCGCCGGCCCAGCGGGAAAGGGGCCTGCAACACTGAAGCCGGCTCCGAATGGAGCCGGCGGTGTTGCAGGTGTGCGACGGGTGCAGTAGCACCCGTCACGCTTCTCACTGTCTGCTAGGCAGACAGTGAAAAGGAGGCTGGGGCCCTGTTAGAGGGCCCCTGCACTGCCCATGCCATTGGCATGGGCAGTGCAGGGTCCCCCAGGGGCCCCAGGACACCCGTTCCCGCCATCCTGTTCCTGGCGTTAAAAACCGCCAGAAACAGGGTGGCGGGAAGGGGGTCAGAATCCCCATGGCGGCACTGCTTGCAGCGCCGCCATGGCGGATTTGGGCGGATTTGGGCAACCGGGGGAAATCCGGCGGGAAACCGCCGGACCCGGTTTTCTGACCGCGGCTTTACCGCCGCGGTCAGAATGGCCCAGGAAGCACCGGCAGCCTGTTGGCGGTGCTTCCGTCATCCGTGGTCGGAATGACCCCCTTAGTGCTTATTTTTGTATTTTTCTTTAAGGAGTATTACATTGTTCTTTCAATGTTAGTGCAACTGGTGTATTGTCATTTCCTGTACTTTCATAAAAACATTCAAGGTATTTCTGGGTAATTTTCTCAAAAAATATTATTTAAATCTGCAGTGTTCTTTAGACTATGATTGGCAAAGCACTTTATTCGGGGGGGTTTGGTACATTTTTTTCTGTTAAGATTTATGGTGATGTGAGTATTATTTAACAATACAAAGGTGTATGAGTGTAAAAGATTTGATATTTGGGGTGATTTATATAAGGCTTTTGAGTAAAGCTGATAGAACAACTATTGACTGTCAGATAAATTGAAGATTGTTTTCATTTAAAGATAGTTGCCTAAATAATAAGATGAAAACACATACTGTTGAATAATGGGCTCTGACACATGCCCAGCCAGTTATTCTGCTCCAAGAGAGCCATTTTTCATCAGCTAGCAAATATGTTTTCTAGTAACTTATCTAATTTTATAATGTTTAAATCATTGGCAGTTTTTCAGTGTTTTTCATCTGTAGGGGCGATCCATATGGGTGCTGCCGTCTTCATCTCTAAAAATCATGAGGCCCAAATACATACTTGGCAACATGATAAAGAAGGCTGCTAGCATTGGGTTAATTGCACTATTCTCTCTATTTGTATGACCTTAACTAGCTTTTATGCTCCAATGGAAGGATTGTTATCTGAGGGGCTTTTAATTTTCTTCAGTCTCCAGCTATAAGTAACACCCTACTGAATAGGATACAACAGAAGTCAAAAATGGCAAAGTTTATGGCCGATTACCAGAAAGAATTGATACTAGTGGAGAGTGGATTTTCCAGGTACATGAGAATATACCTGTATTTCAGTCAGATTTAAATCTGCCACTTGTATTAACTTTTTTCCCATTTCTTCCTTAATTAGGTTTGAGCATATGTCTGTGCTTCCAAGTGGCTTTTCTGATCATTGAGCTCTTGGGCTTCAGGTAACCAGTTTTAAAAGATCTTTGAAACCAAACAGATATGAATAAAATATGTTTAAAAAATAACAGCAAGTAGAAGAGTTAAACATTGAGATATCTTAATTCTTCATTACAAATCAGGGTACTGCCAGAGTTCATATGTCTCGGGATGCTTCAAATAATCCTTATGAACACAGATCATTTCAAAAGATATTGTCTCTAGAAAGAGTATGAAAACAGAAAAGATAAACCTCAAACCACAGGTCAGGAAAGCCTATGATAAATCTTGTTGCATACTACAAAGAAAATAAAATAGCTCTTGAAAAGTTTAAAACTAATTTTTGTAAGCATTAGTACACTGGGAGATATTTGAATAATTCTACATATCTTCAGAAGGGATACCGGAAATATTATTATGCAGGCAGATTTCTGGCCTAGCAGACCCCTGAAAAAGATTCTTGAAGCATTATTTGTAAAGTGTCTGAGATCCGATGTCTGTTTTTCAATTCAAGAGCACATAAATTTGATTTTTAGGGCAAAATAATCAAATATATAATTAGGACCAAATAATTGGTCAGAAAAAATTAAATGAATGTTTCTAACAACTCTCCATTCTGTGACTCAAACAAGAAAATATTGCTTCCATGCTAGAGTATGTTACTACACAGGAACTCGAAGACATATTTGCTAGCTTACCTTGTTGCAAGTGCGTGGTCCAGACAGTTATCTTACCAATAATTTTTCAAGCATTTGCAAGTGTTTTGACCATCCATCATTTAAAACAAGCTAATTTGATTTTGGCTGGAGATGCAGTCACCCTTGCTTTAATCCAGGGATTATAATTCTTTGTTTTTTTTTTTTAAGCGTAAAAACTCTGAAGATCCGAATTCAAATTGTTCAATTTCTGTCTCAAACTCTGATTATAAAACTTTTATAAAGTTAATAGCAAATAGGTTCAGAAGTGTGGTGCCTAAGTGAATTCATCATGATCAAAAGAGTTTTATATCATGGTGCTCATTATCTCCCAATACAAATTATTTTATTGAAGCCCTAGATATTTGTAACGCAGAACAAATGTTGTTATTTATATTTTTTACTTGATGCCAAGAAGACCTTTGACAATGTGGCCTGGGATACAGCATATTTTATTTTAGAAACATATGGAATCCCCTTCCAGATCATAGGGGCATAGATAATCTGTATACTTGGACAGAAGGGAGGCTAATCTTAAATTCAACCGATGCAGGTACTCATAAACTTCAGCAGGCACCAGACAAGGGTGCCCCCATTCTCCTTTAACATTTACTCTTTTTATAGAGCCATTAGACATTTGTAGCAATAACATAATCTGTCCACCACTCATGTTGATAGCTCAAATAAGACTTTATGCTGACAATGTGATGTTATTTTTAAATTAAGAATATTGTTCTGAGTTTGATTAATTGTAATAACGAACTGGTTACTAGTTTGATTGAAAATACAGTGTTGAGAAATGCAGAAAAATTGAAAAAATATTTGGAGAAAATAAATCAATGGGAAAATCTCAAGAAAATGGGAGAAACGGGGACATTTTTTTTTAATCTCCAGAAACCTAAAACAAAATTAATGAGGTTCATTTTTTTCAGTTTTGAGAGGTGTTAATTTTCAAAAAATTATATATTTTTTTAAAAGGTAAATTTATTGTACTCTCCAATTTTTAAATAAGATTAACTCAAAATGCTCTTCTATCTGTTTTAGATGTGATTCCACAGAAGTAGCAAATTGGTACCATATTACATGGTGAAGCTGCAGACTACATAATTTCTGACATGCAATATTTGAGTACCTTGCAATTTAACTACAGATTCAAAGTCCCCGAAACCCTATTATACCTCTGCTGGTTTATTTTTTAATGAAGGGATATCTCTGAGATTTCAAAAATTGATTTACATTTCAGTGTCGGTAACAAGGTCATTTCAGAGCTCATCACCAATGAGAGTTGAGCTCTTTCTTCACTTGTTTTTGAGAGAGCAAAGCCCATTGTTGTGTGCAGCTAACAGGTGCGTTACAGAGGAGCTCACTCGTCTATTGGGAGAAAAGCACAAAAAGAGACCTTATAATCAGCCCTAAGACAGTGCCACAAGCAGACAGGGAGCACCAAGGGCACAGATCTTGCAGATTGCATCTACACCAGCACTAAAAGCAGCAAGGAAATCTTTGCCATCTTCAAAGATTTCATGGTGCCTTTTGCCGCCTCCAGCTACATCGCCCCCTGCTACATCACCCCCTAACAAGACCTTTGCAACAAGTTCTTAGAATTCTTCTGTAACAAAATAACCTCCATATACAGCAACTTCATCCGTCAACTGGACCCCATCACTGTCGTAACTCAACTTCCAATAATAGCCGGTGAACAAACCCTGACCTTGTGAACTGCTGCCACCACCTTCGAAAACACTGCCAGGAAGACCATCCACTCCGGGGCTCCATTTGACTTTTGCCCCAACCACACCTTCACCAAAGGACTCTTACCGATCAGTGAAGCACTAACTCCCATTCTCAGTGCGTCAGTCGACTCAGGCATTTTCCCGGACATCTGAATACATGTCACTGTCATGCCGCTGCTCAAGAAACCATCCACTCACCCATGTGTGCTTTCCAACTACAAACCCATATCCCTGCTACCATATCATGCAAAGATCTTAAGAGAAACTAAACAACTGATACCTCAACGACCACCCCAGCAACCACCAGCTCCTCAACACCAGGCAGTCTAAATTCATGCCCAACCACAGTATAGAAACAGCACTCATCAATGGCACTGGTGACATCTGCATGATCCTTGACAGAGGAGACATGGTAGTTGTCGTTCTCCTGGACCTCTCTGCAGCATTTGACATGGTCTCTCACGCCATCCTCATTGTGTGCCTACATCTGATTGGCTTCTAAGGACCCGCTCTCCGCTGGCTCTGCTCCTTCATAACGGATGTAACACAAGCTGTCAGCTTCGCACATTACTCCTGGGAAGGCAGCAAAATCATCTGAGGAGTGCTTCAATGTTCATTGCTCAGCCCCACTGTCTTCAATGCACACATAATCCCTCTAGCCAACATCATCTCCACACATGACATCAACATCCTGTCCTACGCTGATGGCACACAACTCATAATCTCCATCTCAAACAAGACCGCCAACACAAGAAACAAGTTCTCCTCCTGCAAGTCGCTAACTGGAAGAAAGCCATCTGTCTGAACCTCAGCACCCATAAGACAAACATGGACATGACCTCACTAGTCCCCTTTTTCACTCCCTCCTGTTTCCACACCTTTAAGATTCTGAGGAAGTTCTTCAAGTGGCTTCTGAGCAACACTATTAAAACTTGATCACACCCTATTCACCAGCAAGTTGGGTGTAGTAAACACCCTCTAGGCAGAATCACCAAGTAACTCACTAAAAGACTACAAACCTTCAAAACAGAACCTGGCAGCTAGACTCATCCTCAACCTCCCACACAGACCTCTCATCACACCACACCTCAGAGAGTTCCATTAGGCTCATGATGCACAAAGTGCTCAATTGAAACTCCTCATATACACATCCAAGGCACTACTCAACTGAGGCGGCCTGACCTACCTGAACAGTTGCATCTCCTTCCACCAACCCTTCAGACACCTCCGCTCCGTAGCATTCCTACATGCACTCATCCCACACATACAGAGAAGGAGATCAAGAGGATAGACATTCTCTTACATCATTTCTAAAGCGTAGACTGACGTCTTCCTCCTCTCTTCTTGAATTCCGCAAGAAGTTGAAGACCTGGCTTTTCAATTAACCAACCTTTTATAAGCAGTGCTAGGCACACACTTCAGCTCAGCACCAGGATACCCTCACGGGTAATAGTATGCTTTACAAATACACATAACATAACAAACCAGTTTCTTAATTTGTTTGCTATTTACTAGACCTGTCAGCATTAGGGTGGTCTTCCCCCAAACATTTTGCCTTTACCCTTCTGTTTTTTGCTGGACTTCGTTTTTGCTGTCCTTAGGACTATGTGCACTCTACCACTGCTAACCAGTGCTAAAGTGATAGTGCTCACTCCCTAAAACATGGAAAATTTGGTTTACACCTGATGGGCATAGTCAATTTACTTATAAGCCCCTTGCAGAGTGGTATACCATATACTCAGGGCCTATAAATTAAATGATACTAGTGTGCTTGCAGCACCCAGTTAAGTAGCCACTTAAAACATGTCCCTGGTCTACCATTGCAGCCTGAATGCAAGGGCAGGGTGCATTCTAATTAAAAGGTTTGATATGTACTTTTAAGTTATATATGTCATGGTAGTGAAAAAACCCTAAATACATTTTTCAATACCAAAACACCTACCTCAACAACTAGATGAAGAGGGCCTTAACATTGACGCCGGGTCGGATTTGAGCCGGCGCCAAAGTGGCAGTGGAGCAGTACCCGTCGCGCATTTCACTACTCGTAATTCGGGTAGTGAAATGCACGACGGGCTGTGCATGGGGCCCCGGCCACTGCCCATGCCGTGTGCATGGGTAGTGCAGAGGCCCTCAGTGGGCCCCGGTGTAAACCGTCATGGATACGCTGGTGGATGAGGACTCGAAATCCGGAGGGAAGCGCTGCTTGCAGCGCTGCCCTGGCAGATTACAACCGCTGGGACCGCCAGGCTGACTGCAGCCTGGCAGTGTCGCGGTTGGACCGTGGCGACTCCGCCGCGGTCAGAATGGGGCGGATCAGACCGCCACTATTACAGCCGTCCGACCACTACCCCAAGTCTGGCGTACTCGGAATAACCACCTAAATCTTGAACTCCCCAACGCCAATCGCACATCCAAACAGCATGAGTGAACAAGGTGCCAAGCATAGATTTAACCTCCAGAGGAAAGAGCGAGCCTAGGCTGCATTTCTGAAACGGGCATTAACCTTTATTTCCTGTGCCAATAAACTTCATAACGGAATCATGCAGATTCCGGATGCATGCCCGACCCTACGTTACAGGTTATTTATATGTCTGCCACGTGCCACGATGTCTTAGGTTGCCAACGGTGGCATTTTGACCAATAGTGCTTTGCATTTTGGGAGCAGAAATTTCGCTTTTACCACCTGCGAAACCGTGGACTCAAAAGTACTGGCGTACATTCATTCGTGGACTAAAATACCACGACTGACAGAAGGTCTCAAACATTATGGGGCCCGTTTGCAACTCAGTTTAAAATTCCCATCTCTTTTGGAAAGTTTTGGGTTTGATAGGTTAAAACGAAGGCCATAGGCATGCTTATGTTCTTTGAACTCGAACATAATTTGTTTATGGTTGCTTTAACTGAAATGGTACTAAGGCCTCCCATAAATCTTAAGTGGTAGTCCTAAAATGTAGTCAGACGCCTCTCTGGAAGAAGTCGACCCCAGGTGCCAAGACTTCCACATTTGTTTGCGCCTTGGTGGATGGCTAATTATGTCTTTGTCGTCTAAATTGGCATTTTACAGATGTCATGTAGCATGGATGAGCTTTCAAAGTGCAGCTCTTTTGTCAACTAGCGTGGCTGCTTCCAAATCCAAATCGGCAGTTAATTGAGGAACTCTCGTGTACAGGGAAGCATCGCGGTGGGAATGTGCCTCTTGCTACTTTTAAGTAAACTAAATTAAAGCTACCGTGTCATGGCTGTGTTTTACATTTTGAAATGGAAAATAAATCAAACCCCCTAGTTTTATTTTAAATACTTATTTTTATAAGTTTTTATTTTTAGGCTCGGGCCTTTTACAACAGAATGAGGCGCAATTTTATTTCAACTAGTGTGTCTATTCTTGTTAACTCAGGTATTAATGTATTATGATAACATAGCAATGCACTTTCCTACAATGTAGAATTTTTTAATATTTTATTGTAAGGTACATCGCCAGGCTGGCTCCCAGTGCTAAGTGGGCTGTTATTCATTTCTTTATTTTTCAAAGTGTAACTACCAGTCGGAGAACTTACTTTAAAAAATCAGAGTAAGCTGAAGACATCACATCTGACCTATGATTGACGCTAGTGTCCAGCAATCCTGTACGGCCATATATAGCAGAACATATAAGACAGACACGAACAATTTATTGCAGAGAGTTGTAATACTACCATTAAGTTTCTGGACCAAACCTTCCAAGTTAAAAAAAGAAACGTACCGGGTAAAAAAGCTTGGGCTCACCTTTGTTCTTGAACATAGCTGCCGGATTGGCCCATGTCGTGACACATATAGCCATGTTTTTTGATCAGCAGGAGCTTGTACGCCTATCGGTGCTTACAATAGAAACTAACAGTACTGTTAACTGTAAAGGCCGGATTCGCTTAAAGGTGATGGATGACATTTATCCCCGCTGTCTGGGGTCTGCCTCCAACTTTTGGAACAATGACAAGGAAAAATATATATTTTTTTCTTACTGTGTTAACACAGCAGAACATCCGTTCGTACAATGATTGACCAAATACTGTTTGCTCCATCTGGTATTACTGGAGTGCAAGAAATGGCGTGTATGTACTTGCCACATTCAAAGTTTTTTTGTTTTTTTGTTTAAGGAACCCTAGGTTTATCCTTTTGGCACTCTGTCCTTGTCTGCTGCGCGTCACAGCTTTCTTTGTGTGTGTACCTGGCAAAGACCATGACAGCGCACTTGATTTGGAAAAATATGCATGTTCCAAGACCATATCTGACGCGTTCTCCGTTGAGGACAGTGATGCAGTACCATGAAAAGTGGCTTTATACTCTAGACTGGGCGGAGACCCCTCCTCACGCAGGTTCTGTGTGTGACTGCAGCGCTAGGCAAGGAATGAATTCCTAGGATCATAGAGCCCCCCCCTCCCTGGGCTGCTCTCGAAAAGGCACCTTTTGGGAAAAAGGCAACACTAAATCTGTGCATACCCCATCCTAGGTGAACCACAACGTCTGTACGCCCACAGCGTTGAATTACACATACACGTTAGTAAAATGCCATGGCCGCAGGAGCAAGGGAGTTTCCTCACCCCCGTTTGTTTCCTCACTTGCGCGGGAGTTTCCTCACCCCCGTTTGTTTCCTCACTTTCACGGAGATATGCCCTTTGTAAGTCAGGTAGCAACCCTATATGCCCTTTGTAAGTCAGGTAGCAACCCTTTGAGATTGTGCGGTGCAAAATGTGCATCCTCGCTGTCTAAATCCCAATCTGTCATATGAAAATGCCCCTGGGGTGCACAAATCTCGTTCAAACACCTTCGCGGCACTGTAATGCGACCCGGGGTATGTTGTTGCAACTCATTCAATAGGACCACAAATTAAGGCTCGCTAAATGTTCACAATCATGAAAGGAGAGCCCAGGACTAGCAATAAGGCGTTTGGTGTTGTCTGATAACTCTATTTTTTGCAGAGGTAAAAAAAACAGGCACGGTCTGTGGGGTACGACGTGCCCATAATTTTTTTAATTGAACGAAAACAGCTCTGCTACTTTTCTGCTAAGGACAACTGTCCTGAGGCAGTTAATTCAAACATCCGAGATGCATCAGCTGAAGTGGAAGGGAGCGAATCTCCACTCTCCAGTGCTGTGAAGCCGAGGTAGGGACAGACAGCTAAACAAGAAACAAGCCTTTTTGCTAGGGTACCCATTACTTGAAACAGATGTAAATGTGTGCAACTGATTAATCTGCAAATTTAAAGGCTGCTCGGGGGCGATTAGTTTTTAGCTCTCAGTTGTCACAGCATCTGTGCCTCGAGGAGTCGAGAGGCCAATCTTTTTGTGCGCATTATTAATTTTTTCTGCACAGTTCGGTTGTGCTTATCTCTTCGGCATACAAAGGGTATACAAGCACAGAACTAAATGGTGCTGGCCTGAGAAAGTGACGCAGAGTTGGACCGCTGGGCCAGCTTGAATAAAACAGGGTCTTTTGATTTTAGGACTTTTGGTGACAGGACTATGGCTTGAATTGTCGGCCAAGTGCCTTTTAGGTGCTTCCTACAACACTTCTTGGTCCTGATGATGACCCGTTGGTAACCTATCTACTGCAAGGGTCGAAACGTCCACAAAACTAGATGTGGACTGTTGCTAAAAACAGCTTAGAGGATTTATGATATTCTTTTTGGGTGTTGTAATGTGAAATCATTGCATTCTTACAGCCACTTGCTTTTGTGTATATATTTGTAAATATCACTGATGCACTTTAAGTTGACTTATTCATTCTTCATTGCGCCGTCACATTGTAGGAGCACTGAGGTTCTTGAGCTTTCAGTTTTACTGTTTTTAATGATACTTTATTGATGTTTGGACTTAAGAAGTAGTTGACTTCCAATAGAATAAGGAAGCACTTCTCTATTACAATCAGTTGAAGTGAAATTATAACTTTTGAAAGAGAGATTTTTCTTTGCCGTGGTAGTCTAGGCTTATGCTTCCTCCGCCCTGATCTAATTTTTTGTATTCGGGAGCCATTAGTGGCTTTAATTGGCAGAGTCAGTTGAAACTTCCTGGTGACAAAGCTTGATTCTTTTCAGAAGTACTGTAAAGGGTGTTACCAGTTAAGCTGTGGAATGCACCTGCACCAGCAGCCCTTGCTGCCTGGTCACCTCTGGTCGCCTCTGGCTACTCTGCTTTATCAGGTTGCAGGTTCAGCTCCTTGCTGCAACCCCCTGTGTGCTGTGCTTTGCCCCCGCCTTCCCGCTGTTTTTCTCCCACTCTTCTCCCCTCCTGCCCTCCTCCCACTTCGCCCCTCCCACCCCAGGACCTACTTAATGGCAGTTGCAGTGCAACCCCACTGAGCAGGTCACTGCACCTGCTCCCCTAGCTGACTAGTCGCCTCTGGCCGCTTCTGATCACCTCTGGCAACTGTGCTTTAGAAGGCTAGGCTCCTTGTATCGGGCCACAGCCCACCGTGACCCTAGAGGAGCGATCGTCTCGAGGCGCGGCTGGAGCCGCGGTTCATGTTCGCGGGTGCCGGGCATGCCGCGCCCCTTTTTTTCCAGTTTTCTATCGCACAAGGCCCTAAAGTGAGCATTGGGCCTCAGCGAGAACCTGAATTAGGGTGTTCCATAAACTGTATTCAGGGGATACCTAGTCACTATCTAGATTATATAGACATGTTCCAGAAGCCCACTAAACCAGTACTACCTCCACATAGAGAATACGATTGTACCATTTCCCTGGAACCTGGAGCTGTTGTCCCCTTTGGTAGAATGTACTCTCCTACTGGACCTGAAAAGAAAATACTCAAGGAATACCTGCAAGAAAATATACAGAGTGTTCTTATTGCACCATCTTCTTCTCCTGCTGTGGCTCACCTCTTCTTTGTGCCCAAAAAGACGAGGGATCTACGTCCCTGTATAGACTCTCGTGGATTAAATAAAATTACCATAAAAGACCAATATCCATTACCTCCCATCGAAGATATATTGGAAGCAGTTAGAGGGGCACAGATATTTTCAAAGTTAGGCATTATGGTAGCTTACCATCTTTTAAGAATTAAGGAAGGTGATGAATGGAAGACCGCCTTCCGTACACCTTTTGGTCATTACGAATATAGGGTAATGCCCTTTGGTTTAACCAAAGCCCCCTCTATTTTTCAGAAATTCATGGATTCAGTATTTTCTGACCTTTTAAATCACACCATAGTAATCTACTTAGATGATATCCTAATATAGTCCAGACATCCTGAACATCACTCCAGACATGTAATGCAAGTGCTAGACAGACTTAGGCAACATCAACTCTACTGTAAACCAGAGAAATGTGAATTTGACAAGACAGAGGTGAATTATTTAGGATATCACATTAGTCAACTTGGTATTTCCATGAATCAAGAGAAAGTTCCGGCCATCCTAGACTGGCCATCCCCCTTGTCTATCAAAGAAACCCAGTGTTTTTTAGGACCTGCCAACTTTTATCGCCAATTTATTTTGGATTTTGCTCAACAAACCAGCCAAATCATACAAACTCTTAAAAAAGAGAGTTTACGGAATGGTTTCATTTGGACAGATGTGGCTGAAAGTGCATTCCAAAACCTAAAACGTGCTTTCACCCAAGCTCCTATACTATGGCATCCAGACATCGGCAAACAATTTATCGTAGTCACTGATGCTTCAGAAAGAGCCATAGGGGCCTCATTGTTACAAAGACAGGACGACGATGGATTAGAACATCCGATTTTTTTATGTGTCCCATGTGCTATCTGATTCTGAGCAAAATTATTCGGTTTTGGAACGAGAACTTCTAGCTTTAAAAACAGCCTGTCAGGAGTGGAGACAATTCCTTATGGGTTCTAAGGAACCATTTGATGTGAGAACAGACAATCTAAATTTACAGTGCCTATGAAACTTTCAGTGTCGGAACAGTCGCCAAGCACGTTGGGCTTTCTTTTTTAGCCAATTCGATTTTTATATCACCTATATTCCAGGTTCCCAAAATATTGTGGCAAATGCCCTGTCACTACGCTACCCTGAAGGTATCAATACCCTTTCACAACACCTCATTGAACCAGACAGAATTATTGGTCTAGTCCAGTCTTTCCTTAATAAAATACGGTCTGAGTACTCAACCATCTCAGAACTGGAAATGGAAAAGCTGCATCCAAAATTATGCAAGTTTAAGGGGTACTACTACTAAAAAGATGCGTTATTTCTACCTGCTTAGATAGTGCAGAGAAAGGCACTACAAATGTGTCATGACTCCCCTGTGGTCGGTCAGCATGGTATCAAAGCCTTGTTCCTTTTGGTGGCCTACAATTAAGCAAGATACTGAGAGTTACTTGGTGTCTTGTCCCATCTGTGCTCAAGCAAAAATACCCCATACTAAGCCTGCAGGACTACTTTAACCTTTACCTGTTCCACCAGTCCCTTGGCATACTGTATCAACTGATTTCATGTGTTAATTACCACCCTCAGCAGGAAATCAAGTAATAATGGTGTCTGTGGATTCATTTACTAAGATGGCTCATTTTACTGCCTCAAAGAAACTACCCACATCCAAAGAATTAAGTCAAATCTTTATACAAGATATTTTTCGTCTCTATTGTCTCCCTCAAGTTATTGTTTCAGATCGTGGCCCTCAATATATATCACGTTTTTGGAAGCATTTTTGTAAAACCCTAAATATCGAGGTAGCTTTATCTTCTGGATTTCATCCTCAGACTAATGGGCAAACAGAACGCCTGGATCAAGGACTCAAACAATATCTATGCTGTTTTTGCAATTCCACTCAGAGTAACTGGTCCACGTATTTACCCATTGATGAGTTTTCATATAAAAATACAGTACATAGTGCCTCAAAAGTCACTCCTTTTTTCTGTTCACATGGTTTTCATCCCAAATCTTTTTCTGCTATTCCTAAAGACTCTTCTACACTTCCTGCAATCGCCTCCTTTTCTCGTAAATTACGTAAAATTCAACGCTTTACACGTTCCAATCTTATGTCTACCAAACAGCAAATGAAAAGGAAGGCTGATAAGAGACGATGTGAAGCTCCATCCTATCAAATCCAAGACAAAGTCTGTCTTTCTTCCAGATTTTTACCCCTCCATATGTCACAAAATAAGTTTGAACCCAGCTATTATGGACCCTTTTCAATTCTTCAGAAAATCAATCCAGTGTCCTTACGTCTTCGTTTGCCTCGAACATGGAAAATCTATCCGGTATTTCACGTCTCTCAACTGAAGCCCTGTAAGCCTGACCTTTTTCTTCGGCAATTCACCTGTCCTCCCCCTTTGTTAGTGGATGTCCAACCCAAAAATGAAGTCCAAGAAATATGTGATTCTCGTATATTCCGAAACCATCTCCAATATCTTATTCACTGGAAGAGTTATCCTCTTAGTGAGTTTTCTTGGGAAGATGCCTCTTCTGTTCACGCCCCTCTTTTGAGCCATCGTTTTTTCCCTTTGTATCCGGACGAACCCGGCGCTTCGGGTTGGGGGCCCATTGTCGCGCTGTGGCCCGCCGCGACCAGAGCAGAGCGATCATCTCGGGGTGCGGCTGGAGCTGCGATTCATGTTCTCGCCGCTGAGCATGCCACACCCCTTTTTTCCAATTTTCTCTTGCACCAGGCCCTAAAGTGAGCATTAGTAGTGGACACCCGACCCCTCACTTATCTGGTGAAGCCTGTTCTTTTCTTCTTTTCTCCTGTTCTCTTCTTTCTCCTTTTCTTCTTTCTTTCCTTTTTACACTTAGAAGCCATGTTCTTCTTTATCCCAGCATGCCTGGCTTCTACCCTTTTCCCTTCATGCATTAGGATCCTTTTCCAAAATGGCACCTTCCTCTATATTCTCCCATGGTCTTTTCCCAATCCAACATGGCGTCTTTTTTCCTCCTGTCTTTCGTTTCCTGTTTTAGGGTATATAAGGAGTGTGATTCTTGTTCTCCTTGCGCTGCAACACTGCCTTTGGTGGTGATCATCGCTCCGGTTGTTTTTCTCCAGCTTATTTCTTAGCCTGTTCCAATTTCTTCCAGTATTTGTTTTCTTTGTTGGAAGACTTACTTTTTTGTGCTTATTTTAGTTCCAGGGAGTTCCAGTCATAGAGGTTTTTCCGTATGGGTTTTTTTCCTCTGGGACTCCTGGAGGACAACGACTGCCTTTTGACGTCTCATTGTCAGCAGCATCGTGGCTACCAGAAAGGGCCGCCCTTACTTTGGTCAAAGCAGAACCTACAAGGATCGAGACTATTCTGCAGTTGGCCTGAGTCATAAACGATGAGTAGTCTGTGACACCTTGCTGATGCCCCCGTGTGCTGTTCTTTGCACCCCTGCCTTCCCACTGTTTTTTTCCTGCTCTTCTCCCCTCCAGCCTCCTCCCACTTCACCATCCATCCCCAGGACCTACTTAATGGTGGTCACAGCACACAGCCCCACCGTGCCACCGGCGTGCCAAAGGCAAGCACATCTGCGCCTGTCCGCACCTAGTGCCAGGAACCCTGGATCTCCCACTATCCGCCGATACTCTGCCGCCGAGCTCTGGGACCCAGGAACCAAGACAGCAACTGCTGCATTGCCTCCCCCTCGACCGTGGTTGGCCCATTCACCTTCTGCCAGTGCCACTTCACCTGCTACAATGAGACCCTCACCAGCCCCACACACCACCAGCCAATCGTGATAAGCAACTACAATGCCTAATATTCAATGCAAGATCCCTCTGCAAACATGCCATGGAAATATGGGAAACCATAACCACCTTCAGCCTGGACCTGATGTTCAACACCAAGACCTGGCTTACACCAGCCTCGGCCCCTGACATCACCTGCACCATCCAGGAAGGCTACAAACTTATCCACAAAGACCGCCACAACAAGCACGGATAAAGCATCGCTATCATGCACAAGGACAACCTCTCATGTACCACCTTTGAGGAAAAGTCATCTCACCTCATAGAACACCTTAACTTCCTTATCGAAATCGACGCAAGGGCCACCGTCAGGGGAATGCTCGGTGCAGACCCCTGGGGCCCTGTCTTCTGCAAGGGCATCACGACTTAATCGACCCGAGGACTACATGTTTCTAGGATATTTCAATTTCCACCTAGATGGCTCCCACAACCTCAACTCCACCAACCTCCTGGATAACCTAAGCAACATCAGACTCAAACAACTAGTCACCAGACCCACACACCACGGGACCTATCATGGACACCCCATCTTGGTGCATTTCACTATAACCAGCAGACTGGGGCTTTCCACCACTCCCTCTCCTCCCCCTATACAGATGGGGAAAACTCACAGAGACCCAATGGACCTCTGCACTCTACCCCAGCAAACCTATCCTCTCTGACACTCCAGAGCAAGACACCCGCAGCCTATCCAAATGGCTCCTCAACATCGCCAACATAGTCGCCCCCACAAAGAGCTTCACCTCCAGAAGATCCAGCAAGCCAGCTAGGGGGTTCACCCCCAAACTCTGCACACTCAAGAGAGATTGCCTACGATTAGAAAGATGGTGGCGCAGCAGCCGAGACCAAACAGACAATACGACCTTCAAAGATGCACTGAACAAATATCACCTCCACCTCAGAGAAGCAAAAAAGGTTGCCCTACTCGCCCGCATCAAGGAAAGCACCAACCGCATGAAGGAACTCTTCAAGATCGTCAAAGAGTTCTCCTGCCCAGCAGCCACCAAAAATACAATCCAACCCTCTCAGACCATTTGCTACTCACTAGCCTAATACTTCCACGACAAAATCACAGCCATCTACAGAAGCTTCCACCCTCAGCCTACCAGCATCAAAAACCTACTGACCCCATCAGACGACTCTCCCAGCCACCTGATCACAAACTGGAAGCCTCTATCCATCCAGGAAACGGCAGCCCTCATGGGTTTGACCCACTCCGGCTCACCCAACGACCCATGTCCCCACTACATCTTCAACCTGGGCCAGAAGTAAATCCTCTGCATCCTCAGTCCCATCCTCATCACCTCCATCAGGACTACCACCACCCCCGAAGCTTGGAAGCATTCAGAGGTCAAGCCGCTTCACTAGAAACCACCTGCCAATCCTAGTGAACGCAAAAATTATTGCCCCATTTATCTGCTCCCCTTCCCAGCTAAAGTCCTGGAAAAAGTCATCAACAAAAAACTCTCTGAACACCTGGAAAGGCACAACCTAATGGACACCACCCAATGCGGTTTCCGCACCAACCACAGCACTGAGACTGCCCTTATTGCAGCTACAGATGACATCAGGTTCCACCTCGACAAGGGAGAGAAGGCAGCCTTGATCGTCCTCGACCTCTCTAGTGCATTCAGTACTATCTCGCACTATACCCTCACCTCAAGACTCCACCCCATCAGGATCCAAAGCAACACCCTCAGATGGATCAACACCTTGATCACAGGATGCATGCAGAGATTCTGCCTCCCTCCTTTTACCTTGGAACCAACGAGCACCATATGTCGAGTCCCCCAGGGATCGTCACTCAGCCCCCCCCTTTCCAATACCTACACAATGCTGCTAGGTGAGATTGTACGTTCCTACGGGCTCAACATCATCTCATGTGATAACGCCACAAAACTCAAACTCTCCCTCTCCGAAGACCACGCCTCCCCTAGAGACAACTTCAGCAACGCCATGTACCACATCACCGAATGGATGAAATCCAACTGCCTGAAACTGAATACGGACAAGACAGGGTGATCATCTTCGAAACAACACCTCCCCCTGGGATGACTGGTGGCCCACCATGCTCAGACAGCCCCCGACCCGACCGACCATGCCCGCAATCTCGGTATCATCATCGACAACCAACTCACCTTCAAATTTTAGATAAACGCAGTGGCCTCCTCCTGCTTTTACAACCTCCGCATGCTACAGAAGATCTTCAAATGGATCGCCATCGGAATCAGAAAGACAGTAACCCAAGTCATCATCACCAGCAGACTAGACTACGGAAATGCCCTCTGAGTCTTACTCCCCGCCCATCTCCTCCGCCGCCTCCAGACCATTCAGAACACAGCTGCAAGACTCATCCTGAATCTCCCCTGGCAGACCCACATCACGTTCCATCTCAGGGTTCTCCACTGGCTGCCTGTATGCAAGAGGTGTAAATTCAAGATCGTCACCATCGC
This sequence comes from Pleurodeles waltl, assembly GCF_031143425.1. Classification (NCBI taxonomy): domain Eukaryota; kingdom Metazoa; phylum Chordata; class Amphibia; order Caudata; family Salamandridae; genus Pleurodeles; species Pleurodeles waltl. Next base: position 286,070,468 of record NC_090448.1, on the reverse strand, counting down.
ATACAAAATCCTCCACAACATTGGAACCAATCTCATCAACCACAGAATCTCCTTCCACCGGCCTGCTAGGGAGCTCCGATCAACAACCTGTTGCCTTGCCCAAGTCTCAAAAGTTAGATGCAGCGGAGGATGCGCCTTCTCCTACCACGCCACCAAGATCTGGAACAACCTACCTCCTCACCTATGGACAGTGCACACCCTCATAGACTTCAGGAGAAAGCTCAAAACATGGACCTTTGAGGAGCAGCTACCAGTGTGCAGAGACAGCCATCAGTGCCTGCATATCCCTGGAGTGAAAAGCTGCGCTTTATAAACCTAATGATTAATTGATTGATTGGAATGTGCACTTTTAATGGATAGTTAAAATATTTTTGGAGTAGGTACTAGATATTACTAAAATGTATATTTAATCTTAAAACTATATGTTTTGCACATTTATGACAGCCTATGTTATACTGTGTGTAATACCATATTTCCCACTCATTAGTTTACCTTGCATTTATTTTTCATTTAAGGTATGCATTATTTTGTGTGCAGTGACTGGAAGGTGATAGACCAAAATATTTGTAGATTATTTTGTTCTCTTTAGCCACGCCTATAACCCTGCTCCCACGCCCAACCCCGCCTCCAATTCACTCAGGATCTCAGTTCCTATACTTATCAGGAGTGTTTGAGCAAGTTAGAAACACTGAAAGTGTTTGAGCACTCAGTTCCAGAATAGATCATAATTTTTCTCCAAATGAATTGTTATCAAAATGAAGTCTAATTGTATAACTGGTGGATGCTTTAGTTACCAGTGGATATACTGGTGTCATGGTAATTCCCTTCTGGTCCGTGCAAATATACTACCCTGAACTTGTGATGAAAAGAACCCAGCCAATAAGATCTCAGCACCTTTTTGTCATAGAGAAGATGACGTAAGTAAAACAAAGCATGAAAGTTCGCAGAGCTTCACCCTCCTGCCACCCATACAAGTTCAGTTAAAACACAAAAAAATAGGACAATGTTTGTGCTGTACATAAATGTGTTGTAATGATAAAGTGCTATTTTCATCTGAAACCATCTGGAAAGTACTCTACCCGGATATACAAAGCTACGATTTCATGTACACTTTATGGACATTCTAAGATGGATTTGGTTTACAAAATGGGACTTTTTGAAATGCCAAATTAGTGTGAGATTACAGTAAACCAGGCTGCACCCTTAGCAATCAATTTATTAGGCTGGGTATGTTCTAACAAAGCACCCCTCTGTTTCAGACATTGAGGCCAAACTAAGTAAAAAAAGAAGCTAATTTGGAATGGCTGTTGAGCTGTAAAGTGTGTCAAACCCTTTAACGGCTCTATGCGTGAAGAGATGTCACTGAATCTTCCCATTTACAAGTTGTGAACCACATACAATTGTGTGAACGTCACTCACCAAAGACGCCCGTTGAATCAATTTATAAACAGTGAGGTGCTCTCAATGCTCAAGGCTTGTTTCGCACATGAGCATGGGCCATAAATATGCCAGTAATTGTGGGCAAGTCTTAAGGTACAGTGGGTAAACTGTATGGTCCAAATATACAATCTACTTTTATCTTCCTGCAAAGTTTCTTGGTGATCTGTCGAGCTGGGACCGAGGAAAGGGGCGGAGGGTGGCCCCAAAACATATTTTCCCATTCATTTTTCATAGGAAAATTGAACAGTGATACTGTAAAAACTGATGAATGGAATTACACCAAATTTGGGAGAAAGCTAGATCTGGGTCTAGAGAGCATCCTTTTGGTGTTTTGATGTAAATCTGTTTTAGTTGTTTTAAAGAAACAAAAGCTCAAAAAATAGCTATAGCATGCCACGGAGGATCCATGGAGTCCATAGAAGTTCAGATCTGATTGGCTGCCACCACATCAACAATGATGTGGCGGCGGCCATCTGAGGACTTGCAACTCAGTCCCGAGTCCTAGAAAAAAAAGTACAAAAACAATTGTAAAAAAGATATAAGGTGGCAGAGTAGGGGATAACAAGTATCCAAAACATTTTTTCACATTTTGCTGCAACTTGCAAGTGGGTCACGACCTGGGGGCAGCAGATTGTAATGTTATGGTAAGGAGTGGGCGCGTGGCCCCCCTTTTAAGCATCACTGAGTCCTCGGGGATCCCTTCCCCCAGGCTGTACATAAATTAAAGGGGGTGCACAGACCTCCCCAACCCCACGAGCCTCACTGAAGCACCAGGACCCCATCCACCGGGACTGTGCCTAAGTGTGGCATACTTCCCCCCTGAACCTCACTGAGGCCCCAGTGACCCATCCCCGGGACCAATTTAGTATTAAAGGTAAAGGGGATGCATGGACCCTCTCCTGAGCCTAGTAAGGGCCTGGGGACTCCATCACCTGGGCTAAAACATAGTTATAAAGGAGGGAGGGCAAACAGCCCCTTTCCCTGAACCACCAATGGTCACCTGTAACCAGCTTATTCACTGTGTCCTGGGGAGCTTACCTACAGGACACTGTTTCCTTGCTAGCAAGGGCATGGACAGGAAATTGCCCCTGCCTGGCAGGAGCAGAGAAAAGAACCTGCTCCTGCCAGCAGAAGCAATGCCTGCTCCCGCTGCACCCAAGATAGGTGCATGCAGGGAACTGGTGGGGCCAAGTTGACCCTGGGGCTCTCCTGCAGCCCTGAATGTTATTTCTTGGGGGTGCCCTAGCTGGGCACTGAGGCAACCAAGATTAGTCTCCCAGAGGATAGGGTCCCTGCGGGGGACGAAACCGAATTGGCTTGGGGAGGGGAAACTACTTGCCCTGCCCTCTTAAAAAGAAAACGCCAGAGGATGGGGTCTCTGGGGCCAGTGTTCGCTTGGTGGGAGGGGGCACATGCCTCTCTCCCCTCAAAAAAAAAAAAAAGAAGAAATGAATATGGGCTGAGGGTCTGGTCGACGGGACCTGTAAAGACTTGGGGAGGGGGCCACTCCACCCCCCAACAATTAAAAAAAAATAATAAGAAGAAGAATAATTGCCTGCTTCTGCCAGCCCCTAGGATAGGAGCTGACAGGGGAGCTAAAAAGGCAGCAGGGCCCGGAGGCTTCCACCAACCCGTACCTATCAGAAAAAAAAGAAAAAAAATTGGATGTTTTGTGTGGGCACTGGGACGCTAAAAAAAGAAAAACAATTAGCGACAGGAGCCACTTATTTATTATTCAATGTTCCTTGAGGGAGCACCCCATAATGCCCTGCAAGGGCTCTTTAAACTTTTTTTTAAGTTTGGTGCAGTCCCTAGAAGAGGCAGGGGCACCTCCAAGCATTTTTCATTGTTGTGGGGGGCTGCACAGTGTGCAGTAGCCCCACAGAAACATTAAATAACAACAGTAAGTCTCCTGGATCATTAGATCCGTGACTTCAGGAGAGCTTACCATATTTTTTTTAAAGTAATCCTAGCTGGAGCTGGATGCTTATCAACTGGAATGCAGACTCCCCTTATGGTGGGATATATGGCTGCACTTAAAAAAGTTACAAAAAATAAAAAAGAGACTGGCATGTTGATGTTTTACATTTTAATTAAATTTTATTACATTTTTATGACAATCACTTTTATTAAACATTGCATTGTTTTAATAGTTGAATTAAACATTTTATTGTAATTATGGGTCATTTTTTAACAGACAGTACATGTGCTTTATGTACGTTGATCCCCTTATAAAGCTAATAGGCCCACTTCTCGTATTTTGGTGTTCTGATCCTTTGACAAAGTCAGTAAGACTGCCTCACTTAAAATGACACCCAGGTGCTGCACTCACCCCCCTGCCCTGCTGCCCATGGGTCAGTTACAACGGGAGTTGGGTAGCAGCAGAGTTGGTCATCGGTCTGGTCTGCAGCCAGCCCCACACCCTCAACCATGCACGGTGTGGGTTTGCCGACCCACAAGGGGTTGGACGCAGGCCCTGTGGCTTACCCCATGCTGCACACGGCAGCATCTGTTTTACTTACCTTAAATATACTTGGCATGCTTTGTAAGGCATATGTATGGTAAAGTCATGCGTACGTGCTAAAGTCATACATACTTGAATGAGTAAATGCATAAGTACAGCATATGTGCCACAGCATAATATAGAGAAGAATGGTGTGGCAGCTCTGCTTGTTCTAAACATGAGTGAGTGAGTGACTACATCCACAATTGCAGTTTCTCCAGTTTTAGTATGGCAAGGAGAGGTACAGTAGCATAAGTGCCTGTAGATGGAAGGATGTTGTAGCATTTCGAGGTCAATCACCCACAACCTGCACTGTTCTCTGACTCAACAATATAGAAGTAGGTTTACTTCCTTGCTTGTCCTCTTTGGTGTCATGGAAAACTGGTTGCTAGGAATTGGGAGCTTTGAAAACCACAAACAAGACAGCAGTTAAACATTCAATACATCCCCACTTCCATGTCCAGACACTTCTCTTTGCCTTGTTATGTATAATCAGCTGTGGTTAAACCATTAGTATATGCAACTGTACAGAACCAGTGGAACACTTTTAGTATCTGGTCTCCCGCCTCCTTCCAACATTGGCCTTACTCTTGGTGTCATTTAATAGATTATGGGGGTGATTCTCACCCTGGCGGGCGGCGGAGGCCGCCCGCCAGAGTTCCCCCCTCCAAAATACCGCTCCGCGGTCGAAAGACCGCTGAGGGTATTTTGGCTTTTGCACTGGGCTGGCGGGCGACCGCCAAAAGGCCGCCCGCCAGCCCAGTGAAAACCACCCTTCCCACGCGGAGTGGGAAGGTGCGACGGGTGCAGTGGCACCCGTCGCGTATTTCAGTGTCTGCAAAGCAGACACTGAAATACAAAGTGGGGCCCTCTTACAGGGGCCCCTGCAGTGCCCATGCCATTGGCATGGGCACTGCAGGGGCCCCCAGGGGCCCCACGACAACCCATACCGCCATCCTGTTCCTGGCGGGAGAACCGCCAGGAACAGGATGGCGGTATGGGCTGTCAGAATCCCCATGGCGGCGCAGCGAGCTGCGCCGCCATGGAGGATTCTAATGGGCAGCGGAAAACCGTCGGGAGACCGCCGGTTTTCCGTATCTGACCGCGGCCAAACCGCCGCGGTCAGAATGCCCTGCGGGGCACCGCCAGCCTGTTGGCGGTGCTCCCGCCAACCCTGACCGCCGGGGTCAGAATGACCCCCTATATGTGCTAGACCCGTCATCCTTAGGGTGGTCTTCCCCCAAATGTTTTGCCTGCTTATCTCCTCTTTTTGCTGAATCTTTTTGTTGGCCTTAGGGCTCTGAGCATTTTACAATTGCTGATCAGTGCTAAGGTACACATGCCTGTTCACTTAAACATGGTAACGTTGGTGTAAAAACAATTGGTATATTTAATTTACTTCTAAATACCTTGTGAAGTGGTATACCATATACCCAGGGCCTGTAAATTAAATGCTATCAGTGGGCCTGCAGCACTGATTGTGCCACCCCTTGAGTAGCCCTTTAAACACTTCTCTGGCCTGCCACTGCAGAGCCCTAGTATGCAGTTTTACTGCCCTCTCAAATGGGCATTTAAAGCCCTTTGCAAAGCCTTAAACTCCCCTTTTATTACACATAATTCACCCCTAAGGTAGGCCCTTGGTATCCCATAGGGCAGGGTTCAGTGTAAGTATCAGGTAGGACATGTGCTTTTAAGTTTTGTGTGTCCTGGCAATGAAAACACCTAACTTCGTTTTTCACCACTGTGAGACCTACTCCTCTCATAGGTTAACATTGGTAATTCCTTAATACATTTTTAACCTGTAATTCCTCATTAGAAAGGAGTAGTTGATTCATGTTTCATATCTTTGGAATGGTACTGATTAATCCTCCTTACTGGTAAAGCAAGATCTAACATTACTATTTTAGAAATGCCACTTTTAGGAAGTGGATATTTCTCTGCTCTTACAGTTCTGTGTGTCTGCAGCCTGTCTTCAATACACATCTGAGGTGGGTGGACAACTACACTTTGTGCATTCCCTCTAGACAGCCACAAACACAGGAAGGTTAGGTGTGTCTGCGTGCTCGTCTGTATTCCGATGGTCCTTCCTGGACAGGAAGGGAGGGGCTGTCACATCTGAATATGTAGTGGCCTGAACCCTTACAAAGGGATGATTACCCCCACACAATCAAAGATAGTCTAGAGTCAGGACGGAGGAAGAAAGGATACTTGTGTACTTCTTTGAAGTCACCCCCACTTCAGATGCACATTTGGGTACAATTAGTGGCTCTCTGACCCCACCAAATCAGACACTGCTGGACCTACAGTTGGACTCTGTCAGAAGAACTGCTGTGCTGCATCAAGGACTGTTATTCTGCTGACCTGGAAGGACTGCTTTTCTGCTGTGATGCCCCACTGCTCTCTGATCTTGCTGAAGGAGACCTGGATCCTGCCTTGTACCCCAAAGTGATCTCCAAGGGCTTGTTGGCTTGCCTACTGTTGCTAGATAGTCTGGGATCTCAAAGTCTCTACCCCTGCTCCTGGGCCTGGTTCACTGGAAATGGACCCAGATACTTGCACCAGCAAAACTGACCTATCTCCTGCCTGCAATCCTGTTGCGGGAGTAAAACCGGCACATCACACTTGAGGCCGGAGCAGCACCTCTGGAACCGCCGCATAGGCAGACGCATCCCCTGCCTGCTGGAAGCAGCACCCGGTGGATCAACAACGACACAGCACTGAAACTACTGCATTGCTCCATCGTTGAAGGAAATTGGATACATCCCTTTGACAGCATGGAGAAACCCGGCACATCGCTTCAAAATCAATGCATTGCGGCTTTGACGCTGGTCCTCGTCCTCGTACACCAATGCATTGCTATCAATGCGTATAAAAAAATCAACGCATCCCTCGACTGCGGGAGTGACCTTGACTCTTCTACAGACACATCTACCCCCCCATCTCGTGCTTGCGACCAGGATCAAGGTACTCTGCATGCGTGTCTCCTGTACCTGTCCTGCTCTCCTTCACGGTTAGCTTGAAATGTTGACTTTCCCCCTGTCCAGCACAGCCTCAACTAACCCCTAAATCGCTGTTTGCTTCCAAGTGTTTTTTTTACACGTTTGCTTCTAAAATGCATAACTTGACTTCTAATCATTGGCTTTTTGTCATTTTGCTCTTGATTTAAGTGTTAAATAATTGTCTGTTTTTCAAAACCCATGTGGAGTCTTTTTGTGGTGTTTTCATTGTATTACTGTGCGTGTGTTGCACAAATGCTTTACACATTGCCTCTTTAGATAAGTCTGACTGCTCTGTGCGAAGCTACCAGAGTGTGAGCACAGGTTATCTTTTAGTGTGTATCTGACTTACCCTGACCAGAGTGGTGGTCCCTACTTGGACTGGGTGTATACTCCTGCCAACTAGAGACCCCATTTTTAACAATATATTACAACAAGATATGCAGGATGATCATTTACCAAAACAAACTTTGATTTGCCCAAGTGAGAAAATTGGATAGTGATCAGAGACAGTGTTGTGAATGTTACATTCAGTCAAGGGCTTGATTATGGCTTACCTGTTTGAGAATACTGTGTGATCTTAAGCAAGCTACCCCCTTGTCCCTGCTCTGGTATTTTATCTGTCAGCAAAGGTGGGAGCACTTAGAAAACTGGCTAAATTAATGTATGAGGTTGTAAATAAATAGCAGGACATGTCCATCTTTGAATGTGGACAGGTGGTGATACTTAGGCTAAGTGATATTGAGGTTGACAGTGATCTGATGCCTTTTGACAAGGGCTGATGCCTATACTAGAGAATTATAATACTAGGTTTAATCCCATAAAACTGCCTTGTCTTGCTAGCTACAATGTAATAATACCTTAGCTTACCAATAACACTTTTAGCAGTGGCTAATGGTGTGGCAGTAGAAATTGAGACAGTTGGAATGGGGGTGTTACGAGAGTACTTTATGCATCTCTAAGGTTGCCTTAAAGTATATGCATGAGGACATAAACAGAGGGATACAAATTGTCCCTGCATGGATCTCTTGGGTCTGGAATGGATTTGTTTGATGCATTTACATCTTGAAGAGAATAAACAAGTCATATTTACTGTATAGTCTTCTGAACTTTATTATCACACACTATCTAAAGTACTGTGTAAGATATAAATTTTAGAGTTGGATAATACTCTGCAGCTACATGTGCTTGTGAATACAAATGGTTCACTTGTAATATATATGAAATGTAAGTCCGAAGTCTAACCATTCAGCAGTGTGATGATGCATGCATACAGAACCTAATCCCACAATTTACATGAACAATATTGAACACAATTTATAAAGTTTATGTTTGTGGTTTTAAAGACTTTAGATTGAGTTGGATATTGTCACTCTGAAGACATAACCATAACTTTAGTTCAGTAGAAATAGTCATGAAACAATAGTGACTTTGAAGAAATGTCCAAGTCTGTACAAGCACAAATAGCAGAACTTCAACAACAATTAGTTCCAGTGAAGAAGTATAGCTGAAACCAGAAATGATCATAGTACAATTCAGTTTTCAAAGTGATGGGAGCAGACAAAAAAAACAGCCATTGGTAAGCAAGGTTCTCTAAGGTAAGCGCTTTGATGTACTAGTGTTCAGACTTTGCTGCCACATTCAGTTCACGTTTGGTCTTATTTGAAACGTGATCCTCAATATGGGGAAACCATTTTGGTTTGGGAAGGATACACCATACACTCAACATTTTACCTTCCTTCCATCTTAGAAGCATATAACATTTCGTAAATCTACATTCATGATTAAAAATATTTGAAGATAATATAAGGAACAATACATATACCTAATGCCTATGTCCATGTATTAGAGTGGCCCCTGTGACGAATTCTCTCCCACTATGACCACAAGTAATTGTTAGAAATGGGGTTTCTGGTTGACAGAGTAAGGCCCCCTGTTCAAGCAGGAACCACAATCCTAGTCAGAGTAAGTCACAGACACACCCTACAGATACCTGCCCTCACCCTCTGGTATCTTGACACAGAGCAGTCAGTCTTAATTTAAGAACAATGTGTTAAGTATGTGTGCAACACTTCAAACAGTAAAACAATGAAAACACCACACAAAAGGTTACCACACCTGATTAGAAAAGTAGAACCTAATTTTTTTTAAAAAGACAAAAAACTAATAAGTAGAATTTGAGTTATGAATTTTTAAAGAATAAACTGTAGAATAGCGCTTAAAGGCAAAAAACACCAACCAGGGCCATCTGGTCGATGGACCAGGACAAAGTCAAATGTTCAGGAGGACCGCGATGGAACTATAGGATCCCTGTTGAGCCTGCTGAACTAAAGTGCCTAAAATCCTAGTGCGGGAGCGTTGCGCAGGTTCTGAAGCACTCTGTCGAGGAGATGCGTTGAAGTTGACGATACATCTGAGCCGAGATGTGATGAAGTTTGGGTGCAGGTGCTGGCTGCGTCAGTGTCAAGGCAATGTGATGATCCTAACAAGTACAATGACTGCATGCAGAGTTTGGCGTTGTTGTCAAGGCTGTCATCAGCAGAGATGCAGGGATCTTGTGCCAAGGAACACAAAGCAGTGCTAGCTTCGAATGTATTGCACTGTTTTTATCCACGCAATGGCAGAGATCCGTTGGCTCCGCTGGAGCAACACCTGAAAATCGACCTCCAAAGACCCAGGCTGGGGGTGGCGCCACTTAACAGGTCAAGCTCCCAGCTGGCAGAGTCCAACTGCAGTGTTGGGTTGGTTGGCAATCATGTATGTCCCTGGGACATCAAATCAGGAGACCAGTTAGCTAGCCCTTGGCGTCACTCTGGGATGGAGAGTTGAAAGTCCAGTCCTTCTCACTCAGACAAGGAGGGCAGCAGGTCATCACAACCAGGTAGCAGTTTTTCCAGAGCAGCAGTCCAGCAGAGTGGCAGCCCTTGTAGCAGTACAGCACTCCTTCCTGGCGTGGTATCCACAGGTCCAGAAGTGTACTGAAGTGGTAGGGTCTGAGGTCCAGTTCTTATACCCAGTGATGACTTTGAAGTGGGGGAGGCTCCATAGAAATCTTTGAAGTGCACAGAGATCCTCCCTTCCTGCCCTGGCTCCAGATTCACTACAGGGGGGTATGCAGCCCTTTGTATGGGGACAGGCCACAAACTATTCAGGTAAAAGTGTGGCGCTGTGGCCTGCTCCTCCCTCCCATGTGTTGGGATGGCCCATCAGGGCACACCTAAGCTCCCCTTGTGTGTGGCTGTCTAGAGGTAATACACAAAGCCCTGCTGTCACCTGCCCCATGCAAGTGGTCAGAGACAGACTGTAGGCACACAGGGCTAAGAGAAGGACAATGCTAAATTCCTTAAAGTGCCATTTTCAAAATTGTAGCAATACATCTGACCTTACCATTAAAAAGGATTTATCATCACAAATCCACAGGTACTAAACATGACAGATCCTCCTCCTCTCAATCAGGAATTACAGCTCATTTAATGTAATAAGAATTCCCCAGTGTTATCCTATGAGAGGATCAGGCCTCACAGTAGTGAAAAATGAATTAGGGAGTTTTTTTCCACCAGGACATGTAAAACTGGAAGGCACATGTCCCACCTTTTGATTACATAGCACCCTGCCTTATGGGCTACCTAGGGCCTACCCTAGGTGTGACTTTTGCAATAAAAGGTTATTTTAAAGCTTGGCAAGGGGTTTTAAATGGCAAGTTGGCATGGCAGTGTGACACTGCATTCAGGCTGTAAAGGCAGGCCTGGGACATGTTTAAGGACTACTTAAGTGAGTGGCACAATCAGTGCTGCTGGCCCACTAGTAGCATTTATTTTACTGGCCCTGTGTGCATGTAGTGCATTTCACTAGGGAACTTATAAGTAAATGCCAAGTAGGTATATACCAATCATACCATATTTAGGGGAGTGGGCACAAGCACTTTATGGTTCAAATCTGTTCTTATTGTTGCAAAGCAACAGCAACTATTGCAGCGCTTACGAAAAGGGCAATATAAGACAGTGTAATAAATGTACAACAATCCCCTACCTTTCCTCCAACACCCCTCCACCCCGGGTACTCCTGAGCTTCTAACTTAAGAGAGGGTCCTAACCATCATGCACGGGATCTGCCTCAGCAGTCATACCTGTCAGTGTAGGTGTAGCCATAACAGTTAAGCGTAGCAAACTAAAGTAGTTTGGGCACGTCAGTTCTCTGAATTCTTTGGACAAGAGAGTAATGTATGGTCCCCAAAGTTCTTTATAGGAGTCGTCTTGAGATGTCAATACTAATGTAAGCTTTTCCACACCCATGATATGCCACAAGCTGTGGTGCCAACTCCGGTGTGTTGGGAGTGTGGCAGTACCCCAGTGTGCAAGAATAGTTTGGTGGGCTGCACCTATGCCAGGCCAATATGATGGCCTCTGCGGGACTTAAGCGGGAGGGTGGGAGCGTTGGGAAGCCCCAGGATTGTGTATGCTGGGAATCTAGGCAATTGTATGTCCAGATGTGCATCTATGTCATTAGAAAACACATCCCAGAATTGTGCAAGCTCAGGCCATTCTCATAGTATGAGAAAGTAAGGTCCCAGGTGACACACAGTGCCACCAACAGCCCTCGCTGAGTGCAGGGTTACCCTTATTTAAGCAGGGAGTTAAGATACCAAACAGTGGTAATCTTAGTGGTTGTCTCAATACTAGTGGTGTTGTGTGTGGTGTGTCGAGCTCTCTGATAGACCTCGTATCATGGCTTTGGTGTTAGCTGTCTGCCCAGTTAAAATTCCCAGCGTTTCTGCCCTGGAGTTTTGGATAATAGGAAGGAGTTTAGTAAAATACCATATAGTTCCATGATCATGCGTTTGTCTGCAGTTTTGTTACTAGCCACTTCTCAAAGACTGTCATGGGTCGTAGAGCTCCAGCTCGCATAGCAGGGTGAGAGGGCCAGTGTCTGCAGTTAGTATAGCCATTCGGACTGAGGGAGCATAAATTCTTCTTGCAGGTAATCAAAGGGGAGAAAGCCTTCTTCATCAAAAAAGTGACCTATGAATCGACATCCAACTGAGTCAAAGAAGTGGCCTATGGGTCAACATCTAACTGACTGTCACGGGTGGACACAAGCACTTTAGCACTGGTTAGCAATAGTAAAGTGCACAGAGTCCTAAGGCCAACAAAAACAAATTCAGCAAAACTGAAGGAAAGCAGGCAAAAGATTTGAGGGAAGACCACCCTAAGGCTGACAGGTCTAACAGTGTGTTAATGTTGCTGACAAGGATCTAGCAAGGAGTATTGCAGTGCACACCTTCTACCCACAGGGTTAGTCCAAAGAAGGTATTCTGCAAATATAGCAACCCTGCCCCTGGGGCAGAAAACGGCCAAAATAATCACCTGATAATGGGAGCAGCTGTTAGGGGGGGCAAAAATTAATTGCCAAATATTGAGAGCAGCCCTTCCCTATGGGGCTGCTCCCAATAAAAATCCCTGGTGTCTAGTGGTGTGGATCCCTGCTTGGGGGATCGCCCTCCTTGGGTGATCCCCAAGAAGGGATCTCCTTGGGACAGGTACCATTGGAAAGGGGAGATTCTTCCCTTCCCAACTATACCTCTTCCGTGTGCTTTGGTGCTCACGGCGAGCTGAGATAGCCCGGCAAGCACCAAAGCAGTGAAAATGATATGAGCTGATCTTCCGATTTCACTTTCAATTTAATGACGTCATCATGCTGTGTGCACAATCGTCATTATATTGGAAAAAAATGCCCTGGGTAGCTGAGGAAGCTCTTTCCCAGATCCTAAGGCAAAAAAATAAAATAAAAAAGGAAATCCCTCTGCTGTATCACGCTTGTGCGGTGAGGGTGGAGTGGTTAAGTCTTCTGCAAATGAGCACCGGTGGAGTTAATGCCTTATTGGCTTTAACATCTCCTTTTCAAAATAAATGTCAGGCCTATTGCCTTTGTCATAACGTTTCATAATAAACAGATGAGACTATAGCTTTGATCAATGGGTTATCCCTGTAACCTAACCTGGTCCTGCTGTGTACACCAAAATCCTTCCTACAAGGCAAAAGTTGCAGTGCATGCTTGCCTTTTCAGTAGGACCACGCAACTTCTGCCCAGTCCAAATCTCCACAGAAGTGAATTAACATTTTGGTGGTGTCAAAGCCCCTCTCTCAGCTCTTTTTCTAAAGCTTTTTTTCTCTTGATCACATCGGGTCCGGCAAAAGCTGTGTTGTCATGCAAAACCTAAAAAAAAAGGCTTGAACATCAAATAAGCAGTTAAATCTCTTGATTGTCCTTTGCCAGTGGACTCCCTAAATATTTTTTTACAGTATTGTAGATGTACAATAGGCTCGAGACCTTGCTGACTTAGATTCTAGGCAACAGTTATGACAAATAGAATTTTATAAAGAGACATTTTGTAAAAAGGTTGGTTTACCCTTAATAAATGTAAAGGCCATACTTTGGAGAAAATTCTGCTTTTCCTGCTTCTGACACATTATGCATTTGCTTCACATGGAAATACTTCGGGACATGTAGAAAGACAGTAAACTAATTACCTCTGTGGGTTCAAGATAGTTTAGGGAATGTGATCTGATTTTACTTGCTAAATATAGACTTTTGTGTAAATTAAGAGATTTTCCTCCTCGAGCCCTAACTTTCCACAAGCTTTGAATTCGAGTTTTTTGAAAGATAGGAATCAAAGAATAAAGAAACTATGGTAATGTTTCCTTAATAATTGTGGCAAAACAATGTACCTGTGTTTTTTCCCCTCATTCTGGTCATGCTTTGTTAAGAGGAGCGCACCGGAAAAATAAGCAAGGTTCGAGGAAGCCTCGTTTCAAAAGCTTCTGCTACACGTGTAGAAAAGGCTCATGTGTTGCAATTTTAAAGCAATGTCTGCCTTCTAAAGAGAATATTCAACTTTTAAAGTTACAGTGAAAGAGACTTGCCATTGTCTGATGGTAAGACTGGAACTAAAGATAAATAGTTCTCTTGCCTCCAGCTATCTGTCAATCGCACTTTTGATAGCCCGTCACTAAAGGGGTCCTTTTATGTCTATGGAAAAGCGTGACGTCAAAGCAGTGAAAAAACGGTATCAAAATGTAGGGTTAAGTCTTCGTAGTTTCCTAGAGGCTGTTTGTATGATCTGTTTCATTACACACGCGTAACTAATTACCCAAGGTTATTATAAGATGTGCTGTGGCGACAAAGTTTCTTTGCAGTGTTAAGAAAACTTGTTTGTGATGGTCTCATGCACTGATCTCCAGTGTGGAACAACCTAGAAAGCTAGTCAGTCGCCTGCCAGCCTACTTATCAACTCACACATTTTTCAGACTATCATCATGTTGGAAATGTTGGACTACAATCACTACCAGGTAGGTTGTATTTGTGTGTTTGTTCGGTGTTGTGCTTCCAGGCTGGAGCAAAGACAGTCCTCGTTATTTTGCAGTTAAAGACAAACCAAGTACTCCCAATATTATTTAATTGGTACTTAGTGTTAGCATTTAGCACTAAACGTGTATACAATGTTTTAATATGATTCATTGCAATGTTTACTCGAATCATGCAAACTGTTTACTGCGTGCATGTTTGGTAGTCTGCGACCAAAATGTATGTGTTGATATTGACAGAATTTCGATGACCGGTTTGAAATAGAAATGTTTGACTATATTTTGCGTAAGTCTTACATCTTAAAGGTGTGGAAATACAGCATCTTTAGTTATACGGATGGAATTATTTTCTGTGGCAAACAATTTTACCTCATTTCTCTGTTGCTCCTTGCTGTACTTTGCAGAGGTATGGAATATCGCTCTACGTATTGTAGCCCTTAGCGTGTACGTGAAACTCGGTGGCACTCTCTTTTGACATAATAGGATATGCTGCATGACTATGAGCGTGATTGACAATTTGGGTTTGGAAATGAAATAGCATCATAATTTTCCAATTTGTGTGAAATTCTGTGAGCAATACTGTCTTGGATAAATGACATTCGATGTAGCATAACTACCATTTTTCCAACGGTTTTCAACTTCTTTGGGTTTCTGAATGTGGCTGTGTTCTTCCATTTTTCTACTCTCAAACTATCTCTATGATGCATATATCTTTTAGGACAGGACTCTTGTACATATGTAGAGAAATTGTATTGCACAGACCTGGCTTCAAGGCAGTGTTGAGGTTTACACGAAGAAGAGAGTGCAGATAGGTATCTGACTGGGGGGCAGAGAAGAGAGAAAGGACTAATGGATGAGAGACTGCATGGGAGTCTGATACACGATAATTGATTACTACTTTATTAAGGGTTAATGAGGTACAAAGAACATGTCCTCTTTTGTTATTGATTATTAGTGTAGAAGTTAATAGTACTATTCTAGGTATAACTTGGATGATATTTTTATATTCTATGTGGATGGTGATGAGGTATTTAGTTAATCTATGGTATTACAAAAAGTGGTCTTCGGCATCTGTCCCTCTAGACATACAAGTTCATAGCCAAGTTTAGGGCCTTATATAAAGTTATGTTGGTGTGATACACTGTCACAGTGTGGAGGATATCCTATCCCCCCGTATTACAAGTGCCTGGGCTACATAATGCGCTTGTATACAGCGGACTGGATCTCTGCTACATTTGTAACTGAGTATCCCATCCTCCAAACTCTAGATAAGGCCCTTAGTATCAAGGGAAGAAGGGAAATGAGCATGTCTTATCAAAATGTCACTTTGTGTTTGGCGCACCCTAATTAACTTGTGCATCAATGACTGTCTAGTTTTATACATTCTACTTTAAAACTGAAATTTAGCACTGTTAACTTTCACAGACCTCCTCAATGTGTTTAACTTTGTTAAGCCTGTATCAGAATAACCATTGGCCAATGACGCCGTTTCTTATTGTATTGCCAGGTGCAGACTCACCTTGAAAATCCGACCAAGTACCACATTCAGCAAGCCCAGCGGCAGCAGGTAAAGCAGTACCTCTCTACTACTTTAGGAAGTAAACATGCCAACCAAGTTCTGAGCTTGCCGTGCCCTAACCAGCCCGGCGACCATATGATGCAACCCGGGCTCGGAAGCAGCGCACCGAACAGCCCAATGGCACTTCTTACCCTCAGCTCCCACTGTGAAAAAGAGGTAAGAGGTGTACGTGGCGTGGTGTGGTGCCTCCATTTTATACTGGCGAATTGAGGTTCAGTTATTGATGTATTAGACACAAGGTATCTGTTACTGACCCGTTGCCTAACTTCAAGGGGATTACTAACATTCCTGCTTACTGAAGTATTACAACCACATTAGCGTTTCACAAATAGATTTTATGTTTTTGTTCAGACTTTACCCCTGGAAAAAATTGCAAAATAGCTAGTGATTCTCAAATGAGAAGTATAACAAAAAAAAACAAAGAGGGCCTATTCACCAATGTTTTGTATGAGTGGTTATGGTTTGCCTTTGTAACACTCCTAATACATAATAAGTTACAGAAACATTTTTGTGACTTGGCCCTCAGTGAACTACAGCAACACCTTTAACTCTACTTGTTCCTTTTACATTATAATTTATGATAGCAAAGGCGAAAAAACATATTCCTGGTTGGATTAGGCGAGCAGGGTAGGTGCCAAAAATTTTACAGTGTGCAGTAACCCTCGGTAGTTTTTCCACGAGGCCACGTATGCAATAGAAATATCGATACGTATTTGAGATATAGGTAACTCCTTAGCTCCCTCAAAAGCAAATATACTGTGCTTTTGAAAATAATAGTTTTATTTTAATAGTGCCGACCCGTTCGCAGTGCTGTGCAGTAAGGCACAGGCTGGCATTGCCGTTTTAGGCTGGCAAACAGGTATGCTGCTGTCCTCCCTTGACAAGAATCACGTCGGATATTAAGGGTTTGCGGTGGCATAGATAAAACCAGTAAGTGGTTTGCTTCAGATGTAATCAGCAGATATGAAACCATCGGCAGGTTAAGTGTGGTGCAGAGGTTAATATCACCATTAAAAATACACTGGGTTGATTCACAACCTTAAACAAGTGAAAAAAAAACGCGAAGCCTGCTATATCCGTGCTATAACCTCGTCATTAACAAAGTGGGAAGGGTGTTGGACTTAAAATTGAATCCTCAGTTTCACAAATCCGAAAGTTGATAAAAAAAACGCCTAACTACGTTTTTGGCACAGTGCTGTGTATAATTCTATTTTATGAAACAAATGTGTTGCTTGGGGCATCAGATTAAATAGGTATGTCGAGTAAGGCAGAAATGGGCCAGTGACTCCGAATTTGTCACTGCCGTGATATTATCCACCATTTCACAGAGCTAAAAGAGACGGTGAATAAGTGAGCACTTCTTTTATTTTAAGAATGTTCTGATTTATTTTTCTCCCACTTCAAGGACTTAATCTTACTTGTAGCAAGTTTGAAAATGACTACGTGGCCCCAATTTGTATGATGACTTTCTGAATTAAGTTGCCGTGTTGCTGCCCACCGTGCAGCAGGTGCAGTGGTACCGAGCCCACTGGCGATCAATTTTGCCTGCCTTATACTACCCGACCCGGATTTGGTGTGTCTTACCATTTACATCTAGTGCTGATGGTGCAAACCTGGTCAAAACACCAGTTGGAAAAGCACAAGTTGTCAAATATTGAGTTTCAGTCAGAGAAGAGAGGCCGGGTCTAGAAGGGTCACTGAACACAATTATTTTATATATATATAAAGTGCTCGTTCACTGTGACAATGCTGTCTCCTACACAGTCAATGTTACTGTGTCAGCCTGAGAAGAGAGGCCAGGTCACAACTTCTCGAGTGGTCACTGATATATAGAGAGAGAGAGTATATATAAATATATATACTCTCTCCCTCCCTCCCTCCCTGTCTTCTTCTACACAACCTTTTATGGTATCCAACAAACGTTGTCCGATGTAACTTAAGTGCTAATCAACACTTTTCAGCCGTGATTGGATGAACAAAGACTTAATATCGCTCAAGCCAAACATCTGGCTCGGGTTCATATGTTCCTCTATTGAAGCACAAGCCAGGCCACTTAACTCTCTCCCTGTCCTAACTTAAGTTTCTTACATACAAAAATAATATATATCAAGCAGCATCCTTCAAAAGTAAGCAGAGATGCGGTGACACAGTATAAAGACAAATTACCTCAGAAAAAGTGTGTTTTTATACTTCCACCGACCTTGCAGTTTAAACGGATTGCCCACAAGAAAACTAAACCAGCATCATTTGCAATGCAGTGTGTCTCTCATTTGCTTGGGTTAGAGCTTTTGGCGTTGTAAATTCAAAACTGGACTTTTCTCGCCACATAAATTGGTCAACCCTGCCTCATAATTTGGTCTTTTCCTGCCACATAATTCCAGTGGTCTTGCATGTAACTGAATCATTTCCATGTACCTTCTCCCTCTGTCTGCAGACAAAAATGAAAATGTTGCCATTTAGCATTCTAACTTTATATTGTGCAAGCTAGTTTTATTGAAAATAATATGCCGACTCAACTCTCTAAACGTAGCTAAGCACTAAAGATTGCTGTTGTGTAAGACTAAAGACAGGAGGTGACTCGTAACTGAATTGCATACTGTGTGACTGGAAAAAATAACTTGAATGTCTAACAAACACATTAGGCCAAAGTGTGCAATTTTAGGCAAACATCTCTGCACTTCAATCTTCCGAACTTCAGAATTTGAGAGCACGGATTAATTAATACATCAGCCTAGTGATAAAATTATGCCTACAAAACGTGAATTCATATATAATTTACTAGGGTGCAGTGTTGCTCACGATGTAGTAATTTTATGAATAACTCATACCTTGTACTCCAAAGGTGTAACTTTCTTTTGGCTCATGCACGGCATAGGTGTAGAGATATATATTTTAAATCTTTCTGTCTTTTTTGAAATTGAACATGACAGAAGTCGCTCAATGAGGTAATATAATAGGATTGATTTACTTGATGGGTCTTTCAATAGCTCTTATAGACGCACCCGAATCTGGCAAGGAACGTGGCACTGAATTTGGCGGTTTGCCCACTTGCAGTATGGCAATTAATATTGCAACCTGTCTGGGCTTTTTAACCAGATAACATTCGTGTTCACGTGTATTGTAGTGCAGCGATCTGCAAGATCTTCGTGGCTCACAATCATATTTGTTTAGGACTCCATTCTTAAATATATTATTTGTCAGATATGCACAATTTCGCTCAATTTTTGTAAACGGTTCTGTTACTTTTTATATTTGTATTGTGCATCATGCATTCAGAGTCCTTGCTTTCAGGAACATCAGCACATTTGTAGGCGGGTAAGAATATCCAATCAAAGGGTTGCTTGGTTTGAGTTATGATGATGTGGCATCAAACTTTGTGGAACTTTGAAATCATGAAATCCATTGTCAAATGACCTACCATAAAATGAGGCTAGAACATAGATTTATAGCTTTTTGAACATGCATATCTACTCTGTGTTTGCTAATGAAATGTTTGTGAATGCATAGCTGGGTCTGTACGAATCCGCTGGGTCAACAAAGAAAGGATAATAGGGGCAAACGTCCCAAATGTCACCTAAAATTAACCTGCATTTCCTCAACTACGTTTAATTTCATATTCATATCTAGTAATTGATCAGTTTGCTGTTAGTCTCGAATGATCGCAAGCATTTATTTCAAAGTATTTCATCTGGTTTTATTACAGATGGATGATGTAATTGATGACATAATAAGTCTTGAGTCGAGCTACAATGAAGAAATCCTAGGCTTGATGGATCCTGGATTGCATATGGCCAACACGGTACAATTCAATTTAATTGTTCATTTTCTAGGCAGAGTGAGAATTTTCCATATGTAAAATATTGTCACATTTTACCATTGGACAGTAGTTGAAGAATCGGATATTTTGCCAGTTGTGCACATGTTATTTGGAACATAATGTTTTGTGCCCGATTCTTCTACTATTTGCTTCTGCAATAAATATTTTTGAGATTCAAATTAGGCTCACAATAACATGTACTCCTTGTGTTATAAGAGTGTCCGGCTGATTTGACGTATGACAAAAGTTAATAAAATGGGGTCTGCAGACACAAAATAACATTATGTAAAGGCTGTAAGAACTAAGGGTAAGCAGGAATGGAAGAGGTGTATTGATAGAGCTGTATGTTAACAAATAAGATATAAAAAGAAAGATAATTTTACGATGGGGGATTAAAAAACAATATGAAGAAAGGTGAAAAAACAGTGGAGGTTATGACTACTTCCATAGTTGAAGGCATACTCTGGTAACAGTTCTATTGACATTTCATCCTCTTTAAAGTGTTATGACATCATTAGTTAATAATAACTTTATACATAAGTATCCTAAATAAGTGACAAACATGTGCCTTGGGGATGGATGTAGGAAAGAAGCAGGGTTAGTACAATGCATAAGTAGTGATTGACAACTTAATGCAGGTGTATAAGGTGGAGCGCTCAGTCTATAATTTTATGTATTAATACCATGATAAATTCTGCGAATTATGTGGATTGCTAGAAGGGAGAGGTTAAAGGACAACATGAAGAAAAATAAAATAACTAAAATGCTGGCTATAAATGAGTAAAAGGAACAATATGAAAAGTGTGAAAGCGGGCTAGTGTTAGAGTAAATGGAAAACTTCAGAATTAAAGCAAAAATGGACTATTAAGAAAATTATTGCACAGGACACGAACAGCAGAAGTATTTTGGAATTCCAAATTTACACTGCTCTAAGCTATCAATAGTGTATCAAATGAGAGACAGGTTTGTTAAAATGTGTTAAGTTTACTTCAAAAGTTATTTAAGTGTTACAGGTGTAGTCTTATAAGTAGTATTTTCCTTATGCGGTCAAACATAATGTTAGTAAAATTGAAAAGCCAAGGTGTTTTTATTTGTTAATCTGTAGCCATATAGAAGATAGTAAAAAAATAAACACAGACATTCGATTTCTAGTGTAAAAGGCATAGCGTTGGTGTTGTGCATGAGATGTGGCAGTTATTTTGATTGTCTGAAAGTTTCTGTTCTCTTTTACAAAATCTTTCTTCCTCTTTTGATGTTTCTTTCAATATTTGATGGTGTTTGTTTCTAAGTCCCTCACTGATCTACCAATAGGCATTATCTTACAAAGTGAAAGTCGTGGTCATAATGACTCCTCAAAGACACTCTGTTGACTATCATCACTGGAAATCAGACATTGCCACTACTCAAAGCCCTCACCTTATGCCGTATGTTCAACTTGGTCTACCACAGCGTCCATCATTTCCACTTGATTTTCTTGGTCATTTAGCACATCCCCTTTGAAACCACCCTGTACTTCATGCTCATTGATTGTAGTCACATAATTCCTGAGCTGCACAAGCCACGGGACAGTATATGAGTTTGAAAATATAAACTCACTGTCTGATATAACCTACAGTTTAATGTAGGAATAATTTGCCTTATCAGAACATTATTCACAGACTACTATTGAATACGGTGCTTTTTATCTCAACATGTTTTAATTTCATTGTCAAACCCAGCATCAGATAGGTGCTGTCTATGAAATTCCTAGCCTTAACAATGTACTCTGTGTTTACTGATAGGCAGGTACATAAAATATATACCAGGTGCTTGCAATGCAATTCCTACAACTGACCGATCTATTGTGAAATCAGAGTGCATCAAACAGTGTAGATATGTCACTGGTATTAACTGGAAAGAAAGGATTTAGCCACTGCACTAGCTGAGGTCTTTCTTTCTCTTTTTATTCTCTCCAGTTACCTGTATCTGGTAATTTGATTGATATATATGGCAACCAAGGCATGCCTCCCTCAGGCCTTAGCATCAGCAACTCTTGTCCAGCTAATCTCCCCAATATTAAAAAGGAGCTCACAGGTAAATCTTTGGAAATCTGTTTACTGTACGTTGACAATGCTTTTTTGCATTCATTTAGAACGAGGATAACCTGGACGCAACAGTTTATTACGGTATGTCTTGCATTTATTGATTCTATGGTATGTTATATGATAGTTTAGTAAGTCTATTGTACATGAATGACTGTTCTAAATTGGGAGCTCTTGAATTTGAAGACCTCTGGATCGTCAGATAACCTCTTGTTTGTTTTCATAAAACTCACCAGTTTACCATACAATACTCGGTACAATGTCTCCACGAAACACTGCTGTGCCTAAATAAATAAAAAAGTTCTGTTAGTAGGCATATAGCCTCCATTGTTTGCATAAGATATATTATTCTGGGTCATCTATATTTCTGTAATTTTATATTCACTATTGTTACATGCAAACCTGGCCCTACCAGGCATCTGAGCACGAACTGTGGGATGTGAGGGTTTAAGGTGGCCTAGGACGGAGAGAAGCATATATACCACTTACAGAGAAAACAAATTCACCAAATACATCTGATATTTATATTACATTTGCTGGAGCAGAAAAATGTATGATATGTACTAACTACATAAATGCTTGTATGTATGAAATGTACTAACTACATAAACGCTTGGTAGACTATTAACTGTAATCACATTGTGAGTACTAGAAAATTCCGAAAATTGAGTTAACATAGCCAAATTAAAGTGGTTTATTCATTGAAGAAATAGTCTTGCTGAGGCAAACTTTGCAAAATATTAGTCAGAAAGGGGGATTTTAGTTGCAGCACAGGCCACAAAGCAAAGTGGTATAAGATGTGTAATGCAGGCTGACCAGATGTGGATAGAGGTGGATCAATATCTGCAATATTTGTGGTTCTGAGTGACAATAAGGGATAACGTGTGATGGCTCAATCCTTTATGAAATGTGTGTAGTTTACGTATTAATGTGGTAGTTGGAGAGGTGCTTCAGAGTTCAGGTGAAAAATCAGACCAGAATTTGCAATAAACGATAGAGATGAGGAGAAACCAATAACAGAGGTAAAACTGTTTGGTACTTCTGCAGGTCAAACCCATGTAGGTGAGAGCTTACCACATTTTCATGCCATCTGTGAGTGATCTAGATCTGTCCTTAGGTAAACAGTTGGTTTGGCCAGTTCTATTGTCAGTGCTAATATAATTTTATTTAGAATTTGGGTTGTACTTCTATAATTATTTTTCTATCTGAGCAACATTAATCTTAACATAAGACTAAAGAGAAATATTGATGTTCGAGAGGTTTTCTACAGTGAATTGTATTTTCTATTGTGTTTATATTGTGTATCTAGCAATATATGTACAGCATAGTCCAATCTGCTGCCAAGAGATCAGTTATAAAAACTCTGTAGCAAGAACAATCATGGCTATAGCATTTCTTAATTTCAGCCCGGAGGTTCCACTGAATTCTTACAGCTCTCCTCCAGAACCCATGTCACCTCAGATAAGATTTAACTTCAGTGAAGTTGTGTGAGCCACTGAAATCAAGAACCAGATACATGTTTCTGGCCCTCCTGGATGTCTCAATTCTCAAACTAGATGAGCTTTCACAGAAGTGATGTGACCTAGTATCTTCAGATTCTGAGCATGTACAATGAATAACCAGGTTCACATCCAGGCCTTGGTTCAACACCTTGTGAATTCCAGTAAATCTCCCTGTAGCAGAATGTTGCTAAGGAGGTTATAGGCCTCGGCCTCCTCATTGCCTTGACAAGCCGTTAAACTCCAATTGGAAACCCCTGATGGTCTGTAAGACTTATCTATCGTTTGTTGGCACCAGTTGTGGCATAACAATGTTAGTCTCCCCCCTACCCCTGAATGGAAAGAAGGGATCGGACTAGCCAGAGTATTTGATTCCTAAATTGCTGTTGCGCCTAAAGGAAATGGCCAGTGGAGGTGCTCTCATCCCTGGCTGGTCCCTCCAAAAACAGTCTTTCTCAATAATTTTATTATAGATGACTTGGCCTTGTCAAGCGATGTGAGAGTGAAAAAATAGTTCCTCATTTCTTTCCGGAATGGTTGTGGAGACAAACCCCTTTTCGCCAACTGGCCTACTCTGAAATTAGTGTGGTCACTGAATTTAGGGTCGACCCTGATAAGCAGAGATCTGTGTGTATTCATAGAAATAGTGCAAATTGCATAGCCCAGGAGCATCATTGCCTATTGTCCCATCCATACAGAATCTCAGACGCACCCTTTTTTAATGGCTCCTTTGCCATGTCTAGAATTTCAGTCAGTGGGTCTGCTATGTCCAGCTGCCTGTCCAGGCAGGCATGACCTCTCTTTTTCTTAGGGCCCTCCAGCATCCCCTGCCTTCCTTGTCTAAAGTCTTTCTAAGAATCCTCACCACATATAATCTGACCTTGTCAGCTGGGTCCTGTTAGGAGGACATGGTATGGCAAATGTCCTCTGGGTTCAGCATATCCGTAGATGTTTTAGGTTGCTGACCCTGCTCATCGCGTTTTTATCTCTTAGACTCTGAGTATGGATGCCATGGTCTGCTGACATCTAAACCATTGCGCGACACACCAAGGGAGTCTGGATCACCACCATTGTCTGGGATGTTCAAGCATGTTGGGTCCATCCCAGAAATGTTTGCAACCTGATGTGAGAGGTACCGAAAAACGGTCTGCTTCCCCCTACTTTGCCTTCTTTTGAACCAGGCTAGGAACACTCTTTCAGCATATCAAAGGCATCATCTCCCTTAGACTGCCCCGTTTCCATTTGGCCTTGGGGGGGAGTCTTGCCCACCAGGTTATGGGAATTATGGAGCCTCTACGCGGGCCCAGGGCTTCCCTCTAAGGAAGGGGTCCGGGTAAGAATGCAGCTTAAGCCACAAGCTTTTTCCCAGAGGACCAGGACACTTGCTACCTTGCCTCCCGTTGTGACATTGAATTATTTGTCATAATAACCATGTTAATGAGTTTTTACAGGGTGAATTTGTTTATCCAAAATGTACGCACATCATCTGGTCTGTGATGTCTTCTCAAGCTTCACTTGTCCCCGTTGGCAGTTTAATTTCTTGCATCTTGAAAGTTGTTTTTTCTGATCATAGTGTTACGACAGCAGAAGAGTTGAATGGTTCAGGGTCTAATCTTTAGTTTACTAATAACTCAGTATGTTGTGAGCAGGAAGCTGTCATTTCTAGGTGGAGAGTTGCAGCACAAGGAAGTTTAGAAAGAGCAAATACTCAACTTGGAGTTTTCAGAAGGCCTAAATGGTGAATGGTAGTGTTTGTTTCTTGTGAATGTAATGAATTATTCAAAATTAATAAAGGCTTTCATTGAGTATTGAATATGAATGCCCAGTAGTGGACAACTATCCCTCTTTACCCCTAGCAGACTCAAGGTGACGATCCTGATATCTAGTTGCACAAAGGTCATTATTTGCTAAATCAGTCTTGGATAAACCAGATATTGGGTGGTTGCAGTGGGAGAATTACTTTTCCCTGTGGTCCAAAACAAGGTGAATAATTGAACATACTTGTATTTAAAAAAATATATATATCAAATCAAGTAGTTAATCCTACCAACAAAGCAAAGGCCCTTGAAGTTATATTTTATTCCAACCTGTCAGAGTATAAACAGGTTAATGCTACCATGGAAGCTATAAAGTATCTCTTTTGAGAAAGGTATGCCCTTTTCTCCTAGAATCATATTGAGCCCGGGTGTCTGGATCCTTTATTGACTTAAAGATGGCCATTATAATTCTGACTGAGTGATGAGTGACACTACGCTTGTTTTGGTATGCCCCCCATAGGCAAATGAAATTAGGGCGTGGGGTGGAGGAGGGGGGT
Source organism: Pleurodeles waltl (assembly GCF_031143425.1). Classification (NCBI taxonomy): domain Eukaryota; kingdom Metazoa; phylum Chordata; class Amphibia; order Caudata; family Salamandridae; genus Pleurodeles; species Pleurodeles waltl. Next base: position 286,044,878 of record NC_090448.1, on the reverse strand, counting down.
TATGTCAAGAGTTTGCTATGAAGGTCATTGTCTCCCAAGCATAGCTGTGCCAGATCTTAGTCTTAACAAAGAATGTAATGACAGTTAATTAACAGAAGTTCCTGCAGATAATATCCTACATTAAAACTACTTCCCTTGTGTCCTCTTTCATGACCCTTTCCTAACCTAACTTCTAATTGTAACTCTATAATTTACCATAGGTATAAACTGAACTCTTAATGCAACCCTAAACCTTACTGTAACCCTTTGCAGTATCTGCCATTCTTTAACTTGTCTTAAATTTAACCCTCACTTAAACTCTAACCCTTAAAATAAAGTCTAATTCTGTTTCTTATTTCTTATTTTCTAAGGCTATACCTAATTTAAATCACAGTTGTAACTTTTTACCTTAAAGTACATATAAGCCATAAATATAAATAAATTAATATAATCCTCACTATAAGAATTACCCATTGATGGAATGTTAAAAAATGATGAAGTGCCTTAACTGAACGTTTATTTGCTATCACTGGTCATTGCAAGGGGGTTCTCTGTGATGGGTTTGTTATGACACAATCACCGCTGTGCCTTTGTGCCAGCATCTCTGGAGGTTCTCTAATTCATTCCCTGTACTTGTGAGTGATATCTTTGCTGATAAAGAAAACTCCAGAACTCTCGTACCTTTGAACTTTTCTTAACAGGCTTTTTTAGGGACACAGGGTTTTAAAAATAATGTTGCTAGACTCTGCCTAGTCATTGATGCCAATCGTCTTTGGCAAATGTATTCAGCCTTCTCATCCTTCAAACCAAGTACTGTTATTTTAATAGCATTTCCACTTTCCTGAAGGCAAGCGAGATGGACTAGATGTGTAATCTTATGGTTCACCCCCTTAGGTGACTTTGACTCGGTTGGGAACAATTACTTACAATGCACACATTTCTAGGCAGCAGAAGTCCGGCCAGGAACATAAATGCCTTTGCAACGGCATCTTTTCTTTTGTCAGTGACTCCGGGGGAGTCGTCACAAATGTGTGTTAGAAATAAAGCTCTGTTTGGTGATGTCAATAATTGAGTGCACATTTATTATTATGAATATTGCAATTGTTGGTGGTGTTGTTTTTTAGTATTTATAGGCACTTGCTGCAAGCAGTTCACTACCATAACATTTCTTGGGCTGAAGGCCAGCCTTCCTTCCCATAACTTAACACAATGCTTTTCTTATACAGTTCTCCAATTCTCAAAGTTGGCTAGCGAGTGGAACCAAATAGAATTGGTAAGTTATGCCAACTCCGTGTTGGTAAGGGGGAGCAAGGCAACACCACACCCAGGGCTGCAAAGGCCTCTTTATGTTAAAATTCCCAGAGGCTTTGCAGTGCCTTCACGGTTATATCTGCTCCTTCCACTGAGTAAGGATTAACAATTGAGCTGCAGCGCCTTGTGTTGCAATAAACAGTGAAAATAAAAAAAAACTATATGTTGATGTTCTCTTCAGATCCAAATTAGCACAAGGGCCTTTTAGTGTAACTAATAAAGGAACAAGACTAGCAAACAAAATACTACTTGGCTGAACTATAAATCATTCATCTAGTGAAATATATCTATTTGAAAATTGAGCAATTGCTTAGAAATGTAGTACACAAATGCCGCTTACAGACAAATCACTGAGTAGGCCCATTGTGTCCAATAAGGTCAATTGGACATAAGCTAAAACAGCCCTTCTCAAGTTACGGGGTAGAAGTCATGAGGACAGAAAACAAGGAACTTGTTCATTCTTGTTAAAGTGTCCCCTTTTTAAATTATATAAAACATGTTGTGGAGAAATTAGTTAGAATAATGTTCATAATTTTTCAGTTTGTCTGTTGTAAATCATACTTAAGATAGCCTTAGATGCACCAGTATAGCATCATTTTAGCTAAGCCTTTTTTATAACAAAACACCACTTCCACTTATTTTTTGTGTTGTTGCTGTGTGTTCAATTTGCTGATCTTCAATGAGAACTGCACTATTGAGTTCACCATTTTAATAATTGTGTTGTACTATGCTGTGAAAAGAATCCATGTTCTTATGTAGTTTTTTGTGATAGGAAGTAAGGATTACCCCCAATACACATTTTGCACTGCAGAGCAGTGCTCTTTGTCTTAGTCACTGATACAGTTCTGGATATGTAAACTGATCCTATTGGAGTTATTTATATAACAGATTTCCCTTTTACATTTGGAATATCTATAATGTGGTCCTGTTTAATCACGGTGCTTGAGGTGTACTTTCTGTATTGCCAGAACTTGAGATGTAATTTCACAAGATTATATTATGATAACTTCTAGAATGAATAAAGCCATTGTGAATAATCCTCTGAGGTAAATAGTACAAATACATTGTTAATTTATCATTGAGATCAGTGTTTCTTTCTAATTAAGAAAAGAGTTCTTAATTTTTCGGTTGTGTTTAGGGTATTGGAATTGGGACAGATTTAGTTGTACCACAAGGGTTGTTGCTGGATTTATGGTTTATGTGACTTGGTGTTAGGTTATGGTTTAGGAGTAGTCCAGGGGTTAGGTTTATAGCTAGATTAAGGGTAAGGGTGAAGGTTCCACTTGAAGTAAGTTAAAGCCTTTCAAATAGGGGTATGTTTAGGTTAAGAGATATGATGAACTTCAGGGACAGCTTTTTGCCAACATAGAGATTTATTTATAGTATTCACTTCTTTGAAAGGATTCTCCTTAATCTGATTTCATTGTCATTGTATTTTTTAATAGCCTAGCTAGATACACATTGTATAGCCTTCAATAACTATGATTGAGGGATAATGTATTATTTAAATAATGAAAGTAACTTGAGTAACAGATTAAATAAATATAAGAAATTGGCCATTTAACATTGCTTTCAGGTAGCATGATCAAGAGCATAAATCAAATATTAAGCGGTTGCATTGATTCCCTTTTAGCTTGCAACCTTTTATAGAGCTTTTTCTCTCCCATCCTTCTCAAAACATGTTACATTCTCTGACCCGATTAGAAGTGTCAGAAAATCTATTCCTATAAATTGTTACTGATCTTTCTGACCAGATATATGGATTTCACATAACGAAAGCACAAACAACAAATAATGCAATAATAATGAGCGTAAAGTGGTTCTTTGGGTTGTATTAATTAATAAACACCATACATAGAATGTCGTTGAATAATAATCAACACTAGGGAACAAGAAAAACTGTTTTTGTTTTTTTAGTGTTGATTATTATTCAAAGAATTACTTTAAGATTATTTTTATTTTAGTTTTATTTATTTTATTTATAAAATGCCCTCATCATCCAGAAGTGACATCTCTGCACTAGAACCAAACTGGGAAGCTCTGCAAATAAATGCCCCTGAAGAAGGTACAGTCATGTTTTCAAATGCTTACGGAACACAAGAAGGTCCTTCATAAGACGCATTTCCTGAGGGAGGGAATTTTAGTTAAGTGCCCCCAAAAGAGCAGCCACCCATCCTGGTTTTCCTAATTTGGGTACTACGAATCTGGGCTTGATGGGAGGAACGCAACGCTCTAATATGCTTATAGAAGACCACTTTGCCTCACAAAATAGCAGGTGATTTATAAAGTGACTTGTGCATATAGTAAAGTAGTTTAAATCGGGCTGTTTCCAGCACTGGAAGCCAGTGCAACTGATTGAGGCAGGCTGATGCTGAGCTCCTTTTGAGGTTGTTACAGATCAGTCTGACTGCTTCATTCTGTATACGCTGCAAGCAACAGAAGAGGTAGTTGGCTGTCCCTAGGTATAAGGCATTGCCATAGTCCAGTCTGCTCAGAATGAGCAACTGAGTGACTGTCCTGCGCCAGGCTATAGGGATCCATCTGATTAGCTTCCTCAGCATGCCTAGGAGACCAAAACACCTTCCACACACTCAGTTTACCTGGTCCTGCAAAGAAAGTGAGTTGTCTAATACAACTCCCAAATTCTTGGTGGCTCTTTTTGGTAATGGAACCGCACCAAGGGAAGTAGGCCACCAGATATTAGTCTAGACTTTGTCCACCACCCCGGAACACCACAATGCCAGTTTTATTCTGCATTCAACTTCAAACAGTGTGAACACATCCAGCTAGCCATGTTCGAGAGACAGCCCAAAAGATTCTCACGAGTCTGAGGCAGATTTTAATTGATGATAATAATGAGTTAGGTATCATCCGCATGAGAAAATGTCTCGAAGCTACAAGATTTGACAATATTCACATAGGGGGCAACATAGACATTAAACAAAGATGGACTTAGAGATGACCCTTCTGGGACACCACAATTAGTCTGCAGTGAGGTCGATTTAAGTGGAGCCAGATACACAGAGTAGGATCTGTTGGGCAAAATGCTCCAAACCATTGCAGCGTAGAAGAATGCAGGCCGGCTTCATGAAGCTTAGAACTAGCTGGAAGTGAGAGGCAGTATCTAAGGCAGAAGACAGGTCTAAAAAGATCAGGCCAAAAGCCTTGCCCTGAAGTCCCTCCACTCTAATTCTGTCTACCACTGCCAGCGGGGTAGACTCAGTGCAGTTCAGCCCATTTGAGAGATGTCCAGAATGTCATTGACTTCCAGAAACCTTGATAGCTAAACATGAACTATACTTTCCAACTCGCCAAATAAGGCAAACGGGAGATAGGACGATAGTTGGAAAGATCAACTTCTGCTTCAGTCTTTTTTAATAGAGACAGCAGAAGAACAGATTTCCAACAAGGAAGGAAATCAGCTTTTTCCAAAGATAGCCTACACTGCCAAGTGATATAAGGGCTAAAAACCGGGGCAAGCCTGGAATACATGAAATAGGGGAAAGGGCTCAAATGTAATCCTAATTTCACTTGCATTATTTGCTCTTTGTGCATTTTATATTTGCATTTTTCATGACATAAATAGATCAACTGAAACAAGAAGCAATAGTTGGATTTAGCATTAACATGGTTGCCATGATGGAGTGTTGGAAAGCCGTGCTCTGCTAAAAACAACACAATCAAAGCACCTACATGTCACAAGACAAAACCCCTGAAGAGATAAAGACAACTGGAAAAAATAACAAAAACCCTAAAAAATTTAGAGGCAACTGTGGTACAAGTCTTACTATGTTTTCCAATGTAATGAAACACATTGACTCAACACAAAAAAGTTTCAACCAGAAAGCTACTACTTCCCTTCTGAATGAGTGGCAAAGAAAACTTTTGGGCATACTGCGAGCCTTGGGTGGCGTTTCTAGAAATTTGAGAAGAGGTGTATTAGCTAGTGTTCCCAAAGACATGTGGGGTGCAAAATATGAGAGAAATTTTGACTAGTCATGGGCCTATGTACAATGGTTCACCTTCAGTTATGGGGGAGACTATAAACCTGGCACATGAGTTATGCAATGTAACTGGTTTGGCATATCGGACACTCACCTGCCAGCTTGCTTGCTCTATTTTTGTTTTTAACCAATTTTCTGAAAGGTGGCTTCTTTTTTCTAATGGCTTTTTACATTACTTTGGCACAGCATAATATGTAAATCGACCTTGATTTAATATGTTTAGTAGCACCTCTTAAAAGCTTGGCACCACACCTAAATTATTATTATGGACTGAAATGTATTTTGCTGTAGAGGCATTCCAGTTGTTGCGCCATTTGTGATGTTTCCTACCTTGAGAAGCAAAATTTAAAACAGTTTAAGTTAAATGTCTCTAAAACAGCGAACATCTAATCCTGGTGTTGGAAATTTGTTCTTTTAGTTCATACCTCAGTATTTAGTCCCCATTATAAATCTAGGTCATATTTACCATTGTTACTGAGTGGTGCATTAAAAGAATGAACTGGGTCATCTGGGTGCTTTTTGTGTTGTATTCTGTTACCTGTATTAATAAATTAGCGAGGCTCCCTCTAGTTCCCTTGAATTGACTAATTAAAAACTCATTTCCACTTACTTATGATATAAATAACTGGATGTTTGCGTTTTGGACCTCTAGGGAAAGGTAACACTGAGACACATTGTTGAAAATTGGATTATTGGTCACTGTATACATTGCTAACAAACACTGTGCCTATACCAAATTATGCACCAAAATAGATGCCTCTATATTAATTAGGCATAGCTTCTCGAGATGAAACTGTCATTGCCATTGATGCCAACACATCAGTTGACGAAGAATTTCTTGTTACAGAAGTTTCACATTGAGTATTTCTACATTCTCTGTTCTATTATTACAGAGTCAGAAGCACGAGCATTGGCCAAAGAAAGACAGAAGAAGGACAACCATAATTTGAGTAGGTTAATCATTCCTTTGTGTATTGCGTTATGTTTTACTTCATCAGGCACGAATTCTGTATGTTTATTCAAGTTGGAATAACTCAGTCTTCATCTGTGCGTGTTATTTAGATGTCATTAGACTTCATAATATATCAATGTATGTCAATAGTGCCTATTTGATTTAGGAGAAATGTGCATTATGCTCACTTTGAAATGCTGTTGTGTATGACAGCATGAAACTGAAGACTTTTTTCTCATTATAAATATAAATTTGATGGATACATGTTTGTTCACTTAAGGTAAAGTCACTTCGATTTTGCTGCTGGAGTAGCATGTGTGAAAATATAAGAGAATATGATGTCCAAAGCAGTTTTGTAGAGGAAGTAAGGACTGCAAAAACATTCCATCTGCTTTTTTAAGTAAAATAGCGCAAAGCCTATGCTAACAACACATTTGCATTAGCTATTATCTTTAAATGGCCTTTTCCTTTTTACAAAATGTCTAATTTAGATATTTCCTTGCGTTGCTTTATTATAGTTGAAAGAAGAAGAAGATTTAATATAAATGATCGCATTAAAGAGTTAGGTACTTTGATACCTAAATCAAATGACCCGTAAGTATATTTTTAATGACTACATATATATTTTATTGATAGTGAAGAACTGTGTATGTTTTATTGATAGTCAAGAACTGTGTCCAGACTTATTCTTCATATTTCATACATTCGGATTATGTATCTCAATTTGACACTTTCTGTGTAGAAGAGGAACGCAAAACTGAGATTATCCTGTCTCTACTTATCCTTCACTCACTTGTATCTTTATTACCTCACCACAGAGCTCCAAATACATTTCTAATTATTGGCCATTTGTGAGAAAGGGGCAAGGGGCATTTCTGAATCAGGACAAAAACTATGTATTTTCCTTGTGCCAGGACAACCCCAAATGTTTCTTGTGAAATTTGGATTCCCACAGTAGGAAATTTATGGTCTTTTGATCAACTAATCTTTCCGTCAGTGGAACATAAAAGGTATCTTTTCCTCCATCAGTCAGTTACATGAAAAGTAAGCCCATCCTTTGCTTACCATTCTTTGGCTTTATTGCCACTTTTATTTGGTTGTTCTTCTTCTTATTATTATTATCTTTATTAGTTGGCTTGCCTAACTATGGCGTGTGTTCCTCTTTGCCATCCTTTTGCTTAGCTGATTTACATTCTTTAGCTTCTCACTTTAAAAAAAAAAAAAAAACTTTTTACTTTTTCTTTTAGCATTCCATGAAAGTGCATGTGTTTTCTAGCTCTCCCTTTCATGTGCTGATTCCCCAAAAAACACCCACACTCTGCGTTCCCTGTTTTCGCTCCCTTGTGTTATGGTTTCTCTCTCCTATGCACTTCTCACCCCATCCCAAGCACAATGTTGCTATATCCTTTGTGGCAGTTTTTTTCCTCCTCCCCCACTGGCTATATTTGTATTCCTCCTTTCCCTGTCGCTTTCCCCCACCTGCTTCTTCACTGTTGCCCCACCCTGGCATTCATTTAAATTGTCCCATTTTGGAATGTGCAGCAGTTGATACTTGCTGCTGAGCACTCTGCTAAACAAAAAAAGCACTATTGCCCACTTGTCATATTTTTTTCTTTTGAATTTATGGTTGGTACATGCTTTGTGATGCTTGCATATGTTTATAGAATGGCATGATGTGCAACAGTGTAGGTTTCCCCGCACCTTTGTTTTTCTTGTTTTTCGTTTCTTTTTTGTTTGTTGTTGCACTACAACATTTGTGAACAACATTGGCAAAGCCAGTAGATAGGTCTAAAAGGCGATAACAATACTTAAAAAGGTCTCCTAATTAACAGTTCTTATGAATAGTATATTTTCAAAGGATGCCATTGTTTGTCAACAAGTTCAAAGTAGCATACATTTTTTTAATTGCAGCTGTTAAAAGGTTATAAGCCGTTTGCAACTTTCCATATTAGAGCCAACTTTTTAAAAGCCATAAAATGTACTGCAAGGATGTATGATTTTTGTGAGAAATCCACAGGACGTAGATTGGGAGCTTATCCCACCTTTCATAGTCACACCCAGCAACAGCTGGAAAGTGGTAGGTCAGCACGCTGGTGCGGGTGGGGATACATAATAATGGAAAAAAAAAAAACAGACCTGCTGCTACTGCCGTGAGCCTCCTCCGTGCTCCTCTGCTCCCGGAAGCCTATGGGCAAGCACAGGCTCCCAGACTGCCCACCCAATCCAGATGCTGCTGTCATGCTATGACCCAGCATGAGAGCTGTGCCAGGATTGGTCTGAGAGGCTTGGTTAGGTGCCCACTAAGGGACTGAGAGCCCATGTCTAATCTCCACTTTGCTGTGTAACACAGGTTGGTTAGAGAGATCTAAGTGCATATGTCGGTTTGGCCATCCTAAGATGGCTGGTCAAACCGACATGCGCACTTACAGTGCCCACTCCTCCTCCTCTCAGTCCCTGCCACTGTTAATTGGAGACTGCCTGGCCCAGCCCCACCCTTGACTCAGATCGGCTCACCCAGTGAAAAATTAACTGATAATAAAAAAAAATAATTAGCATTTTATTTTTCATTTTATGGCGGAGTGGGGTGTTGCTCCTCCGCCATTACAGAAGAGCTGCCATTAATCACATCTGCATAATTTTGTCTTTAAATAGTTAGTGCAAGCATTTGGGTTTCTCTTTTCAAGAAACGTGCCTTTATACTAAAGGCAACATCAGTTATACAAAATGAAGTAAGAAAAACAGTTCACTTTTTTGCAATTTAGACTCAGTTTTTGCTACATTTACAATTTAGGGAAATCCATATATAAATCATTAATTACAAAGAAAGTGGTTAACACTAAATTGAATGAGTGACTTATGTTTAGTGAACAGCAATTTTCCTCAAGAAGACACACTGTTGTCTGAAAACACAGAGAATGTGCCTTAGGAAAATGTTTGCAAATTTTGTGTAGAAGCAGATGAAATTAACTACTGAACTGCTGCTCCATTATCACATGTCCCAAATTGTGTTCTTAAGCCGTTATAAAATGGATGACCGCTGAGGGCATTATGATGACTCAATAAACAGTACAACAACAAATTATGAATGGATTGCATGAATTGATCTCAGTCAGTCGGGTCCCAGTCAGTCATTATTTTGCACTGTGCCTCCTCAGTTTGGACCCAGCTATATGCAAATCAGTCTTCACCCTGTTCCAGTGGGAACAATCGAGCCTGAACTGCCAAGCCCGGTCCTTCCTGAGCTGGAACACAAACAACTTAAGAGCAGTTTTGCCCTGGCATTCCATTCCATTTATCACTGTTTTTTAAACTCAATAAACAGTAATGGTTTTACTCATTTGTATACACATTTTAATGCACCACATTGATATTTACATGTGCTGCATTTAGTGTGGTATCCTGGCTTTCTTTGCAAGACTATTGCATGTATGAACGTTGTACTCCATGCGCAAACATCCCCGACTAATAAACGTAAACCATAATTCAGCACATCCACATTATTTATTCATGTCTCCATGGCATATAAAGGAGCACAGAGGTCTTTGTAAAGCTAACTGAATGCCTACTTTTCACTTAAAAGAGAATTCTTCAGTTCTTGGGTGACCAAAGAGGATGAGAGGATCAAAAGTGGCCACCTGTAATCTGTCACAAAATGTGCATTGATGTCAATAAACGAATGCACAATAATTCCCATTTTTAACTATTTAGCCTTCTCGCCCCTCTAAATAAAATCCTTTAATCGCACAGTTCTGCTCCCAAAACTAATGTTTTTTAAAAAAAAACAGAGGTAATTTCAACATCTGCAACCAATAGAATGTAAAATGGGACTAGACGCACAGAAAAAGCATGACCTTTCAAAGGTAAACACAGTATTAAAATAAATATGTCCTTCTCTTCTCTGACCTGTTCTAACTTCAGTGTATTAATTGATGCTATGATATTGGCCCTGATTTAGATATTGCAGCAGAGCGTACTACGTCACAATGGTGAGTATAATGAGATTTTGATTTTGGCGGAGGGGAAATCCGTCACCGTTGTGACGCAGTAACCCCTCCGCCAATAACTAAATAAGACCTCGATTTATAAATTTGCGGCTGGGTTACTCTCTCAACCATGATGGAAATGTAAATCCCACAGAATATAATGGGATTTGGATTTCGGCGGACGGGATATCTGTTACGGTTGTGACGGAGTAACCCCTCTGCCAGTAACTAAATCAGGCCCATAGCTCTTTACGGAGCAGATTGACACAGTGTAAGATTTGAACCAGGAGATTTCCTCACTTGTCTTCAGCTGATTGATTTTATAAAGTGATACAGAGAAGTCATAACACTCCTGTACTCTGCCTTCTTTGTCAGAGACATAGGTCTCTATCGCATACATTGAATATAATAATGTTTTGCATCGACTTAACCTCAAATTAGCCCTTTTCCGTTATGTGTTTCGAAATGAGTTGAGAAATTTTCTATCCTGCCCCATTCAAGAGAAAGTTCCCACATTTGCAGTGGAACATTGTAAAAACAAAAAATAAACTCACCCTCTTCACCTGTTCAATAAAGGAAAGCCTTCATGACCACCCTTGGCATGCTTCCTCTCCAGGCGGTGCAGTCATAGACATCCGATGAGGGCTAAGGTGCACATACATACAGCAGCCACCAGATCCCCGCTGTATGGACATGCACTATGACATCCTGTGCTCTCTTTCTGACGCTCACCCCATGTCCATTTCTCTCTCAGTCTCTGGCAGCGACAGGAGGAGAGACCAGTTAATCAAAGGAAGTGTGACACACATACCAGTACAATAAGAGTGGACAAATTAAATAGTCTGAATAGTATAGGACCGAGCAAAGGATTACATGTTTGGCCTATTGTTCTTTCTTTTAAAAGGACCTTTTCTTTGGAAAAGAGTTGTTAAACAAAAGTATGGAACTCCTTTAGGTGGTATCCATAACAGCTCCTACTGATTTTTTTAAAATATATATTTGTTCATTTATTGATGTATTCATTAATTTACAATTCCACGTTACAAATATAAATGCATGTAGCGTACGTTTAGATAAGGCACCAGTAAATGCACATCATATATTATTTACAGTGAAAAGCATGAATTAATTGGGATACTCAGCCTCCACAAGGGTTCCAATAACCGGTAGGTGACACAGATCCTGGGGAGGTAGGGCTGGTTAGGGAGAATGTTGTACAATGCTTAATGTGTAAAAGAGTGGGTAAAGTTGCACAAAGCTCTGCTCGGAAGCCCGTGGCTGGAGCTATTAAATGTGTGTGCGCTGAATACTAAGGCTGCGTAGTCTTGAATCTACCTCATGCCTCTTTAATCCACTACCTTATACTTCCCACCCATTTTCTCTCTCTCTTGCAGGATCCTGCTTTTTCTCTTTGTGATGTTTTTCCGTCTTTCTCTTACACCTACATTCCTCTTTGTGTGTTTTCCCTCCCTTTGTCTCGGTAAATGTTTGATGAGGAAAATAAGTGCTGGTCCAGTAAAATGAGTGCTGGTAGACTTCAAAAGCAACCTCCGGCACAAATGAAACACTGATTTGGAGAATGTTGTGCCAATGAGGAGAGGCAGATACAAATCCAAACATTGGGGTGAGGGGTGAGTGGAGATTAGTAACTGGGTGAGCATCCAGTTAGGGTACATCCACGTTATTGGTCAACAATACAGAGAAGAACACTAAAGTATCTCATGCCTTTGAAAGGTAATGCTGACCGTCTTACTTCAAACCCCTTTCAGTCTCTCTCCCATGGGAGGCTATAGCAGAAGGCACAAGACCGTGCTATGCAACCTAAGGATAAGAGACCGTCAGTCTGATAGCTATAACTAATCCTTACGTCCGATTGCTTGGCTTGTAAGAGGAAAACAATATACTACGTTTAAGATTCTAAGGGATTTCATTAACGATGTTTTAATTTATATTCTCGAATTTATCACACCTGTGCCGTCGAAGTTAATACTGACCTTTCCTTTAGGGCTGTGGAGGCAGGTTCCACAGACTGGGAGATTAGAGGGAATGTGCGACCCGGCCCATACTGCTCCCTGAGTAGTCCCTACAGCAGAGAGTGAGTAAAGCGATGTTAGATTATTGTAGGAGTGACTGACATAACAAGCACTCTCTGGGCACTGTGCAGTGAATTTAGGAACATTACAATCTCCCACATCATTCATGATGGCATGCCATTTTCTATTTTTCTGGGTTTTTTTCAGTCAGTTTCTTTGGGGCGGGTCACTCCACATTCTGGAGCACGGTTGTCTCCCCTCCCTTTCCCCCACCCCAATGACGAAAAGAAGCAATCAATCATCATTTGAGTGCAAAAGCAATGGGCACATTAAACACTGACAAATTAATTATAAGCTGCACATGAGGTTTATGCACATGGACGTGGGGGATGTTCAACGCTTTAAAAGGGGGTTCAGTTGGGATCTACACATCCACTGACAGTTTAATATATTCCTTCACACACCTCGAAATAGTGTACACAAATTGGGGGCATCGAGTGTTGCATATGACTAATATTTAAGTGAACGTGATACTCTTGTCAGTACAGTTGCAAATCATTTGTCTGAGCGATCTCTGACTCGTGAACACTCTTTCCCTTTGCTTCTCGCAGTGACATGCGCTGGAACAAGGGGACTATTTTGAAGGCGTCAGTAGATTACATCCGCAAGCTGCAAAGAGAACAGCAGCGTACACGAGAACTTGAGAACAAACAGAAGAAACTGGAGCATGCAAACCGGCATCTGCTGCTGCGAATACAGGTTTGCTGATGCAGACATTTTTGTGTGTGTGTGTGAAATGCTGTGATATAAATAACTTTTCTCCTGCGAGTAATCAAGCCAAGTGAAAAGGTGTTAATTTGTTCATAACGATTCCATGCTTAGCAGCGATGCACGGCGTTGGGCTGGTGGGGGTGTGAATAGGGTACATCCTGTATCCACTGGCCGCAGCTGCTAGCTCAAGGCAATGTGTGATTACTGGGGGTTCCAAGGGGAAAATGCTTTTTTCTTTCTCCAACGATTGTTCCGGTGAAGTATCTTTCCAGTAAATGGGAAGCAGATATTCCACATAGTTATCTGTTGTCCCTATGTCATCCCGGCAACTTTGAGCCAGTGTTTTTTTGCCAACAGCTACAAGCATGATTGGCTTTGCCGGAAACTACCAATGGGAAAACTGTCACTTGTGTTGGCTGATAATCGGAGACAGCCTGAAAGTCACCCACGGGACATCAGACACCGCACTGTCATGTAGGCTCGTGGACATGATGGAGCCGAGAGAAAAATCCCTTCACCAGGCACATCCCCATTTCTCCATCCCTCTCCAATTACTAATCTACTCCCTTTAGCTAGAACCACTCCCATTGTCGCCTTACCTCTGTACCACACTATCCTGAACTCTGCCCGTTAAGTCCCCCTGTCTTATTCAGTGCTCCCTTGTGTTATAGCTAGGTATGTGCTTTACAAAACCCTGTATGTACAAAGGGGAATGTGGCAGATACGGTGGTCAGTAAAGGTCGATAAAGTTATAATTGTGTTCTTCCACCACACATGAATTCTCACCATTGAAAGTCTGCTCATCATGATTCTTCACCCACCCCTCACTTTTTTTACTATCTTTTTCCACCCATTGGCCGCCTTGTGTTCAAAATCAGATTTACTCCTGGATAAGCGCATTACAAATGCATTCGATATCCAATACTTTCTAAAGTAGTGGGATTCCAGATACTTTTCAGCACATCTCTTCTTGTAAAAACTTGCCACTGTGACTTAGCCTAGAAACTGTTGTCAACCTAAATTCCTATAGGATGTTCTCAAACAATGTAAGTGTATAATCACATGGAATACAGTGTGAATTAAGTCACTGTGTACACTTGGATTTGTAAGATGACATAAAAACTTAAAAGACGCAACAGTTTGTCCAAATTTGCGTATCTTAAATATCGTAACCTGTGCTATTGTTTTTCAAATGCCACACACTCATTATGTCAGGACTTATTAGATAAACTATCATCACTTGGTTTGCATCTGTTAATCTTGTCTATTTACCACATTTGCTTCTAAATAGATGTTATAAACAACCACTCTCCTCTACCCTCTCGTGCTAAAAGAGTATCTTACCACAGGGACAGTAGTCAAGCTTACTATAAGAATCAAACCTTTTAGTTGGTAGATCAAAGAAGCAACCATTCCTTTTACTTAAACATGTTTACGTTACTTGTTGCAAGTTTGGAACTGTAATAGTTGCCTTTTGTGTGCTTTAGTTTTGGCGTATCGGTGCACAATGTTTAGGATATGTTTTCATAAACTCCTCTTGCTCTCTAATTGGTCTGATCTCCCTTTTTTACATGAACACCTAACTTCACTGATAGGAAAGGGTAAGAGTCATTAAAATCTTAAGGAGCTGTCCAGGGCAAATTTATTCTGATAATTCCAGATTTACCCAGATTATCCTAGAATGTTTTTTTGGGCCAGACTCAATAAGCATTTAGTGATTAGAAGACCACATTAGTTAATAAGCCCTTCACCCTCAACAAATACAGATAGATACTATAGTTATATTTGATGCAGAGTATCCGTCCCACCATTTTCCCTCCATGTTAGATTTACAGTCTGTAAACCGTAAATCCCAGCGGATCAGTGTGGATACATGACATTAATGTAGGTAAATTGAGGTTTTCCTTTTAAAGTAGACAATTATCCACATAGCTGGCCAGTGTACGCTGATGATGCATGTAGTCTATTTGTAGTACAATGATATCTGATGCATGTAGTCTACCTGCCTTGGCACAATGCTCTATGACGTATGTGAAATATCTATAAATGGCACAATCATACTTGTGAACCCCATGGCCTCGATACATAAGTGGACTTTTAAATACCTTAATAGAACATTTGATTAGAGTTGTCATTGATTCATATCTAATTTATTTGAGTGAGTTTTGATAAGTATTTATGTTTCTTCTCTCCAAAAGAACAACATGTCTTCTGTTTCTTTTTTTAGGAGCTAGAGATGCAAGCCAGAGCTCACGGAATTTCAGTTATGCCTTCCTCTGGCCTCTCGTCTTCAGATCTAGTGAACAGGGTGATAAAACAGGAGTCTATTCTCGACAGTTGCGGCCAAGAGGTCTTATCACAGCAGCACCCAGATCTTTCTTGCACTACAACTCTTGATCTCACAGATGGAACCATCACTTTTAGTAACACCCTTCGACATATGACAGACTCTCCTAATGTCTACAACATGCCCACAAAAATGCGATCCAAACTGGAAGACATCTTGATGGACGATACCCTCTCACCAGCAGTAACCGATCCACTCCTCTCATCAGTGTCTCCTGGTGCTTCAAAAGCAAGCAGCCGAAGAAGCAGTATGAGTATGGAAGAAACAGATCATGCCTGTTAGCAAAGAAATGTCGACGTGGCCTCTTACAGACTTCTATATACTTTGATCAGTAGATGAACTAATTTCACTTTTTATGACTATGTTAATTGTTCTCTTCGAATAACCTCCCTCCTTTTAGTTCCTCAGTACAACAGAGCATAAAGTTGTATGAAACGTTTGTGGACAGATAAAGGGTGTTCTGTTTTGAACATTCTTATGCCTCCAAAGTATTCATCACTGGCATCAAACACGAAATGGCTTCATGAAGAACTGCTTCGTCTAGCAAAATTGGGTGGAAGAAATGACATCTCAGATCAACCGATAAGTTTGTTTCCCTGCCGAATCTGCTGGATGGGTTGCTGTTATTTTTGTAAATGAATGTAAAGAACCAAAAAAACTATTGACTTGAAAAAGATGTTAACGTCCTACTGCTTTTTGAAAGCTACAGAAACGACTTTCAACTAATTTTATGCAAGTGTCTTGCAAAAAGTACAGTTCTAAATCAAAACAGTGAAAGTTTTACAAAATATTGGCCACGACCGTATCTGATCCTAGTTTACTAAACAGATATTTTTGATGCAATTTTCTGGCCGATAATTAGGAAACAATGTGCATATTATGGTTATCTCTCAGGATAATGAGTACTGTTTGGGCACCCTGGTTTGTTGCTCATAAGAGTTCAATGTATAAATTTGCTTGCTACTGACAACTGTTTCTGTCAAAGGTTCAAATCCTTGTAGAACCAACACAGCCGTTAACCCTTCCAAAGTCAATAAATGAGTACCACTGGGTAGGGTAGTTTTAACCACTCTTTTCCAGGTTTTGAACCCTTGGTGTGGAAATGTGATCGAAGTATCATAATTCTGCCCTTCAAGATCACTTTACACAATAGCTTTTCATAACTGATTGCCTGAACTGGAAAAACAGTACCACCAACATATGACTACCTTGGCCCTATATATTTCAGTATTTGTGATGCAAACATTTATTTTGTTGCAGCATGCAATATTGTCATACCTGCAGATAGTTTGATGGTGGTTATGAGATATACTGAATAATGAGTTGAACTTTCCCATATGTTTAGTAGCAGTAGTTTGGTCTTAACAATTGTGAAAGACCTTGATGTATGAAAGAAAATACTTTTATACAGACAAGCCAATTTTCCATAGCTTAGTAAATGTACATTAAGGCAAGAAAATGCATACATTCTGTGGAATTGACCCAAATTCTTTTTAAGTTGAATTCTACTTGGTTATATTTAAAATGTCATTGTACAATACATTTTAATTTCTTATTATTGAAAATATTGCTATTTGCATTCATATTTCATGTGTAGCTTTGGAAAATATAAAAAAGAAAAAAGACTGGAAACTTTCTGCGGTTGTTCAAAAGACTTTATTGGAGGTCTTTATAGAAGTCATGCATTACATGGACAAACCACATTTAATGCATTAGGGAATTGGGCTCAGACCCTAAATGGGGATGTGAGGACACGTTTAGTGTCTAGACTTTCATTTTGTTTGCATTCACAGGTGGCTTCACCATTCAATGATGTGTTCATTGACAACTGAGCGAGTATGTTGATTTGGATATGAAACATCAAGAAAAAGTAATCCAATTTGATCTGAACATAACTAGAATATTGGATTGAATCTCATTATAAACTAGCGTGCAAGACTTGTCCTAAACAGCGCTTTAGTGCATGTTTTGCACTTTTGAAAAATGGCATTTTGACCTTTACTCACCCATACCATGCATTGATTTTTTAAAAATCCTTTATTGGCAATCATCTATAAGAAGCTACCTTGCTATTGCTTGTTCTTTTCATGTTTACTTTTAGTAACTTGTGCACAAAATCAGTTACAATGCAAGTAGGTGTGGCATAAAGTATATGCAGTGGCACTTGTAACATCTGTAGGGAGAAAGTTCATATCCAGACTAGATGATGTAGCTTGTGACACTATTGTAAACATATGAACATAGCCACTAATGGTGAAGGCTGGCTCTTTGCAACGTCTCTACACATGGAGGATGTTTAAAATGCTTGTGTAATTCTACAGAGTACTTGAATAGTATTATTGGTGGTCAAATGGGCGTTTAAAATATAAGTGCATAACTGGAATTTATTTTTAAAAAGAATATGAAATATTTTGTATATTATCGCAATATACCTTTGAAATGTTTTAAAAACATTGTAGTTATAGACATGATATAAATTAAGCTTTTTAGGATTCATATGTATTTATTTTTAAGTGGTTCAGTCCAAAAAGGACCGTAATATGCTTGGAAACCAAATAACTGTTTAGTTCTCTTACAGTGATGTAAAACTAGTTTAAAGTGCAATATCTAATCAAATGTAGACCTATGCAATAACAGTAGTAATTATATGATGATCAGCCTAGTTGTCTTTTCAGAGATGTAATATGGTGTTACAAGCTAGGGGAATAGAATACCTATTCCAAGCTGTGTTTAACTTGTAAATGACGGAAGTGCATATATAATTCATTCAGAATGAAGTGCCTTATACTATAGTTGTAGCCTTCTTTGACGAGCACTGACTGAAGGGTGACATAGGGCACAGCTTGGATTATATTTATTGTAAAGATCTGTAGCACGGTGCCTAAGTAAAAAAAGAATAGAGCTTCAAGTTTCCTAAGGACTACTATTAAATACAATTTTTTTAGTATTCTAGTGTGGTGGTGCCAACTTAACTAGTTTGAACTGTCTACTTAGTTTTTTAATAGAACAAATGAGTACAAAAAGATCAAACAAACTTGAAGGTGTATGAGAAAGAATTGGAAGACCATTTAGTTGTGTAAGCAGGGAAAGTTCAAATACATTGTTAATAATGCCATTCTCACCATACATTTGGCCACAGAAGGTAAAAAAGGGGTTGTACTCAGACAGCTTTAATTTTTCTCTGTGTGCACCTTAGAGGGAGAGCGGTGCATGTGGTCTAGGCAAAATTATTGTTCCTTTGAGTATATATCATCAACACAGTAAAACCATGCTTTTTGCTAAAATGTCTGGGTTTCAGGTTTCATTAAAGTGGTAAGTTTGACCATTTTAGAAAATATTTTTATACCTATGTTTCTTTTGATGTGGATAAGATAACAATATTTAATGCTATATTAAGTACAATAATAGTAAACCCAACTGTAATGACCATGTACATAGCAAATGGGGCTTTTTCAGTACTGTTTTAGCAGGGCCAAGTCCCAGAATCGAGCCTTCAAAAAAGGAAAGTCAGTATGCACCTTCATAATGTAGAATTCCTAAATTTTACTTCAGTTAGAATGTCTGTTAACATTTAACTGACATAACATTAGAGTTGTTGGGTATTGGCAACCTTTCAATCATCTTTGTGTTCAAATCATATCAACTGCATCACAATGTCAAGTTAAAAAAAAGTCAATCATCTGTGACCTTCAAAACCTTTCAGGAGATGCCTTGTATGAGCACAAACTCAATTAGCCCTGTTTTTATATTAAGGCCATATTCTGAGCATTTTGTTGAACAATTGTAGCTAAAGAGCAAGTCTTTTCCGGTAAGACTTTACACACTGCACCTTTTCATAGTTGCATTTTTGAGTGATTACATGCTTTCTCAAGCTAATTTTAAGTTTTACTTTAAGTTTATCTTTTCAGAATCATGTGGTAATATTTACCAGGTTTCAACAAGCAGTAAATCAGTTGACCATATGTTCATATAGTTGGCTTCAGAATCCAGTGGGGATCTTTTTATAAAACTGGCAAAAAAATAAATAGAAATCAAGAGAGTTTCACAATATATTAAGAAGTGTTACAGCTCAAGGGGTAGGTGTTACTCCTTTGAGGATTTTTAGTCTTGGTTTGGTGGTGTATAACTTCAAGTATAATGATTTCAAATCTAAATTTAGCAATTCAGAGTTGAAGGTTGAGCTCAGCCAGTTTTGATGGCTCTAAAGAGGTTTCATAATTCTGAGCATTAGCTTAGGGTTAGAAATAAACATCAGTGGTGTGGAGATGGAAGATGAGAGGAAGGGACCTGAGGTAAATGGTTTGCAAATTGAAGTAAATAATCTGGAATTTCAGTTTAAAAGGTAAAAACACAAAGCCAGTACACCTAGCAGATGAAAGTAAAAACTTTGTAACTCAAGAACCATTTTCTTGGGCCGCCTCAGTAAACGATTTTGAAATCCTTGGTAGGATTCTTGTAATAAGGGTTTTTCATGGTGATGCACAAGTTTTGTCGACTGTGTTTTCCAGCCCGATAGGTTGCAACTGATGTTTTAGGGTTTGAAATAAGACACTGGAATAGTTCGTAGAAGCCTGTCATCATAGGCAAGGGTGTTATATTAGTTTCTCAGTTTAGTGCAAAGAACCCTTTTCCCGATTCATTCATTAGAAAGGAAGTGGGACTCCTAACATTAGATGAGCTGGTCCTTTGCACTGTGGAGAGATCACATGTAATATAATTTGTTAATCACAACTTAAACACCATATATAATATTTTACCTGCCATCTAAACATAGTTTTACTCTTTTGGAAAATCAAAAACGTAAAAAAACACACCGCATACACTGCTGTCTCTAGAAACATTTGGTGATTAAAACAAAACTGGCAAATTGCAAAATAGGTTAAATAATAATCTAATGCAACATATTCCGTAGTGGCAATAGTTTAAATTCCTTTTGAATGAGGGAAAAGATGAAATTCGAAGGTACAGTACCTTAATATTTAATTAATTTAAACAAACTCCAAAGTTAGCTTCAGCTGAATACCAACTAAGGTAAAACCCATGAAACTCAAGTGTCAGGCCATCAAAGACATCAGTAAAATATGAAAATCTTACTAATGTAAATGTGAACGTTGATGTGGTTTGTCCAAATCTCTGCCACCTATGGTATACCTTGAACATCTGGAAGTAACTTCATTTTGAATGCAGTGTAAAGTTGAATACTGGAAAAGCTACTCCTTATGCATTCTGTTCATCGCAGAGCTTACTTTGTATTTGTTCATGATCATTTGATTATCGTACTTGTATAAAACCAACTTCTGTAACCTGTGCAAAATGCCCTCTCAGATTTCACCTCTGGTTTTGAAGTTCTTTGAAGAAAACTGTTTTTGTATCATTGTAGCTGTAGTTTACGATGTAGATGGCCACTCTGCTTCAAATATTCTCGCATCTATAAAGATACATATGTTTACCTCTCTAGAGACATATGTTAATAATAATTCCTAGATTCCCCATCCATGTACAAGGTTTCTTGTTGTCACAGTGAGGAAAACAAACCGCATGGTATTTAGCTACTCCAGCAAAGAACCAGATCTTCAATGCTTTCCTTAAAGTGCTCAGAGAGAGAATTGAGAGTAAATATAATGTCAGCTGATTTCAATGGAGGATCAACAGAAGATGACAGGAGTTGCCTCTTGGAAGGAGGTGCCACACAATGAACAATGGACAGTGCAGAGGACTATTTATTCTCCAACTGAAAGCCAAAGTAAGATCGAAAGTAGGGGGCCTTCATGACAGAATTTTAAGGCACCTGTCTCTCGGTGATCTGCTTGGTTCTAGACTACCATTTGCTTAAAGTATAGATGTATGTGTTGGCATTATCCAATAAAGTAGCCTGTAATGATGTGGAAGACTTTGCATTTATCATCATCAGTCTAGAAAGGTAGAGTTTTCCTCAGTTTTAAGAGATGAAAGGAGCAGGTTGCGATAAGAGTAGAAATGTGTGAATCCCTGAAAGGTTCAGAATTATTTTTAGCTCTGGGCACAGTAGAGACAGTATTGATATGGATAGGACTGAGTCAGTCTTCCACGACTGGTAGCACTCTTCTGATAAAAAGTCTGCTCTATCACTAAAAACCATCACATTGGTTTTATCCAAATGTAGCCCTCCTAGTGCCTGGAAGGTAATACCTTTGGCACAGACTAGTCTTGCAAGAAGCCCCAACGTAGATGTAAAAAAACTGTGGGAAATTGGGCAGGTTGATCAGGCACATCTCCAGGTTACTAAATTATTATTGGAATTTCTGACTCTTTTTATGATGTTACATGCCACATCTAAACAACACAGTTGAAGAAAAAGTTTTTCCAATAAAGGCATGTAGCTACTTTCACAGCTTTTTCTGCATATCAAGAAACACATAACAATATAGCAGGCTGTCCTTTGCAACAAAGTTAAGGAGCCCACAAATTTAACTTGTTGTAAACAACCATCATTCCAACTTTCATGTGCTTAAGTACTGCATGTTCTTCACAAGAGGAAGCTTTTACATTGGATAATTCAGACCTTGATGGCAAACACTGACCTATTTTTCTGACTTTACTGTTCTAGTCAGATACAATGTTTTTGAATAGCATTCTGT
This sequence comes from Pleurodeles waltl, assembly GCF_031143425.1. Lineage (NCBI taxonomy): Eukaryota > Metazoa > Chordata > Amphibia > Caudata > Salamandridae > Pleurodeles > Pleurodeles waltl. The sequence goes on along the minus strand of NC_090448.1, from coordinate 286,022,881 downwards.
GACCAGCCAATAACTGTAGCACAAGCAAAGTATTTCCCGTCACTCAATAACAGCTGTCTTCATCTACCCTTGATAGTGAAAATGATTTCATTTAAAGCCTACTACATCTGTATATCTTAAGGGTCTAGCAAAACTTGACAGTCGGTTATTCTTTTCTTTGAGCCAGAGATGGATAATCCATGATTCTGATCTTAATGTCTGAAAATGTTAAGCTTTAACTGACTCCCTCCTTTTCTGTGTCCATTTGGGGGGCCACCTCCCACCTCCTCCTTCCTCAATAACCAATTTCTAAAGTTATTTATAAGTCCACGGTTTTTGCACAATTGTAAATCCCAGGTACTAACCAAAATGATTATCTCCATGTGTGTGGTATGGCAGACACCGGAGAAAATGTTTTGTTCTTTGTGTTTGGGTGCTTGGGGCCAGATGTAGCAAAGAGTTTTTCCCATTCTGTGTCAATGGGAAAATGTGTTCGTGCATATGGCCCTTAGTGTGTTGCGAAATTTAGGAAAAAAATTGCACCAAAGCCTGATACTGCTAGGGACGTTTTGGGAGGTGATTTTAAAATCTTGATAAAAGGGAAGAGGATGCCAAGTGGTGTCACTTTGCCAAAAACAAGGAATTTGTTTAATAATGGAGTTTTGCTTTAGTATTCTCCATACATTAGGTAATAACTGCTATGCTTATGGTCAATGTTTTTCAAGTTGTCTTCCACTAGATGCTTATGGCACCAGTCTGTAGAATAGTTGTTGATACGAAAAGCTAAAGAAACACAAAATAATGATATTGTTCACAAAAAATTTAACCTAGTTTTTCTTAGGAGATGATGTAAAACACTGCCTCTTGCTGTGATGCGTGGTACTGCAGTGCTATTGATATTCACTTGCTGCTACCTACAGCAATAATATGTGCATGGTCCATTGCTCTGTAGCGTGTGGATCAAGAACGTTGTATTCAATGATCTAATTTTGAATTGTGGTTCTTAATAGACTGATTAAAGATTGTGTTTTTTCACACACTTGTGTATACTGTATTGTTTAGTGAGCTGAGGAGTTTCATTCAGTTTTTTTTATTTCAGCAACAGTTAAGGTTTTGTACAATTTACCTGCAGAGCACAGCTTACTCGATCCGGTTGTAGAAATCTATTGAATTTGATCTAAACAGCGCAATACGGGCAATGTATACTGTTTTATAAAATCTTGGTCTAATTTCTGTGTTATTAATGGAGGCACAGGAATCCGATTCCACTAACATAATTCTTGGCACAAACCCTAAGTATACAGCTGAAAAGAGCTTGGACATAGCTCGAGCAGCCTACACCGTCACCCACACGGCTTTCAACTCTCCATCTGCTGACACCAGCTTGTGCCTATTAATTATATTTGGAATCTCTCCTTATTAAATGTTTTTCACTTACCAGTAAAAGAGGAGTGTGCATTTCCCAAGGTAACCTTTCTGAATATTGATGTTGAACCAACAAAATGTTACTTTTATATTATTAAAGCAAGCAGAAGTATTTGTTAGTGCCAGAAAAAGAAAAGTAACAGCTTTAATTGTTGAGAACTTTTTCTGCTTTAGAATGACAACTGAAGGTGTCTTGTCATTAGTATTCTCTTTGTGGTTCCAAGTACACCAAGGCGCTTCCTTTGTTAATGCCTTTTTTAAATCACAGGATGATGCCACATTGCTCTTGAAAGCCTCACAAAGCTGCTCATAATGTTTGATATCAGCCTGTCATTTATCCCACTTATCAGAAAACTCCAGGTGGCATGAAAGGCCCCTGAACATGTTAAGCAACTAATATGCAGCAGAATTAATACATGCCACTTTAAATCCATGACACTACAACAGCTAGAAACCAAGCCAGTATGTGTAAATCTACACTCTGAAGCAAAGAGTTAAATTTAAGGTATTTGACGCTTCACAAAATGTTTTTGAAGAAAGGTTTGAATTATCTGTCAAAGCTTACAACTTTCTGCATTCCAGTTATAAACACCAACCTCAGAGGAGCACTCCTGATCTACGGCTATAAATACAAAAGAAAGAAGTACAATGGCAGAAGGTTTGCTCACCAGGACCAATGCTATTGAAAAAGATGGGCATTAACTTAAGGTCACAACCAAGTCTTCAACCATTCAGGAAACCCCGAAATTCCTCCTATTAGTGAAACAGATTCCTATTGGACTCCCTTGAAAAGGGCCAAGCACCTAGCACCCGAAGTTGGCTTGCCTGTTCAGTGATAAACTGCACCTCACTGCTATCTTGACCTACTTAATTCCCAGCATTTGCAGCTTAGTGTTGCATTCTTTTCCAGCATCAACAATGAGGTGCATTATTAATTATTTGTAGTGAGGACTTGTATTTTCCTGCTGAGCTGTTTTGTTTAGTTAGGTTCCCTCTTTTGATGGAAAGATGGCAAATGGAGGAGGGCATTCTTTGTCCTTTTTGTAGATGAAGAGTTGGATAACTGTCATGCATCTCACAGTGTGCTGTAATTGTAGTCAGTTCATGTGTCAGAATCCTGGTTTAATGTCTTGAAAGAATCCATCCAGCTGAACCAGCCAGCAGTTTTTGTTTCCATTCTATTTGTCACTTTGTTGTGATTTCTACATGTCCTTGTTTTATCAGACTCCCATAGGTCTCTCTAGGACTGTATCCAGCACAGGTGAATTTCTTCTGCGGGCCACTTTACTATATATGAGATAATTTCACTTTTCAATTAAGTGCTATGAAAGATCTGTTTACAGGCAGGTTACTAGGTTGGGCACTTGCCTACCGTAAAAATGTAAATTACCTCATGGCTAGAGTTTGACCCCTTCTTCTGGTTTCAGCAAGAACGCCAATCAATACCAGATACACCATTACCTCTGTTTCAAGGCCTAGTATTAAATGTTATCTTGTATTCTAGATTAATTTTAGGTCTCTTTTGCACAGATGTAACAATGTTACTCATGCAAAGAATTCGATGTTTCGTTGTATAGCTCATTCTGCAGTTTTGCTATGCTACCCCTTGTATAGTGTTTAGAAGTTTAACACATGATCCAATGCATGTACAGGTTGACCATATATCCAGCAGCATCTGCATCATGGAACTAAGAAGACATTTCACAAGAAACATCCTCAATGCCAAGTTTGAAACACTGATCTAGTATGGCATATGTTGAAGATGCACATTAAACAGGAATCTGAGTTCCTCTATTTTCAGAGGCCAAAATAGGAGCAAAGATGCACTGTGGTTTTGGTGCAGTGTAGTAGCCACAGCCCTTTGAGAACTACAACAAGTATGAAGAAATATATGATAGGACGCGTGGTAGAGAAAGCCCATATATAGGGTCCTGTTTGGTATTATGTTTCTTTAATGCCCTTCCACTGCCTGAGGCAGACATCAATGATGTTACAAATGACTCGTTGAGAGATTCTGTTATGGTAAGAATTAGAATATTCTGAATCTCAACAGATTTGGTTTTTCCTCTTCGGCTATGCCTAGATATGAGTGTTTATTGTCAAAACCTATTGCCATGCCATTTTGTTTATTGTGATTTGCACAGCACACCCTGCAAGTGGAATCTTTTACAGACACACTTTTGCCATCTTTGTAATTACAAATCGCATTCAGTCAATGTGCTTAATGTCGTTTTGGGTGATACTAGAAATATGTTCTGGGTGTTGCTGAATAATATGAAGGTCTGGTGAGAATTTGTGTGTATTATGTAGATGTTGGTCTGGAGTTTGGGGGTTTGAGAGGAGAGATGTAGAAGCATAGATGGTGGTGGCGACCATCAATTTGTTTACAGAGCAGAGACCTCATTTAAGAGACCGAAGGAATTAAATGTTTTTCTGAGACACAGAGGTTGACTCAATTTCACTTTTCTGGGCAATAGAGTATATATAGAAGATTTATCTGACTTTTATGTGGAGCCAAAGTACTTGTCTTAGTACGGAGTCTTCTGAGTCAGTGTTGGACTTGTCAAAAGTCATATTTTAGATAATATTGTGTGGATTTGGTATACAGTATACATTTAATTCGGTGTGTTATTGAATAGAGGGCATTGAGTGTATGAAAATGGGTTCATGGCAGCATAACAAAATCCTCTCTTGCCAAAGGTGCTTGCTTGCAGGACATCTTAAGGTCATGCTTAAGACACACTGTAAAGGATGTAGTTGAAGAGATGAAGTCTTGGTAGCTTTGCTGAACCTAATGGGTTAGAGATGATTGAGCCCAGCTTGAGGTATAATATAAGGACCTTGGTATTAAATCCATTGAGCCACTTCATTTTTATCGATCTGTTCCTCTCAAATGTAAACAATTCTATTTAGTTGGAGTGGCCCTTTTGGTTGCAAAACTTGGCGTTGGTTGGTATTACTGCCATTTAGTGACAATGATGTGCTTGACTAATGTTTCCTTGGATTCAGATTTGGACAATTCATAGAAACATTGGAGATTTAGTGAAGTGGTGTTAAACCCTTAGCTGTAGAGGCTTTTCCATCCCCTGTATTGGGCTCTTTTTTGATGTTTGGGGTATTTTGTGCTTAAGCCTTCATAATTTTGTTTTCCACAAAAGGTGTCCAGGCCAAATGTGCATCTCTTTTTTCCTCCCACGTCTTGGGGATTCTAAAGGTAACATGTTTTTTTTTATTTCCCTAGAGGGAACTGAGACAATAACCCAATAACCAGAAGACAGCAAATGTTTTTTTTTTGTTGGAAATATGGGAAACAGTGATGTGCAAGAAAGTTGTTACCTCAGGTTTTGTATTTTTCCAGCTGGTAGTCCCTATATATATATTTTTTTTCTTTGCAGTTTCAACTTATTTGCTGTTTTTGGGGAAACCGGTGTGAAACCCAAGGGTAAACCTAGAAAGCTATACATTTCTGAAAACTAATAAAAATTCTAAATTCAACAAGTGGTTATTTCTGTAGATTGCTCATGTTTTCCAAAGGAAATTAATTGTTGAAATTAAAACATAATGGAAATCAGTAGGAAACAATTGAAATTGCTGACATCGTTTTCAACTATAATATTTAGCTCCAATGGCTGATTTACAAAAGTAACATGGCAATACGTCTGTCAGACTGTTCTGGTCGCAGGGATACAGTGTTTGTTTGATCTTCAAAAACATGAGATACCGAGAGCCAATAGCTGTGCTCCCGCTTGCAGTGCTCTTCCATTATGTACCGACCATGCAACAATTGATATGGTAAACTCTAATTAATGAGAAATGGGTATGAAATAAACCTAACTCTTTTTGAAATGTGCAGAAGATACTGAGTTTAGGATTAATCGTTATTTGTACATCTTCAAATTTAGGGGACCCATACTATTATGTGATTTAGTAGTCAGTTTGCAAATTCCTTTTTGCATTGACTTACATTTGAAAGACAGTAATGGAGAGGAATTTAATCATAATAACAAATGTTACACTATTCTGGGTTTCCACACTTTTCCCAATAACAAAGCAATCCCACTTGTCTGGGTTGGACTCATGTCTGTGACAGAAAAGACCTCATAATACAACATGGCAAGATATACATTTTCTGTTTAAAAACAAAAAAGTTTTGATCATAGGGGTTCCTGTGGTATTTGAAACTGTGCTGGGCTGCCATACACTGAAACCGACCAGACCCACACATTTTTTAAAACTAGACACCAAGGAAATTCCAGGGTGGTGTGCCTTGTGTGGTGAATCTTACATTGGTTTCTTACCCACAAAGTCCTGTAAACTTCAAACTTTACACAGATGGACACTTCCAGAATCTGTGGGGATCCACAAAGTTTATACCACCTAGCATTCCCTCACATCTCCCAATATTGGATACGTCAAGCTGGTTCATCCCAGTCAAAGATTTTACTTCGTGCCTGATTTAGAGTTTGGCAGAGGGGTTACTCTGTCACAAATGTGACGGATATCCCACCTGCCATATTACAAGTTCCATAGACTTTAATGGAATTGTAATACAACAGATGGAATATCTGTCACATTTGTGACAAAGTAATCCCCTCTCCCAAACACAAAATCAGCCCTTTGCCTTTGAAATGGTAGTCAAAATCCTTCTTCAGGTGACAGTTGCAGAGGTTGTCCAAGGCAGTCCTCATGAAGCCTGCTAGTGGTTGAATGAGGTCCCACAGGAGCAGTTTGCTTTGGTAAGAAAAGCTTAGAGAATGAAAAGTTCAAATTGCTCACCCAGAGAGAGACCTCTCGCCGGCCAGAACTTTTAGGACTTTCCTGCTTTCAAGATTGCTATGTGTGGACTTAATCTCTTATTTGGAGCTCAGACCCTTTCAGCGGAACAAAGCTGCATGCTGAGGATTGGATGAGATCCTAGGGGATGGATATCTTCTTGCTGACGGTGTGCTGAAACAGATTTGTTGTTGCAGAGAAGCTCCAGGTAAGAGAAACCTGTTCCTTCAGCCTACTGTAAACATGTTGTAGTATTCCTTTCTGATGTAATCTCTGACATCAGAGTGGAATGAGAACGGTGACGCATGGAATGAGGGGAGAGCAGCGACGAGAGATGGAGTAACATTTCTTTCTTCGTGGATGGCTGAGCCTTTGTAAACCTTTTACTTCAATAAACAAAGGTAATATACTTCCTTTTTATGAAGTGCACTTTGTTTCACATGTCCAACTTACTCCTAGAATCCAAAATGGGAAAAAACCCTTTCTCCCTTCTGCAGAGCCTTAATGCCCACCCAGATGTGTGGCCGGCAAATTGAACAGTCCCCTCAACCGTAGTCACTCGAAACCCATCTAGGGGCAGTTCTCCTCCCACTGGGTTTGGAGTCAGCTTGGCTGAGGCAGCAAAGGTTTGCCTCTCAAGGTCTTGTACCTGATATTTACTGGTGAAAGAACAGGCCCCTTTACAAGTTTATGAAGTCTTTGGGTCTATACTAACTGGTCTTCTTGCAAAAGGAAGGAAAAAACCTGCCAAAGCCCAGGCCATTGTCTCTGTTCTGGGAGCAGATTTCATACCTCATTTAGGTTGAGCACTACATGGGCAGACACTGGAGCGCTAATGCAAATTAGCCTTCAGAGCTACTGGCAGGGAAAAGGTAACTTTCTAAATGTTAAATTTCTGAAATTTTGTTTAAAAATCCCAACTTCACCATTGAATTAGGTTTTAACGACTATTAAAAATAGTGGTTAAACTATTTCTCTAGCTTGTTTCCATTAGAGTTAATCTCCAGTAGAATTACAATTTAATATTGCTTCCCAATATTTCTCCAGAGACTGCAAGAGCATTTTCACATTGAAAATAGTGTTTGAGTGCTAGTCACTGTAGGGACATGGTACCTGTATTTTTCTGTATGTGTCACGGTTAAGTACCATGTACCTACATGGGCTACATGACCTACATAGGTGTGGCTTAATAATATTTAAAATTAAGATTTTTTTCCCTTATCAAAGGACTTAAATTGACAGGTGAGGCTGCAGGTTTTAAACTGCAGCAGTCAGGCCACTTTAGTAGGCCTGAAGCAATGTTTTCCTTGTCTCACTAGTGAATAGGACAATGAGTGCTGCAGTGCCCATTTAACTTTCTGTGCCATGGTTGTAGTTTCTACACCTTACACTATGGCCCTCATTCTGACCTTGGCGGCGGCGGAGGCCGCCCGCCAAAGTCCCGCCGTCAGATTACCGTTCCGCGGTCGAAAGACCGCGGCGGTAATTCTGACTTTCCCGCTGGGCTGGCGGGCGGTCGCCTTCAGACCGCCCGCCAGCCCAGCGGGAAAGAGGCTTCCACGATGAAGCCGGCTCGGAATCGAGCCGGCGGAGTGGAAGCTGTGCGACGGGTGCAGTTGCACCCGTCGCGTATTTCACTGTCTGCGCAGCAGACAGTGAAATACATGTAGGGGCCCTCTTACGGGGGCCCCTGCAATGCCCATGCCAGTGGCATGGGCACTGCAGGGGCCCCCAGGGGCCCCACGACCCCCCCTACCGCCATCCGGATCCCGGCGGTCCGACCGCCGGGATCTGGATGGCGGTAGGGGGGGTCGGAATCCCCGCGGCGGTGCAGCAAGCTGCGCCGCCGTGGAGGATTCAATGGGGCGGCGGTACACTGGCAGGAGCCCGCCAGTGGTGCCGGTCCGACCGCGGCTTTACCGCCGCGGTCGGAATCCCCATTGGAGCACCGCCGGCCTGTCGGCGGTGCTCCCGCGGTCCTCCGCCCTGGCGGTCAAAGACCGCCAAGGTCAGAATGACCACCTATGTCTTTACAGAAAAGTTAAATATGCCAATCGGGATTAGTCAACTTTTACTTGTTTAAACGGTTAGAGCACAATACTGTGGCACTGGACAGCAATATCCCAGTGAGAAGAGTATGAAAACGCGCAGTAAAATTCAGCTAAAAAGTGAAGGCTACACATAAAGGAGCATTTTCCAATAACAACCTTTGACCTTTTTATAGCACCCTGACCACCCTCCTGGTTTAGTTCATGCTGTAAAAATTTCAAGTAACTAAACCAAAATGTTCTTGCCTTTTTAGTACTGTGCAGGGTATGGCTTTTTTACATTTATGTCGATGCTCGCTGAATTGGTGTGAACATACTTTGGTTATAAATTCTACTGAAACACTGTAACTGACTGCTATAATGACTAATATCTGTTTTCCCTGGGCACAAGGTATCCTCTAAATCCATACCTCTCCTTGATGCCTCCAACTCAAAAGTGCACCTCTTTTGTGAACCATGTACACTTGATTCATCCATTATACTTAATCTCAACCCACGTAAACATTAACAAATAGGTCAGTGAACCAAAATATGCCCCTGTGTTAATCTGCTTTCTGCAGTTCAACCATGGAGTCTTTAAATGCACTCAAATGTAAATATTTAATCGTATGCATACATAAAGATCCAAATCCACCATAAACCACCAATGCTCTCCCCACATACCTATTGATGTTTGTCCTTGCAAAGGAATTTTTACAATACTTTTTCTCTGATTGTCGAAACCACCCTGTAGTATGCATGAGAGAATAGTAAGAGAATCCTTAGGAGTAGTGTAGAACTGGGTGAGGTCATAGAACTGTGGGATGTGATGTAAGAGGCTGAGACAGTGAAGCTGGCAGTTGGATGCTGTTTGGATGGGACCTCTGTCATTGGAATAAACTTATATTGGATTACATCTTTGGCATCTTCCTTTCATCTTGGAGCAACATACTTGACATTACACTGGCGACGAGGTGGGATGCGAGTTTTTTTTAAACCCAGTGGCATTATTTCATTGCACACGGGGAACAGAGGTCCCAACAAGGAACTTTAAGGACACGAAGCACAAGAAAGGTGAGCGCTTTTTCCGTATTTAGGAAGTTTGACATTTTCTTCTCTAAGCGCGTTCATTTAAAAAAAAAAAAAAAAATTCGCCGCTTTCAGCTGAGGCCGGCAGTTGGACGCGTGCCAGCTGTCTCGCGTGCATTTCTATGGAGACTGCATAGCTTCAGCCGCGCGCCAGCTACATTGTGTGCTTGGGACGTGCCGCGCGTCAGCTGTGCCGCGTGCGTTTCCATGGATATTTAACACGCGTGCCAGCTGCATCATCTGTATTCTGAATTTGCCACGTCCAACAGATATTTAAAGACTTCAGCTGAGCTGTGCGCTAGCTGCATCGTCTGTGTTCTTATAGCTGTAAGCTATAAGCGGAGCAACAAATTTGAAATTCAAGCACCTCTACATTGTTCTACAGTGATCTAAGGAGTAACTAGGGATCAAATAGCAGTACTGGGCAGTAAATGCCACAACCAAAGCAGATGGACAGCCTGTAAGGGATAATTATTCACGATTTGAACTGTGAATTTGTAAACACACAGGAATAAAGATTGGAAACCACATTTCTAAATTGTTTTTCAACAGTGTCGTGACATTAAAAGACTTGCACTTTGGAAAGCTGTGATTTCATTAAAACGGAAGTTCTTCATGATGCAGAATGTCACTGCACCTTCTTTCTTTTTGGCCATGCCAGGAGAACCACCTATTAAATGGCAAAAGTGGAAGAAGGTTTTTGAGAGATATGCAAAGGTGTGTGGCGCATCTTTAAGCATTGAAAGGAAGACTGCGTTACTTTTACATTGTTTAGGTTCAGAGGGTCAGGAAGTGTTTGACAATCTTCCAGACATTTTTGATGAGAACCTAAATTAATATGAGACATGCATAGAAAAACTAGATAGACATTACATTCCGAAAATTAGCACCATACTCGAAAGATATCATTTTGGCAGAAGGAATCAAGGAGAATGTGAAACTGTGGAAGGCTATGTTACAGCTCTTAGAAAATTAGCTTCATCTTGCAAGTTTGGACCTTTGTCAGAGGAGAGGATCAGAGATCAGTTTATGTTGGGCTGTAACATAGAAAGAGTTAGGGAAGAAATTTGGCAAAAGGATGATCCATCATTGGATGAAGTCTTAGTGTTAGCCAAGAAAATTGAACACTCACTCATGTGTGTTGAAACGATAAAGAAGGAAGAGAACAAGAGTGAAAATGTACAACAGGTCAAGGACAAACGAGAGATTCCAGTAAAGCAGGGTTATAGAAAGGAAAAGAGAGCTACTTTTCAAGGGAAGTGTTTTCGTTGTGGCAAGCAGGGTCACATGGCAAATGATAAGAACTGCCCAGCAATTAAGGTGGTTTGCAGCTTGTGTAAAAAGAAAGGGCATTTTGCTAGTGTGTGCAAGACTAAAAATAGTGTATATGGTGTTAATAATGATTCAGACACCAATGATGGAGATGAATTCGAGTGTGGCCAAATCGTCCTTCAGGTTGGAGGAGAGAGAAGGAAAGGACCTGTTGATGAAGTTTTGGTGGATGGTGAAAGAACTAAGGTTCTTTTCGATTCTGGAGCAAAGATAACCATCATTTCGAAAGAATTCTATTTGGGAAACTCAAAGACAAAGTAAAGTTATTCAAACCGAATATAACGCCTCATGCATATGGTGGAGAACCTATTAAGCTGCATGGGTATTTTTGGGGTATACTTCAATACAGACACAAATATACTAATGCGAAGATTTACGTGTCCAAGAAGGGTGACAGTGTTCTGAGTTGGTTCCATCAGAAAGATTTGGATGTGATACTTGATCCAAATAATGACCCCCCTGTGAAAATTAGAGATCAAGTGGGGGTGAATGAGATTGTAGAACCTGGAGGGGCTACTGCTCAACAAACCACAGGTGATGATGATTTTGTGGCAAAACTTAAGTTGAGAGTTCCCTTGATCTTTCAAAATAAACTGGGGTGTCTTCGACACTACGTACATCATATTCGCCTCAAAGAAGGAGCGAAACCTGTATGCAGCAAAGTTCGTGGTGTACCAGTAGCTTTGCGTGAAGAAATGAAATTGGAACTGGGGAGACTTCAGAAGGAAGGGATCATCGAAGAGGTCGAGGGAACTGAATGGTTGGCACCAGTGGTTGCAGCCAGGAAAGCGAATGGGAGTCTTCGCTTATGTGTGGACTTGAGAGAATTAAACAAACGTGATTGTAGATAGATATCCCTTACCAAACATTTCAGATATGTTGATGTTGATGCAAGGAGCAAAAGTGTTTTCCACAATAGATCTGATGTCGGCATATCATCAGATTAGGTTAACTGAACAGTCTAAAGATCTCACTGCCTTTGTCACTCCGTTTGGAACATTCAGGTACACCAGGTTACCATTTGGGTTGATATCTGCAGCCTCGGTCTTTCAAAGGATGTTGGAAAAAGTTTTGAAGGATTTGGAGGTTGTTAGGATTTACCAAGACGATGTCTTGGTATTTGGGAAAAATAGTTCTGAGCATGAAAGAAGAGTATTTGAAGTCTTGGAGAGGCTGGGAGAGTGTGGTTTGACCGTTAAAGTGGAGAAGTGTAAATTTCAAAGGGACTCCATTGAGTATTTGGGACATACGATCACTGGAGGAGGTATATCACCAAAGAAAGAGCTTGTAGATACCACTAGGAAGTTACAGTCACCAATTAATAAAGAGGAACTGATGAAATTCATTGGGATGGCTGAGTATTATGGGAAGTTTATCAAGAATTTTGCTGAAATGTGTGTGAATATGAGGAGGTTATTACGGAAAGGTGTAGAGTTTGTATGGAGTGAGGAGTGTGAAAGTGAATTTAAAGAAATTAAGGAGAAGTTGGTTAGGGCTCCCAAATTGAAGAATTTTAATCCTAATCTTTCATCAGTTTTGATCACTGATGCCAGTGCAAAAGGTCTTGGAGCTGTTCTGCAACAAGGAGATCATAAGTCTGAGCAAGTGGTTTTGTTTTTGTCGCGAGCTCTAAGGAATGCGGAGTTGAACTACTCGGTAATCGAGAAGGAAGCTTTAGCGGTACACTGGGCTGTGAAGAAGCTCAAGAACTTGCTGTGGGGCACCAAATTCGAGGTTAGGACAGATCATAAACCTCTTTGTGAGATCTTTAAAAGGAAAGGAGTTGATGCGATATCAAGTAGGATCACGAAGTGGGTGGTATCTTTACAGGACTTTGATTTTGAAATTAGATACACTCCTGGAGCGCAAAACAGGGTGGCTGACACATTATCAAGGCTGGTACGGTTGACAAAAGATAACCAATTGGGAGAAGGGAGTGAAGAGGACTTGGATGATGAAGTGGTATGTGAAATTGAAGAAAGTGGTTTTGATGACAGTGTTGTGACTAAAGAAAGATGGAGGAGAGAATGCGAGTTAGATTGCACAATGCATGAAATACTTTCCTTGATAGAGAGAGGTTGGGAGAACAGGAATGAAGGGAGTTTGGTGACTCAGAAGTTTTGGCATGTGAGAGGGGAATTGTCAAGTAGAGATGGTCTGCTGTTTAGGGGTACAAGACTAATTCCTCCCATCACATTAAGACAGGAGCTTATTTCCCTTGCCCACTCGGGTCATCAAGGTGTTTCAAAAACCAAAGGAAGATTGCGTTTGACGTACTGGTGGCCAGGAATGGACAGTCAGGTAGAGAGAATCATTAGAGAGTGTATGCAGTGTGTAATGAGCGAGAAATCTTTCAAACCCAGGGTTCAACCCATGGAGATTAGAGATCGTCCCACTCAGCCGTGGGAGGAAGTTGCGTTTGATATTTTAGGGCCTATTCGTGGAGAGGGTTGTGATGTATATCTCCTCGTGCTGGTGGATGTCTTCTCAAGGTGGCCGGAGATCAAATTTACTAGGGGCATTGAGACAAAGCACGTCATTGGTTTTCTGAAAGAAGTGTTTGGCAGAGAGGGTATTCCCAAAGTTATCCTCACTGACAATGGTGTGCAGTTAGTGTCTAGAGAGATGGAACAATTTTTAGCGGACTGTTCCATACGGCACAAGAAGTGTGCGCTTTATCATCCCGAAACCAACGGCATGGTAGAGCGTTTCAATAGGGTATTGAAGGAGACTATAGCTTTGGCCAAGGGTAGTGGATTGAATTGGAGGAAAGAAGTGACGAAAAGGGTTGAGGCTTACAGGGTCTCACCTCACTCCACTACAGGTAAAACACCATTTGAAGTACTCAGAGCCAGACACCCTAATACCTTTTTGTCTCCCAGGTGGGTGAATGATATGGAGTCAAGGACAGGTGTGATATTATCAGATGGATGTTGGAGAGAGAGAGGGAGCAAAAGAAAATAGAAGCTCGGAAAAAATATTTTGATTCAAGGAAGTCAACACAAACAACTAAAGTTAAAGTAGGTGATTGGGTACTTATTCGTGGACCTTTGAACAAAGGGAGAGGCATGAATAAATCTAAGCCCGTAAGAGTGGTTAAAGTGTTCAACAATGCGATAAGAACAGAAGATTCTAGGATGTGGAATCTTAATCGGGTGGTGGTTCTCAAATGTAATAAGTTTAGAAAGACTCTTAATGATAGTTTGGTTAATTCTGTTTCACCAATATGTTAATTAGAACAAATGTATGTAGCAATGTTGTTTTTCTTGATACTTATTCTCGAACAAATGTATATAACAACTTTTGTTTTACTTTTAGTTCTTATTGTTTTTGTTTTGTTTGTTAGTTGATAAAAGGGGGAGGTGTGTAGTATGCATTAGAGAATAGTAAGAGAATCCTTAGGAGTAGTGTAGAACTGGGTGAGGTCATAGAACTGTGGGATGTGATGTAAGAGGCTGAGACAGTGAAGCTGGCAGTTGGATGCTGTTTGGATGGGACCTCTGTCATTGGAATAAACTTATATTGGATTACATCTTTGGCATCTTCCTTTCATCTTGGAGCAACATACTTGACATTACACACCCCAAACCCATACCACATTTAGAGTTTACTGTGTGACCTTTCACTGCTACTGCATATGCTGAAAGGTGTGAAACACCCTCTCTTTCCATGCCACCTGCAAACAGAATGCAATGTGGAACACTCCTTTGGCATTGGCATTATGGCCTTACTGCTGACAGCAGTACAATAAAATGTCATACCACACATTTCTCTCACTTGACCTATATGGAATCCCTTGTTGTAGTTGATACAAATTTTATCCACACTTGATACACTTTCATACTAGCACTACAATCCAATGAATAACTACTTGCCTGACAGTTTGCAAACGTCCTTAACTTAACTGCTTCTACCATGATGACTGTTCCCTAGAGAAAACTTGTAGTGTTCTAAACATTTTTAGATTTTTTTCCCAAAATATTCCTACTACTTTCCCTTAGCCCTTATGCTTGCAGTCACCCTTACCGCTTCACCCTCATTCTCCAAACAAAGCAAATGCATCTGCAATCTGGAACTTGATCCTAACAAATGAATCACCGTTGTTTCTACCAGATCTTCGGAAAATGCCTTCCTTCCCCTGCAGTTGATAAGTATACTTTTAAATAGTCCTTCTATTTCTTGCAAGAAACAGACGATCCACCCGAGAGAAAAACTTTGACATAGTTGTGTGATTAAATGGCCTGGCTGTTAGGCAGTGGCAGATATACTTTGTCATGCCCCTTTTATTTATTTCTTCTTCTTCCGCCTATTTTCTTTTTAATTAGTGCAGTCTTCATTCCTATAGTCTTCTACCAAAGAAACTAAAATTACATATCAGTCAAGTAGATTCTTTGCCCTTTCTTGACATATTTTAGTTTTTTTGCACTGTGTATTCCAAAAAGTGCTGAAAAAGGTGCTGAAAAAGCTACACGTGCTCTCAAGACGCAGTGCTGAAAAAGGTGCAAGGTTCTTTGGCTACACAAGTGCATTTTGTGTAAGTTTCTTATTTCGTTGTTTGATGCATCTAAATGCTTTACACTAGTTCCTTTGTTTAAACCTTGCTGCTAAAAGCCACACCTATCAAGGGTTTATCTAGAGGTTTTACCACTGCAGGTTTTACAAATGAGCCTTACTGGACCCAAGGTAGTTTCATGTATGTATTGCATGTTGAGGTCACCCAGCCACGCTATATATTACAACACAGTCCTCACATTGATGCCTAGAGGTGGTATCAAGAACTTGTGTTTAGGTGTATCAGACAATAGATTGGTAACCACCAAAAATCTGGCAGGTTGATTCTGAGAAGAAAGTTTAAAAGGTATTGCCGAGTTCTGAGTTCCAAGGCACTGTTTTCCAGAGTTTCAGTAAAGTTCACAAAACTGTGAGAAAAAAGTTTACAGACGTTTGATAAACATTTTTGCTGAGTCTCCAGAACATGGAAGATGTGGAAATCAAGTTGGCTACCCTCCCCTCACTCAAGATCTTACAAGAAGCTGTGCAGGGATGGAAAGATCAGCTTGAGTGTCACTGCCAATAAAGAGGCCCTGGAGAATGCCCTCAGAGCTTGAGAGGAAGCCAAAAAAGCCCAAGCCCAACTAGCAGAGGACATTACCCCTGACAGTGGGGATGAGGAGTATGGTAGAAACTTCCTCAAGGATGATGAGGGGGGGACAATGACATTGTGGCCCCCCAATTCGTTCAATGCATTCCTCCACATCTGGGAGTCAGAAAACTCCACCTCAGTGAGGAGGGCTGGGAACCTAGAGGCCCAACTTAGTCTCCTGGAGCTAGAAGAGAGGAGACTGTCCCCAGAAGAAGAGAAACAGGCCCTGGTGGAAAGGCTTGCCAAGCTGGGACTGAAGTCCCAAGGATACGGGTGCCTATGATCCTAGGCTGCCCAAGGGTACTGTTCCAAAGTATGTAGAGGAGGATGGTATAGACAAATTACTTGCATCTTATTAGAGGGCTCTCAGGTTTAGAAGGGGGGGAAACGATGGGGATCCTTATTGTGGGGACTACTTCCAACAGTGGCGAGGGATAGGCTGATGACACTAGAAGAGGCACTCATTGAGCTGTTTGGTCTAACCTCTGACGATTACAGGCAGAGGTTCAGGAACTACGGATCAACACTGACGGGGTGAAGTTTGTGGATGCTTCTGTTAAATCACGAGAAGGCTGGATAAAAGGTAACCAGGTAGATACCTATAAGGGGCTGTACAATTTAGTGGTGAACAAACACATGCTTACAAATTATAACTCAGAGAAGGTACACCAGCATCTGGTGGATTTTACGTTATCTAGTCCTAGAGAGCTGTGAAAGATAGCTAATGAATTGGTACTCATTAGGGTGCCCAAAAAGCCCCAAGGTGGTGATCGCAAGAAAGGCTGCACCCCCCCCCCTTTTTCAGGGCAAAGAAGGGCGCAAGGATAAAAAAAGAGCAACTCCCCAAGAGTTCCCAAAAGATGCTCAAGGGGGCGCCCAGAGCCACATCACATTTAAAGGGGAGAGAGTACCAAGGAAAGTATTTTGACTGTATGAAAGCTGGGGTATGGTATGATTCTAAACAGCCAGGACACAAGAGGAGAGATAATGTGTGCACCAAGAAGTCACCCACTGGTGACCATTGCTAGTGTAGGGATGGGGTGGAAGTTGTCACTGGTAATTGTAAAGGGTACACTGAGGCCACCTTAGTCTCCATGGGAAGGGAGGGAATTAAACGCTTGGTCCCTGCCAATATGGAAAAGTACAAGCAGTGGCTAAGAATCAATGGAGATCCTGAGGGATACAGCTACCAGCATCACTATGGTTATGGCTAGCTGGTTTCTCCATGGCAAATTATCCCTGATGAGGTGCACCAAATTGTAAACTCTGACAATGTTACAAAGTCACATCCCATAGCAATAGTAGACTTTGAGTAGGGAGAGGTTACTGCCCCAAAAAGGTAGCTGTATTCCCTGCCATCCCAGCAGAGGTATTTCTGGACAATGACCTTAAAATTTTAGCCTGGGACTCGTGAAGTAATCCTGGGTCTTCCTGGGTGGGCATCTATCTCCACTAGAGCACAAAAAGCCTTACGGGAAATTCAAGGAGCATTTGAGCTTGGAAAAATGGCCCAAGTCCCTAGTAACAAGTAAAAGGGCAGGAAGCTTGGCAAGGCCACTTCCCATAGTCCACATGCCCAGAAGGAGCTTAATCCTAAATGGGAAGGTCTAGTGCCTGAAGAGGAGGCTGCTTCTCTGAGATAGTTGCCTGACCTGGCAGAACTCCAAGGTGCAGGAGGACCCTTCAGAGAAGACGTGAGCAAAGGACTAAAGATCAGGAACACTCTTGAAGGCCTGAGACAGCTGGCTGTGGAACAGGAGGAAGGAGATGTCACTGGAACCCATAAGATGTACTGGGAGAAGGGACTCCTGTAAAGTGAGGCAAGGGGCAGCAAACCATGAGAGTGGTTGTCCCCTAACAGTACAGTGAATTCCTCCTTATCCCGGCCCATGAATTCCCCTGAGCTAGACATATGGGGCAGACCAAAACATAGAAAGGATTGGTCAGTAACTTCTACAGGCCTCAGATTTCTGATAAGGGGAATGATTTCGGTTGCTCCTGTGTCACCTTTCAAACCAGTGGCAAGACAGGAGGCAGACCAAAGTCTCCATCATATCACTGCCTGCAGTGGGGACTCCCTTTTAAAGGGTGGGGAGTGCCATTGTTGGTCTTATAGACCCACCTACTGTATCTGACAATCGGTTCATACTGGTGGTAGTGGACATGCCACTAGGTATCCAGAAGCCATGCCCCTTAGATGAGTAGCTAGAGCCCTGATTGGCATTTTTACCAAGGCTGCGTTCCCTAAGGAGATCATCTTAGATAGAGGCACGATTTCCACATCTGCCTATCTGAAAGCCATGCTGGAGTGCCCAGCGCATTTAAGTACACCTAAGGCTGAGGCACTGATTGTGTCACCCGGAGTGTGACAAAGCATGGCATGGCTCCAAGCCTGCCATTATAGACCAGAAGAGCAGTTTTAAAACTGCTAGTCTGCCCTTGCCATTTAAAATTATGGCAATGCCCAACTCACCCTTAATAATATATCTAAGTCACCCCTAAGAAGGCCTACTGAGCCCTATGGCAGGGTGCTGCATATTATTATGAGGATATATATTGTTATATGTCCTAATAGTAAAAGCCCCAAATTGTAGTGTTGATCAAATGACAATTTACCTTAGAAAACAAGAGACAAAAGGCATCTGGCAAAACAGGAAACGGCTAATTTAATTAAAATTACTGTCAGGAGAGCAGTTACAGCACGGGGTCTGAGTACTGTCTCTCATAGAACATTGAAACGATCCATGTTTTGTACACTCCTTTGGGAGTAATAAACACATAAAACATTATTTCCTCAATGAAATATGCAAACTACTGACAAGGAGGTGTAGATACAATTTCCAGATAGGGAGTGCAGGTAGCCCTTAACCTGGCATGTGGGCTAGCAAGTATGTGTCAAGTTGTCCGGCCTGAGGAGCATGTCGTTGCTGTATGTGCAGTGTGTGCTGTGTCCTGATTTCCCAAGTGTACCAAATTACAAGTGGCATCCTACTTTATGGTGTTTTGGAAATGCATATTCCTCTGGACATTTGTTTTTATTGGGGCCGATCTCTTCGGATTTTGTAGTGTTGCTGCCTATCTGTGGGATCTGATCTGAGCTTGTGTGTTTGGCTGTTGGCTAAGTGTTACCCTACCTGTGACCTGCCAGTCATTAACCTTCAGTCCTGGGCCACAGATCCTGCCTGACCTTGTACATATGTGCTGGGCTTGACAGAGAGTTCATGACGGGGAAATCCAACAGGAGTGATGCGACTTTGTTCGTGTAGAAAAATGTATCATTCATGTCTAACTGTGTCTTAATTGTCTTGTGCATTGATCAATCTGATATTCATACTCCACACTCTAGCTGAATTTCAGCTACACCATCAAACCCATAAGTGATGTAGGCACTTTTTTGTCCCACCTCCCTCACAACTTGTACCCTACCCAATGTGGGGACTGCGTTTTTACAGCAGTTAACCCCCAACTGTAGGAAACCGCACAAAAACAGTAACATGACAAAAAGGGGCAAGAATGACGTGTACAAATGGGTCAGTCACCAGGGGACCCCTAGAAGCTGTTCATGAACCACTGCTGCTCAGGGGCACCTCCCTCCTCATGCATGTCTCCTGCAGTTGGTGTAATGCTTGAATGGTAAGTGATAAAGTTCCATTGTTAATTTCATTGCCAGGCACGAAAGTGCAGCAGTATGTGCTGATCTTGACCCACCCTCCATTGCGGTCATCAATCCCAAAACATACCTATCTTGCATCATGATGCAAATGGCTCTTAGTTCTTTTTTGATGGCATTAAGACCGAGCTCAGTACTGTTCATCATTTTGAGTATCTCCCACTGTGTTATCTGCAACCAGCGGACATTCCTTTTGTCTGCAAGGTGAAGAAGGGTATAGACCATCCAGTCGATACTTGAACATCTGTAAACAGTCTAAACTCCTCAGGAATGTCCTTGGACTGACCCCAACTGAAATAATCAGCAGCTCTTCTCATTGAAGCCTGATGTAATAAGCCTGATGTAGTAAGTTCATACAGACCCTCTACAGGGATGACCAGGGTTCGGGGGGTGTATGGTGACGAGGGAGCAGAGGTCATGCCATCTGTGGACAAGCTGGGTATAAGCTAACTTGCCACACTGCCAGTAGGTGCCCATCAGCATGGAGGTGCCTCATTGCAGATCTGGAATGTGCAGTATTGTGCCACAATTCTCGTTCATGCCCAGTGGAATGGTTCCTTTGCCTCTGAAACATAAGGAATACAATGTGAGTTTCCTTTCAATTTCACTCTCACTGGTCAAATGGTACTGCCCACATATATTTTATCACATCTACAGATCAGAACATACACTACATACTGTGATGTGCAACCTACGTTTTCTCTCAGATAGTAAACAGGGCTATTATAGTTAAACGCATTGAGTTCCTTGACAATCCTACACATGGAGCATCCACCATACTCAAAGAAACCTTTGTTTATTGAGTGATGTGCTGACATCCCTGGTACTTCTGCCATATGAGGATATGAGTTTAATCTTATCCTGAAACCCTCGTACTTTTACTGGTATGATCTTTAAGAGTTTTCTCCCTTTTCAGTAAAATGGCCCTGTTAAATGCTCCTTTGATGGTACTTCTGTCATAACCCAACTGATGTATGGTTTTTGAATTTGTTATAGCCCTGAAGAAGTCAGCTACAACTCATGTAGCATTGACAAAACACGTGTTGGCATTGTATGGGCATGGATGATTTGTTTTAAGAAGAAAATAAAGCTAAGGGGAGGCGTCTCGCACTGAACGTTGGTCGGTGAACACAACGTGCCCTGAGGTCACGTGTGCATCCCTCCGGTGTCAACAAGTTGTGTGTCCTGTGATCCTCCACACTGGTACCAGGCATTCTAACTATGCTCTTTTTTTCTCGAGGCTTCCTTTGTGCTAGCTTTGGGTTTATTTTTTTGTTCTTAGGCGTTTCCCTAGACCTCTGAACTTTATTGTCGTGTACTGGTGGGAGTCAGAGTGTGGTTCCATGGCCCCTGTGTCTCATTTGCGGAGAGCAGTATTGTAATCGTTCTCTCTTCAAGCAGTATGAGGCCTTGCGTGTCGCCCTATTGCTAAACCTGTTGTGGGTGTGTGCTTACTCCTGCATTCTGCTCTGCTCAGGCTGTAGTGGATGTTTTGGGCTCCTCTCCCTAGCACCCCCTCTCCCTCGGACCATATCGATTTTGCCCTACTGTTCCTGGCTGCTATTAAGAAAACCTGAGGGTAAGGAGGCAGAAGAAGACATCACCATTTGGGAAGTCTGGCGCAAGGCCAGAAACTCGGATTGCTGCCTGCATTATTGGGATGTATTGGGGTGATTGGATGTCCTGGTGATTCCCCTTCCTACTGACTCAACGTAGTGTGGTGACTCATTGGAACTCATGCGTACATATGAGGGTTATGTGGTTTCACTGTCCTGAGCGCATGGAAGACCTGGCTCCCGACAATGGAGAAAAGCTTAATTTAAAAAAAATATAGGGGCCCCCATTTAGCTGGGGGCAGATGAGGAACCTATTGCTGCTTGGGCTATGTGACAAAGGCATTTCAGTCCCGGCTGGGGTGCAGAGAATGGGGACCTTTCGGGTTGGTATTAGGAACCTGCCCCACTTTGCTTATGGGTTTGACGACCTAGGGGGGCCCTCCATTTAAGAGGCAGTTGGGGAGCCGCCCTGCCCCCCTCTTGTCAGACTGCCATCCACATGGGGTGTGGCCAGCTAGCCCATGCCCTGGGGTACCAGCAGCGGAACAGTCCCAGGCTCTGGTAGGCACCCCAAACTGACAAACTCCAGTGCGGATTCCCTATGGACAGACACACACCAGTCTGGGGTGGCAGAATATAGCGAGGACACCCAGGCACAAGCAACGCAACAACCCTGAATGTCACAAGTACAAGTACAAGTAAAAGGTTGATATCCCTAATGTTATTCTCATTTGAATCCTTCAGTGAATTTTAAGGTGTGCTCAAAACGTATAGTTTTTATCAGGGGTGCTAAGGCTTACTGCATATTTGGGTTCTGTGTCAACGTGGAAGCATTGCTTCCCCAAATGGCAATCCCTCCCTGTTGTACCTGCAGCCCGATCCATGATGGGCCTGGTTCTCTGGGTGCAGCTACTGATGCCATGCGCTGGTCCGATTGCCTGACCCCTGCTGCTGTGGTGTGCTAGTGGACTCATTTTATGCAGCAGAGTATAAGGTGCTGCTACGTTTCCCTGGGCCTCATTCTGTGGATGGGGGTTCTTTGGAGCCTGGCCTAGGCTCATTGACTTCTGCATGTGCCCTTAGCCACACATGTCGGCCATGTGGCCCATTCTATGGCAATAGTAGCATTGTACAGGGTTTGGCTGCTGCCCTCGTTTCCAGTGTTGTGGCCATTTTAGACCCCTCAGGGGTTCTGCAGTAGAATTCCCTTCATGACCGGTGCCATTTGCATGCTTGCTGCCAACGTGTCCCCCTCAAGGGCGGTGTTCCTTAGCTTATGTTGGACCAAGTTAGTGTTGCCCTCTAGGCCTGTTCTTGCTTCTCCGTCTCTCTTGTTTCCTCTTGTGGAAGTGCAATATGTGTGCTTATATTTCTCGTCAGGATTTAGTTTCTTGCCCTACTACATTGCCCAAACCACTTTGTACTTTGGAGGGCAGCCCCTTTTTGAGGATGTTATAAAAGAAAATGAGTTGAGGGCCTTTATCTGTCCACAGCTGTCCTGTCTCCTGTCCCCACCGTTCTCTTATCCTATCTAGGAAGTCTATTATAGTCTCCCCAGGTATCATGTTTTCCACCATTAACTCAACTATGTCTGGGCGGTCAGGGAATAATTCCCTCAGGGCGGTCCAATCTGGTGTCTGTATGAACTAAATGTGGCCCGTCATGCTCTGAGTTGGTCAGTGCGACCGTGGGGATGCGAGCGTGGGCAAACACTGTGTTGGTCTGCTCAACAATAATGCTGCTTAGCAGACTCTTAACATCGCCTATCGCTAGAGTGATCACTGCAGTATTTTTCTCAAAGCGTAAGATCCATTTCCTATCCCCATTCAACAATGGCAGCAGCTTGGCTCTTAGCCCCTCCTTATCTATCTGGGGCCATGGTACATAGATGGTCCCTGAGATGCCCTTCTGTAGTAAGGGAAGTTCCACTTAGAATCTCCCCCTCTGTGCAGGATGCACTCTTCGGCAATCGCTATGTCCTCTGGTTCGAAGGATTCCTCCTCTGGCAGGTCCTATCGTACTGCTCACTCCTCTCTGTCCAGCGGGCTAGCAGGTGACAAAAGGTTTGGGCAAATATTTTCCCTTCCTCCCTCGGCATTGGTTTACCTGTACTACGCGTTCGGTGTGAGTAGCAGACTTCCTCGACGCTGCTCTCTTCGTGTGCACACAGATGTACAATTTTGGTCCTTTTGTGTCGAAGCTGGGTCCACACCCGGCTGGCTTGGTACCTAATCTCCTGGTCAGCCCACTCTCCTTCGCTGGCATTCTGGAGAGGTATAGACCCCCATCAAAAGTTTCCCTTCAGTGACCAGGGCTCCATTCCTGCTCCCTCTCTCCATAAGTGGAGGGCGCGCCACCCTGCTCTCACGCTGGACTTTCAGAGTTTGAGCTCCCTCTCTCACCTTCGTTCATGCCTTCCCTCTGACTCCCATCAATATTGCCTCCTTTGCCCTAAGCTATGTGTTGTCCTTCTAATTCAGGACCTGCACTCATGCTCGCTCTCCGTGGTTTCCTCGGCTACCTGAGCGGCTCCTTCCTCACTGCAGATCTAGAAGGGGTGGGTCTTCTTCCCTCAGTCTAGCTATTTCACTATCCAAGATGGTTATAAATCTTTCCTTAACCCGCGTTTGCTCCCCAGAACCAGTGGGGGTGCGTGCTCCTTGTGCCACTGAGGCTCGGTCTTCTGACCGCAACGGTTGTGATTCGAGCTTCGGGGTGCTGGACTGGGATGGTGAAGGAAGTGTAGGGGTCTGTGGGCCTGATGATCCACCAGGCCCAGACCTAACAGCCTGCTGTTCGGTTGGGGCCCCTTGAGCCCCCCCAACTGTTAGGCCAGTGTATATGAACACAAGGATAGCAGACACAGGGTAGAGCAGCTCCATGCCTACATATGGTGGGGACAGTGCTGACATCTTGCTTACTGGTGATGGGTCAAGGTTATCGGTCTTCACTTCTTTGAAAATGGCCCAGAGTGCTAGCAGGGCTTCCTTTTTGTCCTTCTTTTGCTCTGTATACTTTTTTTGTTTGTATGTCCTTGTGTGTGCAATTATATTAGTGTTGAAGGTTCTCTCTTTAGGCTAGGAGAACGTGAGAGTCTTAGTATGTGTGTAACTCGTAGCAGAGTTTGTTAAGCTTTTTGGCCTGAGTGGGGAACTTACTCTGCATGTGCTCTAGAGGTGATCCCATGGTGGTATTTGGGTAGTCCTTTCAGGGGACATTTACTTTACTAGGTTTTGCGTTCTTTAGGGGATTTTTACATTACGCAAGTTCTAGCTTTCTCTGTTTTTAATAGAGTTTTCTCTCTTAAGTTGCTAACTTTTCTGTTTTTGCAGATTAAGGTCCAGATGTGTCAAACATTATTGCGATCGCAAACAGCCCAACAGGCCGTTTGCAATCGCAAAAATGCATTTTGGAATGTATCAAGTCCAATTCGCGATTTGGTAACTTGTTACCGAATTGCAAATTGGATTTGTGACTACATACGGATTCAGTATTAGGAAGGGGCATGTCAAGGGCGTCCCTTCCTAATACCGAATCGCAGAGGTATGTATGATGGTTTTGTGACGTGAACAAGGTCGCAAAACAATCGCAGTTACCACCAATTTCAAATTGGTAGTAACCCATTCGTAAAGGGGAAGGGGTCCCTTTAAGGAAAATGGCTGCATTTAAAAAGAAAAACGATTGCTTTATTTAAAAGAAATCACAGACATGGTGGTCTGCTGAGCCCAGCAGGCCACCATCCCTGTGATTGTAGCCATTTGCAATGGCTCGCAAATTGCGACCTATTTCATGAAAATTAATGAGGTAGGTCCATTTGCAAGCCCTTGCGAATCGCTATATGAAACTCCTGAAGTTTCATACATTCCAAAAGCGATTACTTAATTGTGATTTGCAAAAAAACGCAATATGGTAATCGATATTGGAATTAATCATACATCTGGCCCTAGTTTTTTCCTAAATTTGTACTCAGGCAACAGGAATTATGCATAAGGGAACTACTGGTTCTCCCTGCTAACGGGAACTATATACACAAAGGGTTTATCGAACCAAATCTTGTGGGGGAGGATATATACAGGGGGACTTCTAGATCTAATGAGCTCAATGTTATTCACAGAGGCATAAAAAACATTTAATAAGCAAGTGCATGAAGGGACACAATACTAGGAAAAAAATGAAATTGTTAGATGACAACAGCCTGCAGTTTGGCAACAAAATAGTGAGCCTTACTTTGCCATCAAACAACAAAGTGTGCAAATCAACATTTTTTTCATGTATACATTAAACATTGACAAGAAGACAATATTCAATATTATAGTCATATTGGTCTACCAGCATCATGATATCAAAACAACACTATTGCAACTGGCAGGAGAGATGCTTACTAGGCTCCAAAAATCAGGGGAGCGGCACGTCTGTAATACCTTAGCCCTGCCCAGTCCTAGCGCACATTATCCTGTGACTAATAGAAGCTCTGCACTGCCTGAAGCTAGGGGAGACCAATAATCTTTTCGATACCAGTTTGGCGGGAAAAGATTGCTATGGAGAAAGGGCTTACTTTAGTGACCATAGACCCTTCTTGGCAAAACACAGCTATGCCTAATCTCCGGGATTCCAATTGCTATAGTACCCTAAAATCTGAATTTCCCCTATGTCACACCCAGGAGTCCTGCGTACCATCTGTGTCATGCCCAGCGGTCCAAGCAAAGCACACCTCTCACTTCTTTCAAATACCACTAGTGTTAAGAAACTGTTGGCACTGATAAAACCAGGATAGACTAAGATTAAGATGTGGGTCTTCTATCACACTCAGAGCCTATGCGTACCAACTCCATTACACCCAGCAGTCTAAGCAAAGGCACTTCTTAAAACAAAGAGATGGTCCCATGTCACACCCAGAGCCTTATGCGTACCATCTGTGTCACGCCCAGCGGTTGAATTGGTTAGCATCCCAAACTCCCTGGATTAAACCCAGGGGTCAAGCATACCGGCTGTGTTACAACCAGCCATCCAAGCGATCACCCTTCCTGATGCTGACAATCAAGAAAATGACTGTGGTAAATTATGATTTTCCTAGTTTGCCACACGCCAAAGGACTAAAGCTCTGATGTAGTGTCTTACTCTTGTGACAGCAGGTTGAGGATGGACCTCCACCCCGCCGATTCAGCAGAACTTTCAGTAAATTGCGGTCTGCTCACCTTTCTTATTTGCACAAATGTGAATCCATCCGGATGGGGCCTCCTTCCTTTGGTAGCAGTTACAGCACCGGGGTCTGAAGACTGTATCTCGTAGAACATTGAAATGACCAACATTTTAATAATTTCTCTGGGAGCAATAAACACATAAAACATTCCTTACTTGGTGAACTATCCAAACTAATAATCAGGTGTCGCAGATACAATTTCCGGATAGGGAGTGCAGGTGGGCCTTGACCTGGGGTGGACGCTATGTGGGCCAGTGAGTTCATGTCCAGATGCTCAGACTCAGCTGCATGTGGTCTCTGCGTGTGCTGTGTCCTAATTGGCTAAGTATACCTGACTACATGTGGCATATAACCTTCTGATGTTTTGCGAATGCATGGTTCCTCTGACCATTGGTGCTTTATTGGGGCCAATCTCCGCCGACTATTGTAGTGTTGCTGCCTATCTGTAGGATCTGATCTAAGCTTGTGTGTTTGGATGACGGCTAAGTGTTACCCCACCAGTGACCTGTCAATCATTAACCTTCAGGCCTGGGCAGCAGAGCCTGCCTGACCACACACTTATGTGCTGGGGTTGACAAAGAGTTCATGACGGGGTAATCCAACAGGGGTGATGTAACTTTGTTCATGTATGAAAATGTACCATTCATGTCTAAATATGTCTTTTTGTGTGCATCAAACAATTTGATATTAACAGTAGTTTTTACTGTGAAAAGACTGGTAGCCCCATTGGCAAGCACAGAGTTAGAGGCTGACATATCAGCCTTGCTAACTTCTGAATGGGACAACTAAAGTTGGTACTTTCTGGAATCAAATAAATTGTGGCATCAAACCTGACTTGAGGTCCAAGTTGGATTTAACTATTGAGCAAAGGTGACTTTTAGGAAGTTGCCACTCTATTGCCAGGTTATTCCATTGGCCATTCACAGCAGCTGACGACCAAAAGCCTTCTGCCCTCCTGGGGAGCATTGTGTATGACTCACAAGCACAGGAACAATAGAGGCTGGTCACAGGTAGAGGTGTTACTTCCTGTAAGACATTGGGTTACTGCTTAAGTGGGGGCGGGTGAAACCCCACTTAAACAGCAATCAGAATTCTTGTTGGGGTGAAGACAGAAGCAAACATCAAATTAACCTGTACTCTTGTAGCTTGGCTCAGAGCAGTTATGCTTAACTTAAAGACAATGTGTAAAGTGTTTATGCAGTAATTAAAACAGTAAGAAAGTGAACCAACGCACACAAAAAATCCCACACCAATTTAGAAAAACAGAATAAATTTGAATAAATTATATAAGACCAAATGACGAAAATCCCTTCACTATAACAGGAGAAATGCAATTTTAAAGGTTTTGGTGAAAATATTATCAAGAAACACAAAGTATCAACTGTGGATATCTAGTAATGCTAAACCAGGACAAAGTCACAAGTTCAGACTAACAGCGATTGACAACGGGTCGACTATAGGGACCCAGTTAGGTCCACTGAGCAAAGTAACTGAAATTCTGGCTGCAACGTTACAGTGCATGTTTTGCGCTGGTACTCTTAGGCCACAGTGGTAGGTCTGAAGCCATGCTTGCACTGCCACTGTAGTGGATGGCACAATTGGTGCTGACGTCTACTAGTGACATTAAGCTTCTAGGGCCTGCGTGCACTTTGTATACCATATACTAGGGACTTATAGGTAAGTTAAATATACCAATCAGATGATACTGCTGATACTCCCATTACCACACTTTGGGAAACAATAAAAGATGTCATGCAAGGGGAACTGATTGCTGTCTCACCGGTGGACAACAACATATTCCGTGGCGCCTGTTGGCTAATAAAGGGCACAGCGGCAGGCAGGTGTGCACTCTCTATGAGCCACAGACAGCTCTGAAATTGTGGGAGATGGCCCCATAGCTTCCGCCTTTCAAGATTTTTATAAGAAGTTATACACATGGCAGACCCTGATCAGGAAGGACCATACCTATATCTTAAAGAGGGGCATACGTCGCAGCTATCACCAGAGCAGGCAGACACCCTGGATCACCCGATTCAGATAGAAGAAGTCATTTCTGCCATTGCTTGACAGAAACCTCTAAAATCAACGGGGCTGGGCAGCTTTTTGGCTCTGTTTTATAAAACCTTCTTCTCTACACTCGCCCATATATTGACCTGACTCTACAATTCGATAGCGGGATCAGATATAGTTCCAACTTCAGTTCTGGATGCCGCTATCGTTGTCATCCCTAAGCCAGGGGAAGACACACAACAATGTGATTCTTGCCTCCTGATATCCCTTCATAACGTAGATATTAAACTCTTCACCAGTAACTTGGCTGCCCTACTTGGGTCCCTAATGCCATGTATGATCAACCTGGACCAAGCAGGCTTTGTACCAGATAGACAATGTAGCGACAACACTAAACGCATCTTGCATCTGATAGACAAGGTCAAGTGCTAGGGATGGGAGATAATGCTGTTGACTACTGATGCCAAGAAAGAGTTTGGTCTGGTCCATTGGCCCTATCTAGAGGCCACACATGCCCTCTTCAGTTATGGTGAGCGTTTCCACACATGGGTCCTCATCAACTAAGGCCAATCAGGCTCAATAGTCCAGGTGAAAGGACAAACTTCTGCTCCTTTTACCATAGGCAGGGGCACGCAGAAAGGGTTCCCATTTTTGTCCCTTTTATTTGCCCTCTACATGGAATATTTGGCCCAGTGCGTTTGTGATAATCACAAAATTAAGGGGGGGTCATATTCGGAGGGGAGGAACACACTGTTAGCCTCTACACTGATGATGTATTATTGGTGTTGGATGACCCGGCCAAAGCCCTCCTGGAATTCTTGGCTGAGTTAGAGGTCTTTGGTCAGGCAGTGGGGTTCTGCGTTAATGTCCATAAATCACAGGACCTTAACCTCTTGGCATCTCTGGCAGTAGTGGCTCAACTCGCAAGTTAGTATCCAATCCAATGGGTGGATTCCCCTGTCCCCTACCAGGGGATTAATTGGCTTAATCAGTAAAAACAACTACAACCCGAAATTATAGGGCCTTACTTCTGCAAATTACAAGTGACCTGATCCGGTGTAAGCAATATCGGCTCTTCTGGTTCAGCCAGGTGGCCACTCTTAAGATAACCGCTCTGCCTAAGATCCTGTCCTTACTCCAAGATGTCTTGGTGACACCTCTGCGGGACTGATCCAGTCCCGGGGAAATTAATTGCTTTGTTTGGGCTGAGAGGCGCTCCCAGATGTGGAGGGAACAAAGCTACAGACCTCCGAGTGAAGGAGGGCTGGTTATCCAAACCTCTTGCACTACTACTACCAAGCTGCGCGGTTCCAATATATGGTGGATTGGAACAAGGAGGAATCAGAGGAGCACTAGTTGTTTATGGATCGGGCAGTCACTGGACAGTATTTATGAACAGTCCCTTTCTTGTAAAAGCTACACCGACTGAGGAGTCTTTACTCTTCTCTTGTCACTAGAGTCACATTGGAGGTGTGGGACCTGGTGAATTCTCATTTCCCTCCCCATTGATGATGATCGCGGGCAATACTGATTTCACACTGGGCCTGGACCATGTTGCATTCTTGCCATGGCAGCGAATGAGATGCCGCTCCATGGGTCACATGTTCGATGAAGTAGGTTCCCCCCCTTTTTTGACCAGCTTTGCTCTGACTTGCATTGCCGGAATCAGAGACGATTTACTACTTCCAGGTCCGACACTGGCTTGCACACCCGATTGTTTAACCAGGGGCGCAGCGATCCCTTACACCTTTGGAGAAATGATTGGTGACGAAAACCTTAGATAGACATCTAGTCACTGAACTGCATCGAATCTTGTGCCAGACGACCCTGCAGGTTAAAACAGAGAGCAAGAAGAGAAGGGAATTAGAACTGGGGAGACAATTGACATGGAAGGAATGGGAGGAGCTGTTTTAAAAAGCAAGACACACTGCACGCTACACAG
Source organism: Pleurodeles waltl (assembly GCF_031143425.1). Taxonomy (NCBI): domain Eukaryota; kingdom Metazoa; phylum Chordata; class Amphibia; order Caudata; family Salamandridae; genus Pleurodeles; species Pleurodeles waltl. The sequence continues at coordinate 285,992,735 of NC_090448.1, read as the reverse complement.
CCAGTACTGAAACTGCCACTATCATAGTCACATATTAGAACCTCACACCAATGCGCCTACACAAAGGTAACCCATCACGGAGTACCGATTGTTAGAGGGGATTCGGATCCCCCGAACCTTGCTCCACCTGCTGTGGGATTGTCTTAAGCTTAAAAGGTACTGGGACACGATCTTCAATGATATTAACACACTTCTAGAGACGCAATTGACACAATTCTTTGCTTACACAGTTTTGGGGCTTCCAAATCCACTCACCTTCCTGCTAAAATCTTGCAGGGGCAACAGAAAGGTTTGGCCATGGGAGCAGCACTCCAGAATATCTTAACACACTGGGGCACAGGGCTGCATCAGCTATGGCATATTCTAGGAATGGAGAAGATTACCCTCACTCTTACTGCACAGGGCAACTCCTATGGGGTGCTCTGGCGCCCATTTATCACCTTACTCTCAGTTGAATTTAGAGAGCTCCCATGCCACAAATACCTTTGTTTATTACGCCTGGCAGATATTACCACCCCTGCACAATCTGAAGATGCCAACTAGGATAACTACCAACAAGTCATGAAGTGCCACACCTTATAATGACTTATCACATTGAGCACTAAAGGGGGAGGGAGTGGGAGATAGGCACTTTGTTGGGGTGCATTGGTGTTTTAGTTATGAATGTGGTAATTGTGAAGAGCGCTATAACACTCTGTACTGCCAGTTATCTTGGAAATGCAAATAAAGAGATTTGAACCACACATATACCAATCAGTAATAAGCCAATTTAACCATTATAAAATCGTGAGCACAGGCACTATACTACTGGTTAGCAGGGATAAATTGCACAGAACCCTAAAGTCAATAAAATTATACGGTCCAGCAAAGGTGAATAATATGGGGTTGCGGAGGAATGCAGCATTTTTGATCAGGGCAGTAACTGCAATGCGTGGGTTTTTGTAAAAACTGCTGCAGAACCCACTTCCAATAGCCCAGGACTGGAATGGCACCACTTGGCAGGGCAGGACTCACAGTTGGCAGAGTCCAGAGGCTGCAGCAGGGGAGAGTGAAGTCTCTGATGCCCCTGAGATGTCAGAACAGGAAGCAAGCCAGCAAAGCCTTGGAGTCACTCTGGGTTCAAGGGAGATGGGTCCATTCCTTTCTCAACAGGGGAGAGGGTGGCAGGGCAGCACAGCAGAAAAGCATTTCTTCCCGAGCAGCAGTCCAGAGTGGCAGTCCTTGTAGCAGCACAGAAGCCCTTCTTCCTGGCAAAGTTCTTCCCAGGTCGAGAAGTATACTGATTTGGTAGGGTCAGAGATCCAGTACTTATACCTAGGTGTGCCTTTGAAGTGGGGGTGACTTTAAAGAAGGGTCTTTGAAGTGCACAGAGGTCCTTTCTTCCTGCCCTTGGTCTAGACTCACTACAGGGGGTTAAGCATTCCTTTGTGTGGGAGAAGGACACTGGCTATTCAGGTGTGTCAGCTCATCCCTCCCATTCTGCTCAGGATGACCCATCAACATGCAGATATCTACTCAGTCAGACCTACCCTTCATTTGTTTGAGGCTGTCTAGAGGAAATGCAGGAAACAGGCGTCAACCCACCCTAGACATGTATTCGAGACAGGCTGCAGGCACACAGAGCTAAGAGCAGGAAAAGGACAACTTTCTGAAAGTCAGTAGCAGAAAAGAGTAACCCAGTATATCCTTGTGTATTGAAAAAGTAAAAAATAAGAGTGCCTACAAGTGATCCTATTTGGTAGACTATTAAATGATTTATACCTAGTTAATTGATGTCCATTATTGACATCTAGCTTCTATTTAGTACAATTTAAAGTCAACAGAATTCATTTGGAGTCCACAGAAACAATTCATCAGTGCAGGTGTATCTTTGAAAGAAGAATTGGTTGTAGAATTGAACACAAAACACAATAATTCAGGAGTTCTGTATCAGTTGTTTTCAGTACATTGACACTGTCTATTCTAATACAGTGATTTGCAATTACATCATGATTTTGGAGACAAATGGCAATGTACTAAATGCTCCCTTTTTGTATATCAGGAAATTGTATATCTGAGTGATATAACATCAGTTTGTTAATGGATTGCAAGCACCTTCCAAAGAAAGATGAGTTGAGCGTCGGCCTTTAGGTCTCACAATGAATTCATCCATGAGACCATCTTCAGGGTGAAGTTGTTTATATGAGAACAAGAAGGTCCCCTGTAGACGTTATCTATTAAAATGTAAATTCAGAACAATGAAGAAATCATCTTAAGAATACACTTGTAGTCCCTCTAAAAAGACAGTCTAGAAGATAGTGACTAGTCGATGAAGAATCTGAAGAGTGCAAAATAAATAGAACCCAAAGGCATGAATGTGAAAATAAGCTAGTGGCTTTGTGATTTTTTGATCGACTGTGAATTTAAATGCTTTATGCAAAATGTGCAGTTAGTAGATTGAGATGCATTTACTTTAATTGGGTGGAGTAGAGAGTGTCTCAACCTTTAGGAGATCTTGGAATATCAAATCCTTTCAATGGGTCATAACTGTAAGCAAGAAATATCTTGCTCAGTATGGGTAAAAGGTGATCCTTGCATTTACTAGGAATGTGAAAGCACTCCTTACTTACATGTCAGAACATGAAGTTAAATGAGTTCTTTCAGGATTATGAGTATTGACTTCAGTTTGAAATTCAAAAGTCTGAAAATATATGTAAGTATTCTGTTAAAACGGAATTGCTTTAAAGGAAATCATTTCTATCTATAAATGTCTGGCACATTTACTTTAACTTCCAGGTTGTGTTATCAATCTACTGGGTCAAATGGATCATTGGATGGGACCTGGGTGGTCTGTGTTTTGGCGTAAGTTTTCCTGATTCAGATATATACATTCTATTTCAAATTGGAAAGATGAGAGTTTTCTTAGGCAAGGGGTTTTAAATGCCATGTCAACATGACAGTCAAATTGCACACACAGGCTTTGAAGTGGCAGGTCCGATACATGTTTAAGGGGCTATTTTAGGTGGGTAGCACGATCAGTGCTGCAGGCCCACTAGTGTCACGTGGGCTCTCATTATTCTAAATGAGACTACTGGATTTCTAGGTAGCAGGATCTATAACGGTGTGGGGGACTGAGTCTGACCCACGTGTAAAGAACTCTGTCACCCTAAATCCGGTTTTTGCTCCGGCTAACTAGCAGTGCCTCATTTCTCCCATGTGGAAGGAATGATTCGGCAGCCGAGCGCATGACATCTTTGGAACTTCTCAGGGAAGTCGTGGTTACTCAGATCCAAACCAGCTCTCTTATTTCCAATATGATCTCATATATATAAATGACAAAGACAGTATAAGTTTTATATAATGTTTTTTAATAAAACAACTGTATTTTAGATATTAAGGCGTGAGCCGCAATAACCAGAACGATACAACACAGTAGGATTGTAATAGTTACCAGGAGAGTAAAACATAAGAACAAAGCTATCATATTGTCAAACAGTTTCTACTCTCCCTCTGCTTGTTCTATCTAGAGCACAGCATGTTAAGCTTCTAGCTTGCCTATTAGAATCACTGTGGAGACATCAGCCCTCATACCTGAGCAAAGACCTGTGATCTTGGTTCAGCATCTGCAACAAGGCAGTCAGCGTCTAGTTGTGGTTCCCTGGTCGGAATCTCCCTCTTGCGTGTATTGGGACAAGGAAGTGATTTTATAACTAACACGTCATCGTGATCACAAAATGTCCCCACGCAGGAATGCCAAGTCTAAACTCTTACCACGTCTATCGGCAATGTACCAGACTGTATCCTTGACTGAAGCACAGAGTAAATATGTTATGGAGAACTCCAGTGCTGAAGTAGGCAAAACAGTGTGATATGAATAAAAAAAAAACACCGTAGAACTGGCTATTTGAAAAATAACAGTACGAAGCCTAATAAAAAGCATGTAGAGCAAAGTGCACAGAGGCTCTAAGCTGTCAGCAAATGAATAAAATATATTCAGGGCAAAGTGCACAAAGACCTAAAGCTTGAAGCTAAAGCGCAATGAATACGTAAAACTAACCACACTACACCCCCCCCCTTGTCGGTAGCAAGTGGTTCCAATAATATAAAAGGATGCCCCAAATATAAACAATACCTAAAACAATTATCTCGACAAAGTGAGAAGACAACAAAGTCATAAATTTAGGTAACATGTGACCATAAAGCCAAATTCAATATAGTGTCAATTTCGTAAAAATCCAATCGTCAGATAGAAGCAATAGAACGCAGGAGTTCCTCCACTTCGATATATGTCAATATCGGAAGATCCACGCCACAAAGCACCATGGAGCAGGTGTGATCCAAAGCCCCAAAACCATTCAGGGCGGCACCCCGTGCAGGGCCTATGAAAGAGACAATACCATCTTCCTCCAGGAAGGGAATCTCATAAACTGCCTCACGAAGCAAGCGCATCCGTAGTGCACAAGTCTGGTAATGAGCCCTAATCGGGAACATCAACAGATCAGTATCGACCATTGGAGGGCGCTGCAATGAGAGACAGAGAGCCAGTGCATGTTCAAACGAGCACCAAAGGCACCGAAACACGGGTTGCACACAATCCAAAACCGGTCTGAATGACAGAGACCAGTCACACTCCAAATGTCCCAGGAGTGTCGCTCCAAAATGCTGCATCATGCGTTCACGACACAGCTGCGCTGACGGGAGCAGCAATACAGGATCTCGTTGTGACGGGACAGCCATTGCGAAAAAATAGCAACAACAGCAAGACTCCAGCCAATAAAGCCAAAGTAATCGGGAAACCCCCAAAAATGCTTCCGAAACTAGAATGTATAGCCGAAGGTATCAAACCGAATATGGAAGAGAAGGTGTGAGCGAAACCAACACCAACACCAACGACTTTGAAAAAATGTGCAATACCAGCAGTGCTGGATGCATTAAATATACGTTCCACAAGTTCACCGAAGTGATTCGGAAAGTTAGTATTCAAAAGGGACTGTATCTCCGCCGATGACCTTGCCACCTGAAGTGCGTAGGTCTCGCTAGCAGATGTAAGGGCCACATGCTTTTGAAACAATAAAGCTTTTAGCCGACTCAATTTGTCGAAATCAACCTTGGAAGTAGCAATATGAGGCCAGATGTTGCTACCTCCCTAATTTGAGTGGGGGGAAACAACACATTCCCGCAGCACGTAACGGCCTTGTTGACAACGACGATGTAAACTATTCCGGCACGCATGCCACAGCAGCGTTCGCTGTTAAGAACAATGTAACTGCCGTTAGAAAGCACCTGGAAAGTGTTTTTAATAACCGGGACTGGAACTCCCTTCAGATAACAAGCTAAGTTAGCAATCGAAGCGTTACACGCCCCGTGCAAGGACAGCTGTTTACAAACCATTGAATGGCTGACAGAAGCTTCGCATTCGCTGCCGCTAAGAAAAACCTCCTTCAAACCATTAACACATCTGTACTGAAAAGGAAGGTCCCACACCTCGTGTATGTAACTGTCTCCCAATAGTTCATATCTTCCCACCGGAATGTGCTTCAAACACGAAGTAAATTGCAAAGTAGAGATAGGCAAATTAATAACCCCATGAATCAACCATTCAGCTGACGGAATCTCAGCTACTGTGAAAGGCAGTTTCTCTAATTTCTCAATATTTAACATAACATATGTTGCTTTCTTTTTAGCCATCAGTTGTTGTTGACGAGTCAAATTAAAAGAGATAAAGATCTCTCTGGCACGAACGTGCTGCCATGGAACGCGACCCGCCTTCAAGGTCTGAAGAGTCCAACCCAGCTGCATGATGGACCGCGTCTGACTCTGCCCATGATATAAAGAAGACATGTCCGATTTAATAATGTCAATGGCAGAGGAAACAATGCTGTCAATAGTGTAAACACAGTCAGAAAGGGTATGCATGCCATTATCAACAACAGACAAAGTCTGCATCAGATTTTCTTGATCAATCTGCCTCAACCGGGCTGCAGCCTCCTGTTGTGAAAGCTTCCAAATCTCATTATAAACCTCGTATAAGAACCTTTTCTTTCGTGGTACTTTGGGACCTGACAAAAAATCTTGTAAATCCGTATCATTAGACAGTAACGTGAGATGTGACTTAACTGCATCCAGCGTGGATGACTTCAACCATTGCTGACAAAGCTTCCCCACACTGTATGTAGTTATAATATCAGCATGTTCTGGTGAAATGTAACGAGGGTCTGCCCTACTAGTCCTGAACCCCCCTGAAGAGGTGACAAAACGTTGACGACACATATTAGTGTCCACAGGCCATAATAACCACCCGCCTGGATGTAACGATGAAGTGTTAAGCGTACCATTCTGGACCCAATGTGTAAAGTCACTAAAAGTAGCATTCACATAGTGCTGCCAATTTTTTAATTTAGAAGGGACAGGTATACTAGGCAAAGTCAACTCCCTAATTGTCGCTAAGCCCAAACAGCTAGTCTGTTGTACTGTGTCATTGAGGAAAATCATCTGCACAGGGATAATGGATGCTCTAAATAGCGTGTCCCTGCCTTGCATGTGCCAATTTTTCAAACCCCAAACACTTTTCAAGTCAACAGTTTTAAACCAGTATTCATATCCCTCGACCGAAAGTTTAGATACAAACAAATTGGAATACAGTAATTTAGTATCGGTCAATAACATTTGCTTATTAGAATACGGTGCAACTTTAAAATAGTAGGACTTAGCATTTCGTTGATCATGCCCAGAAAAATATGCAAATTTATCATAATACGTTTTCGAACTCCCTTGTGGAGGAGTCGAGCAATGTTCCCATTGCACATAATTAAACATGGGCTTAGGGCTACTAGCTTTATGAATAAAGTGGTGTCCATAATAGTTGTAACAAAACATGTCACCATGATTATCTCTAAACTGGTAAGCATCTTCATCGTCATAGACAGTATAATATTGCAAATAGTTAGCATAGAATCTACCGTCTTCACATCCCAATCATCAGAAACAATGCCAGGTATAACAATATCATTCATTGACAATTTGAGGACATACGGTATTTGAATCAATTTAGTGGGACCATATATATCAAACATTACTTTATCCCACACAATTCCATCCGGAACTGGTATAGCAGAAATGTTTACTGTGGACAAGTCTCTTCGAACCATATGAGACGAAAAATGCGGTTTTAACACAGTCTCCACGTGCTCAATGTCAGATCGATCAGGAAGAAAATTACCATGTATTATCAGAAAAAAAGTAACCACAAATCCCAACCATAATAAAATAGTCATCACGGCCAAAAACAGCCAAAAATAGTTCCAAGGAAAAACAAAATATGTGCGTTTAAGCCAACCCAGCAGCCGTCGTGGACCGTGGACAGAAGACATCGAGGACGAGGAGCCGGACACATCATTATCAGCGTCGTTGAAGCAGCCAGAAGCAGTTCTAGCAAAAGGTGCAACTGTGAACAAAGAAGCAGATGGAGGCTCTCGCCGTGGCACGCTATAAACCACATGTTCAGAAACGTCAGTAGAACGTACAGCAATTTGATCACAAGATTCCATATTAATCGCCGTCGGTGGAACAATCGCAAGATCATCATCCACCCTCCCCAAGCTCGGAGAGGAAACAGTGTCGGTGTAAATCACCTGCAGCGGGACTTCTTCCCCAGTAGCGAGAGGGATTCCGGAACTACTTGGTGTCCCTCTTGGTCTGCTGTGCAGAATCGGCCACATGTTGTAACTTGACATTATCAATGGAAACAAAGTGATTTCCTTTGGCCCCTCGCAGCGGCGGTAAAATCACAGTTCTCGTGCCGCTCACCCCTAACACAGGGACAGGTTCTCGATAAGAAGGACCAAATTCTTTTTTAACTGCGACCTTTTCACGCACCAGATCCCCAATCCTGGGTATCCAACCAGTAGGTGTTACTGGCTCATCCTTAATTCCTGAGGAGGCAGCACTGGCAGAAGAGTTATCTTCACGGAATTGTTGTAAATCCTGCAAAACAGTGACACGATCATTTATGTCAAAGGGCGTATCTGCCGCCTCCACACCAGGACCATCTAGATCAGGAACATACATTTGTGTTCCAAACAGGCACTCATATGAAGTACGACCCCCCAGTGACCTTCTAGGCAAGTTATTAAGTGCTCTCTGTACTCCATATAGGTGGGCTAGCCAACCACGACCCGTACCTATAACTCTGGCCGTTAAGGACTGCTTTAAATCACGATTTAAACGCTGCACGACAGAATTTCCCTCGGGATGAAATGGAGACGAGAATTGGAGTTGGACCCCCAACGAAGCCATGGTGTCCCTGAAAGCCTTAGAGGCAAAAGCAGGGCCCTGGTCCGAATGAAAAGCCGCAACTGCAAATATATCGACAAAGATGTGCAAATCTTTAATAACAGTGCGAGCGTCAGCCGAGCGTTGTGGCCATACCCATACAAATCTGGAGCACGAATCTACAGCAACCAATATATATTTGTATGCACTATCTGGTGTCAGCGGACCACAATGATCCAGGTACACACACTGCAAAGGTTTATTTGAAATCAGAAGGGGCGTCTGCTGCGGGCGTCTAGCCGACGATGCTTTAATTTGTTGACAAACGTCGCAACAAAGGACATATTGCTTCGTCTCTTTATAGAGACCAGGCCACCAGTAACGAGCCTGTAAAAGAGAAATCGTGGCAGTCACACCAGCATGTGCAGAAGCCACCCCCTCATGTGCTGCAGAAATTAATCGAGGTCTCTCAAGTTTATTGGGAATTTCACGTACACCAATGCCTGGAATTGTAACAGTAGCATTCAGCGCACCATTCAAGCAGTAACTATATTTAGAAGGAAATCCTTTTGGAAAGGGCGTGCCAGCAGCCGTAGCCTTTATGGCAGCCGAAATTTCTGTGTCTGGTTTGAAACTCGAACGAGTCACTGCGGCCACAGTGGCGACAGCCACTGCCGATTTCGCGGCTTCATCAGCCAAAGTATTCCCAGCAACGTGTATTCCAACGCGCTGGTGTCCAAGTGTATGTACAACATGGACATTAGGAAGCGTTTCCTTCAGATCCGCAACCTTACCCCACAACATTTTATGTTTAATGGTGTTGCCTTTAGAATCTCTGAACCCATTCATCTTCCAATAGTGTAAATATTAATTGAAAGACTGCACACAGTAGTAGGAGTCACAGACCAGCAAGGTTAAAAGTGCCGGATCCGCGTGCTCCAACGCTAACAATAGAGCTTTGAGCTCAGCCAGCTGTGCCGTGCAATCTCCCAAGGTTTTAGTATAAGTATGTCGGGGGCAGAACACTTCCCCCTCCATAGTGCCGCTCACCACCGCACATGCAGCAGAATACTGTTGTTTAGTACCAACCGCTGGTTGCGCAGAGCCATCGGTATACATGACCACTTGATATTGGTCAATAGGCAACGTACCAGCAGGAACAGGGTATTCTATTTCGTATTGAAGAAATTCTTGAGTCTGAAGTTTAGGGTCAAATACATAATCTACATCAGTGGCTGTCAAAGACGTAGCCCATTGTATCCATTGCGGGTGTAAAGCTTTCGAATTAGGAACACTCGCTTTTGTAACGGCCTCTAAAGCTGGAGCTGGGGAAACGACAACAACGCGTTGACCCTGGGCCAGCGGTCTTTCTTTAATAACAGCCATCTGTACTGCAGTGAGAATTTTCTCAGTTTGTGCAAAACGTTGCTCTGCAGCAGAATACAAGTGAGACTTGTATGCAATCGGGACTGTCTCCCCTTCATTAAAGGTGGCATAAGTAAACCCAACAGCCCCAGGTATCACCCTGATGACTAAATGTGTCTTATTGTCCCGTGTGTGTAAGTGTTTAACTGCTAAGAGATCACTCTGTAAGTCTCGCAGTGTGTGTGTGTGTTCAATCGTCCAAAATCTACCCGAAAAATTCGGGCGAATCAACTCGTATAAGGGTTTTATACGCGTCGCATAATCAGGAATGTAAGTTCTGCCAAAATTCAGAAG